>NC_091479.1:10056924-10402441 GCF_036971445.1 Narcine bancroftii | reverse complement strand
TAGCAGCAAAGTGGATAAAGTTGATGCATGTGACAAGTGACCCTCAAGGATATTTTTTTAAAGTGTCCTACTCCTTAAATCCAGACTGTCAGCCATTTTTCTTGAAATAGAGGACAAATGCAATTGATGTAATGCCACCCAAGTACATGTTTTATCACCCAATTCATACAAGGGTTTTGGAGCAGTCTTCAGCACATTATCCAAAATATTTAAGTGAATTTACAACCCTCCCTGCTGACTGCAGTGTTTGGAATCTCCAACAACTCCCTAAATTCCCTACAGAAGACGTGATGGCATTTTCAAATCCAGCGGTATCTGTAAGGAGTTTATACGTTCTCCCTAGTCTGCATGGGTTTTCCTTCGGGTCTCCAGTTTCCTTCCACCCTTCAAAACGTATCGGGGGGTCATAGGTCAATTGGGAGTAATTGGGTGGTGCCGGTTTGTGGGCTGAAAGGCCCTGTTACCATGCTGTATTTCTAAATATTTTTAAAATTTAGACATACAGCGTGGTAACAGGCCCTTTTGGCCCATGAGTCTGTGCCACCCATTTTACACCCCATTAACGTACACCCCCGCTATGTTTAGCCAAGCGTCTTATCTTGATACACTTGAAGTCTGATAGGGGTCCCTCTATTGTACAAAAGGATATATTTCTTTATTAAACTGGATAAAATCAAATACACATTGAGGGTCCACCAGAAAATTTGTCCACAAACGGAAACTCTTTATACATTATTTCTCTGAATTACAAGTAAAAGACTAACTGTGAGATGGTTGTACAATCAACAATATACTGATGAGAATGTCAACAAAGACGCCAAAGTGGTCAGGAAGTGGGGTGTCCGGGCACATATCTGAGGGTGTAGGTGAACGTTTGTGTACATGTGTGTTGGTTTTTCTGTTTAAAAAAAAATGGAAATCACAACGTACATCTGCATTGTTAACTTTGATCAAATGTAAAGAAATGTATGACAATTAATGTAAGCACATCACAACTTCATTAGCTTTGCAAAGAAGACCTGTTGTAACCTAAAACAGGGTCTTTCTGCAAGAAAGCCCATATGCAGATGGGCACAAGCCTTTTTATAGGATATACCTTCCCATTCCACAGTTGGTACGTAGCTATTCACATGACCTGTAATCTGCAGACTTTAGCAAAACTTGGTTCTCACTTCCTGCTACTAAAATTTCTTTAACAGTATTTTATAGAAATACTGCAATTTATAGAAAGAAAAGATGCAAATCTATACAATCAATATAATGTTTACGAAGTTTTTTTTTTGATCCTTAATGGATATACAGTGGTCCCCCTTATCTGTGGTTTTGCATTCTGTGGTTTCTGTTACCTGCGGTCCTAAAATATTAAATGGAGAAAGACCACATTCACCTAACTTTTTATTGCAGTATATTGTTAGAATTGTTCGATTTTATTACTAGTTATTGCTGTTAATCTCTTATGGTTGCCTAATTTGTAAATTAAACTTTATCATAGGTATTGGAAAAAACATAGTATATATAGGGTTCGGTACTAATCGGGTTTCAGGCATCCGCTGGCGGGGGGGATCTTGGAATATATCCCGCATGGATAAGAGGGGACTATTGCATTTCAGGGGAAAAATAAATTGCCCTATTCCCACTCCAACAATCTGACAGGTGAACAATCGCGAAGTGGTGGCCATTAAGTGTGTGAATAAGAAAAGTTTGAACAAAGCTTCGGTGGAGAACCTCCTGACGGAGATTGAGATCCTGAAGACCGTCAAACACCCTCACATTGTCCAGCTGAAGGATTTTCAAGTGAGTTTGAGCTAAGAATGACTCATTATGGCCAATTAGAATTGGATAATTAATTTTCAGATTCAGATTTATGGCCAGGGTACATACATGACATCACATACAACCCTGAGATTCTTTTTCCTGAGGGCCAAGCAGAATTACCACTTACGGGCAGTGCAAAACAAAAAGTACACAATGTACACATGTAAACAAATAAAGAAATGTGAACAGATTGTGCAATGCAGAGAAAGAAAAGTGCAAAAGTAAGAATTCTTAAATGAGCCCCTGATTGAGTTTTGCTGTTGAGGAGTCGGATGGTGGAGGGGGGAGCAGCTGTTCCTGAACCTGGTGGTGCGAGTCTTTGTGGCACCGAGACCTCTTTCCTGATGGTAGCAGTGAAATTAGAGTGTGTGCTCTCTGACGGCAGTGTTCCATATAACCATATAACCATTTACGGAGCGGAAACAGGCCATGTCGGCCTTTCGAGTCCACACCGGTTCACTAGAACAACTCCGCTAGCCCAGTAGATGTGGGTTGGGGTTTTGCCACCTTTTCCAGGGCTTTACAGGGTATTGGTGTTCCCATACCTGACCGTGACACAGCCAGTCAGCACACTTTCGACAAAATATTTGAAGAAATTTGCCACAGTTTCTGAGGTCGTACCAAACCTCTTCAAACTCCTGAGGAAGTACCTGTAGAGGCACTGACGTGCTTTCTTTCTGATGCCATTAGTGTGTTGGTTCCAGGAAAGATCCTCTGAGTTATGACTCCGAAGAACTTAAATTTCATCTGGCAATCCCTATTCTTTCCTTATTTCTGTTCATTTGTTTACTGATTACTTGAAAAGTTGGCCTTGGGCCCCAATCTTGATATTCCCCTGCCCCCCACATTAAGAAAATGAATCATCTGATAGTTTGGATGATTAATTTCCAAACCACTTGTATTAAGCGCATGGTCTTTGTTTTCAGGCTTGTGAGTTCAAAATCTGACCACCACTTTGATACATCAATGGAATTTGTTGGTTAACTTCATTTTAGGAACTTAATTGATTTAATATATTTATTAGGGAGTGGTGATGTTTTTTCAACATCACAAAACATATTTACTTGGGGGGTTCCTGATGTAGCAAAGATGTGTCACCAACATTTCGGGCCTGAGTCCTTCAGATCAAGCTATGAAGGCCCGAAGTATTGGTGGCTCATCTTTGCTACATAAAGAACGCTGCATGACCTGCTGCTTTTCTTCAGCCCTTTGGTGCATTGAACAACAATTACGGTGTCAGCAGACCTTCTTGTTTCACTTCATTTTTACTTGGGGGATGTATTGGGTACAAAAGAGAAAATATTAGTGGAATCTGCTAGTTGTGACCTCCCATAGCTTCATGGAGAACAAGGATGGAGGATTTTAGTTGGATGTAAACAAAATCTCAGCCTAGGGATTGGAGAAGATAATGTTCCAAACAAGGCCATTTGGCTCACTGCTCTTTGAAAGCATGGTTTGGCACATCTCCCAACCCTGAAAGTTGGCCACGAATCGAACCGAGGGGATCTGTTCATTTCAGTAGAATTCTTGCTCCCCACCAACCCCCTCCCCAAATTATCCATCCTGAGACCCTGTTACATCCATGAGCAAATTTAAGTTATTGGGGTCACTATCTTGGAGGATCTTTCCCCGGACCCAGCACACCAACGGCATCATGAAGAAAGCGCATCAGCATCTCTCCTTGTTCAGGAGTTTTCTGAGGTTTGGTATGGCACCAGAAACCCTGGCAAATTCCAACAGAGGTGTGGTGGAAAGTGCTAATGGGCTGCATCACAGTCTGGTATAGGGACACCAATACCTCTGAGTGTTGAGCTCTGCAAAAGGTAGTGGACACAGCCCAGGAATATTACAGTCAAAACCCTCCCCACCATCGGGAACATCTACAGGGAATGCTGCCGTCAGAGAGCAGCAGCGATCATCAAGGATCCACACCACCCAGCACACGCTCTGTCTTGCTGCTACCATCAGGAAAGAGGGATCGGTGCCTCAAGACTCGCACCACCAGGTTCAGGAACAGCTGCTCCCCCTCCGCCATCAGACTCCTCAACCACAAACTCAATCAGGGGCTCATTTAAGGACTCGTACTTTTGCACTTTATTGATTTTTCCCTCTCTCTATTGCACATTTGCATTTCTTTATGTGTACATTGTGTATTTTTGGACCTACAAATTAGTGATAATTCTACCTTGACTGCAGGTAAAAGAATCTCAGGGTTGTATGTGATGTCATGTTCATCCTCTGACAATAAATCGGAAATCTGATCTGAAACCTGAATCACTGGAGGAAAGCAGAGCACCTGAAGGCAACACAAGCAGAACGTGCAGCCTTCCACGCAAGCAGCCCTGGCAGTCGAGATCGAACCTGTGTCTCCGGAGCTGAGGGGCAGTGCCTTTACCAGCTCCGACACTGTGCTGGTGTGGCCGAGCTGCCACGCTTTCCTGGGACACGAGGTTCTGGACTGTGGCCAGAAAGATCCAGGACCCTGCCAACCCCAAAGATTGTGAAATTCTCACCCCCACCCAAGACATAGAAGTGAGCATCAGAGGAACAGACCCTTCAGCCCATCGTGTTTGTTTTGCCCATTATGCCATTGACTAATCCCATTTGCCTTCATGTATTCTTCCAGTTCATCTGTCTGTCTAAATGCCTCCTAATGATTATATCATCGATGGGGACTGTGCAAAATGAAGCAGAAAGCAGGAGGGGGAGGTGGGGGGGTGGAGGGGATGGGCTGTGCTGAGGAGGCAGGTTTGTGTATTGTTGCCCCTGCCCTGTTTGTAATGTGTGACCTTGTTCCTGTCACGGCAGTGGGACAATGACAACATCTACCTCATCATGGAGCACTGTGCTGGAGGTGACCTCTCCCACTTCATCCGAAGTCGCAGAATGCTTCCTGAGCGAGTGGTCCGGCGGTTCCTACAGCAGCTCGGTAAGAGGGTGGGAACTGGGGACACAATGCCTTTCACTCTTCCCAACTCTCTCCCTCACCCTATGGACTGGATGCTCCAAACAACTTTCCAGGCAGTGAGAGCGGTAGCCCTCACTCCTGAGACCTGATCCCACAATCCGGGCTAACTGTTGGATGTATCCCACAATCCAGGCTAACTGTTGGATGTAGCGGCAAGGAAGTGCAGATAGCGCTGTCAGAGGTGAGATCCTGCCTCAAAGGAATTAAAGACTCCTGTGGCAATATGGCAATATTCCAGAGCAGAGGAATGCAGTTTCTGTTTACTTCTTAGCTCATATTATAGGGGCATTTATTGTATAGAAAAAGTTCAATAATCCTGATGTCAGAAATCCGGACCACCCTCTTATGCTTGTTCTTTCAAGAAGAACGACTTAACCAACCTTATTTTCCTTGAGCTGCTTCAACTGACGACCCCCATCAACTGTAAATTCTGGTTTCTGCCTAAACGTGCATGGTGGGAAATGTAGTTCTTATTTACACGTAATTACATACTCCCGAGAATCCAGAATTCCTGACTCCCCGTGGCTTTCGTGTGCGTGCGTGCATTGCGTGAGTGCCACAGATCTACTGCCCGTGAATCCGGAAAATGGGGACTGTGCAGTTCAGATTTTAGGTCTCTTACTCTATCAAGGTTCCTTTATTGTCATGTAATAGTAGAGAACATGTAATATTACACAATATTGCCTTCTGCCTGCCTTAAGGGCAGACAAAGAGTTGCCATTAGTGTCGTCCGGTGGCCTTTACAGTAAGAGAGAAAGAGAAGCAAGAGACCCTTCGGAGACCCTGAGTGTCCGCGGATTTGCTCATTGTCCCTGATTACCCCTGAACTGACAACACTTGCGTGGTAGTCCCGACTGGGCAAGGAGAGTGGATTTCCCTGGAGGACCTTGGTGAATCAGAAGGATTCTTCCACTGATCGATTGATAGTTTTGCGGTTGATCGAGGTTTCTCCCCTACCAACGTCACCGAGACTGATACGCGTGCCTCGCCTGCTCTGAGGAAATTCATTGCAGCCTTTCCCACTGAGTGCCCAGAGTGCGGATTGCCTGTTGCCAGCTTGGGGGGGATTAAAAAAAAGTGCAAGGTAAATCAAAATAAAATCGGGGAATGCGGGAGGAAACCTGGAGCACCCGGGGGAAATCCAAACAAAGTCGCAGGGAGAATGTGCAAACTCCACACAGGCAGCACGCTCCATCCACTGCCCTCTCATTCAGTTTGCAAACGCCCTCCCCATTCGTAATGATCAGTGTAAACTTTGACCTTCTTCGTGGGCTTACCAGGAGAATGAGAAGTAGAGTTTGCCTGTAGTTGTTGGGAGGCTTTGATTACTGAAGGGTGGAGGGTTTACTTGGATCAAAGATCTATTGACCCATTTTATAATTATTAAATTTTAGTTACAGCAAGATAAAAGCTGATTCTACCCGGTTAATCCCATACCAATATTAACCTACAACCCCGTGCCCTTTGGAGGGTGAGAGGAAACCGGAGCACCTGGAGGAAACCCACAGACAAACTCCCTACAGGCGGTTGCCAGATTTGAACCCGGGTTGCAGGCGCTATAACAGTGGCGCGCTAACTGGTCTCCGTTGAGTTTGAACCCCGTGAGCTCTGGTGCGGGAGTGGGGGGAGGGGGTTGGAATTGATGAAGTGCTGTCGGTGCCTGTCTCAAGATTGAGGAATTCACCGACGAGCCCAAACGCCTCCAGGAGGTTAATTTTGCCGGGTTGGCATTTGTGTTGGAAGGCTATAAACAGTTTTGCTGTGAGTGGCCACACATGGATGTCAGAATTAAAACATAGTGCAGGTACACAATCCTTTATCTGGATATCTAAAATCCAGAAAGCTCCAAAAACCAGTGGGGGGGAGGGGGGGGGGGGGGGAAAGAGAGACGGCAACATGACTCAGGCGGGTGAGGGGGAGACGGCAGCATGACACAGGCGGGTGGGGGGGGGGAGATGGCAGCGCGACATGGGCTATTGATGCAGGGAGGCAGCAGCGAGACTGGAAGGGTTAGGGGTGGATACACCAGCACAATTCAGGTGGGTTTAAATCTGGGGCAACTGGCTTTTGTTCTGAGATCCAGAAAAATCCAAAATTCAGAACACACTGACCCCCAAGGGTTCTAGATAAAGGATTGTGTACCTGTACAGTACAAATACCCCGTATCCGAAATGTGTGGGACCAGAAGTGTTTCAGATTTTGGAACACCATTTAAAAAATGCACTCATTCACTCAGACTTAAAAGATGCATGTTTTCAAATTGCAATATTTACATATGCATAAATTAACTGAAGTAGACATATATTGAAAAGTCTACACTCTATAATGGATGACTTACATCCGCTACTTCCTGTTCTCTGATTGAGATTTGTGAACTCTGTTGTGTTACGTATTACCTCATGGACATAAAAAGTTTTGGATTTTGGATCTTTTCGGATTTCGGGTATTCGGATAAGGGGTAGTGTACCTGTTCTCTCTTTCTTTGGCTTGGCTTCGCGGACGAAGATTTATGGAGGGGTAAATGTCCACGTCAGCTTCAGGCTCGTTGGTGACTGACAAGTCCGATGCGGGACAGGCAGACACGGTTGCAGCGGTTGCAAGGGAAAATTGGTGGGTTGGGGTTGGGTGTTGGGTTTTTCCTCCTTTGTCTTTTATCAGTGAGGTGGGCTCTGCGGTCTTCTTCAAAGGAGGTTGCTGCCCGCCGAACAGTGAGGCGCCAAGATGCACGGTTGGAGGCGATATCAGCCCACTGGCGGTGGTCAATGTGGCAGGCACCAAGAGATTTCTTTAGGCAGTCCTTGTACCTCTTCTTTGGTGCACCTCTGTCACGGTGGCCAGTGGAGAGCTCACCATATAACACGATCTTGGGAAGGCAAAGGCGATGGTCCTCCATTCTGGAGATGTGACCTACCCAGCGCAGATGGATCTTCAGCAGCGTGGATTCGATGCTGTCGGCCTCTGCCATCTCGAGTACTTCGATGTTAGGGATGAAGTCGCTCCAATGAATGTTGAGGATGGTGCGGAGACAACGCTGGTGGAAGCTGTATGGCACAGGAAAAGGGCACTTGAGCTCAAATGAAATTAAAATCAGCACATGATACGTAGCCCTCTATTCCCCGTATGTTCGTGTCTATACAGAAGCCTCTGAAGGTTCCATGACTATTCTCGGCACCCATTTCCAGGCATCCACCACTCTGTATAAAAAAGCTTTGTAGTAATGATGTATGTACGTACAAGGTAGAGAGATGCAACTAGTTCTTGCAACCTGCAGCCGAACAGGTACTCAAGTAGAAGCTTCCATCTGTGTCTCAGTCCATGACACAATCACAAATGATTCTCCTTGCTTCATTCCTAGCTTCGGCTCTACAATATCTCCATCAACGCAACATCTCGCACCTCGACCTGAAGCCACAGAACATTCTTCTCAGCTCTTGGACTTGCCCTCACCTCAAAATAGCTGGTGAGTTCTCCCCCCCCCTTCCTCGCTCCCCCCTTCCTTGCTCCCCCCTTCCTCGCTCCCCCCTTCCCCACTCCCCCTTCCCCGCTCCCCCTTCCCCGCTCCCCCTTCCCCGCTCCCCCTTCCCCGCTCCCCCCTTCCTCGCTGCCCCTTCCCCGCTCCCCCTTCCCCGCTCCCCCTTCCCCGCTCCCCCTTCCCCGCTCCCCCTTCCCCGCTCCCCCTTCCCCGCTCCCCCTTCCCCGCTCCCCCTTCCCCGCTCCCCCTTCCCCGCTCCCCCTTCCCCGCTCCCCCTTCCCCGCTCCCCCTTCCCCGCTCCCCCTTCCCCGCTCCCCCTTCCCCGCTCCCCCTTCCCCGCTCCCCCCTCCTCGCTCCCCCCCTCGCTCTCGCTGCTCGTTCCCCTCCCTGCTCGCTCCCCCCTCTTCGCCCCCCCCACTTTCCCCCTCCCCTCACCTTCCTCCCTTTGAGAAGATATCCCCTTCTCTATTTTTGTGCCTCCTTCCCTTCTCTGCCACTCCAGTCCTGACTGTGCCACCCCTCCCCTGTCTTCCCCATGTCCCCTCCGTCTGCACCGTGTCCCCTGTCTGAGCCCCCCTCTCCCATTGGCTCCCCCCCCCCACCTACTACCTGTTGGAGGTGTCAGAGAAAATCTGCAGCTGGTGAGTTACTGGGCACACTGCAGCTGCAGGGCGGCAGTGTGGCGTCTGATCCAATGCCCTGTTTCACCCACAGATTTTGGCTTCGCACAGCACATGTCCCCCTGGGATGAGCGGCATGTTCTGAGGGGCTCCCCTTTGTACATGGCACCCGAGATGGTGTGTCAGCTGCAGTACGACGCCAGAGTGGATCTGTGGTCAGTCGGAGTCATTCTGTATGGTGAGCATCTGCAGGGAGGGGGATATTGCATTGTGGGTTGGGAGAAGAATTGGAAACCGGCCCATCGAGTCTGCGACAACCACTAACCACCCATTTATACCGATACCATTCTATTCCCCTGCATGTCCAACAACTACTCCCTGACTCTTCTACACGCTGGGGCAACTGACAAGTGGCTCTTAAAGCAGAGTGGAAGAATTTAAGAGGAATCTGAGGGTGCTCCATATCTTGAACAAGCCACCAGAGGAAGCTGCAGAAGAAGGAAACAATTACATCGGTCGAAAGTTATTGTACAAATCAGTGGATAGAAAGGGTTTGGGTTCAAGGTTTAGGATTCCTTTCCCTGTCCCATAATATCTTTTTGATATACTTTAACCTTTGTCTGTCAGAAGACAGTCACCAAGAGTATTGCAGAGCCCCTAACAATAAATTTAAATGTAATCTTTTTCAACTAAATTACATTTAGACGTACAGCACGGTAACAGGCCCTTTTGCCCCAATAACCTGTGTCATCCAATTTACACCCAATTAATCTACAACCCCAGTATGGAGGGAGGAAACTGGAGCCCCTAGGATTCCTTTCCTTGTCCCTGTCCCTTCTTGCCCTCAGTGCCCTCTCAAATCCTGGCTCCGATACCTGGTTCCAACGAGCCAGTGTCCAACAAGTCTCCTGACCATAAGTCACCGGCAGCCTGTGTGGACCTCTTAGCCCCTTACTGGTCTGCTGGTGTGGACACCGTCCTGTAGGATTCTTTGGAAAAGACGCATACTAACTGCAGGCAAATGGGATTTGTCCTGCAAAGCCCAGTCGGCCAGCATAGGTGGTTTGGGCCGAAGGGCCTGCGTGACTCTACATTGGTGGATGCCGGAGCACCCAGGAGAAATCCACATGCAAACTCCACATGGACAGCTCCGGCGGGAGTGGTGTGGGGGTGAAATGTCAGGATTGATCCCAGGTCACTGGAGTTGCGAGGCTGCTATGCTCTGGGTGGGATAGGGGAATGATGGTGGGGGTGGGGGGGAGTATAGTGTGAGAAACGGGTTGACAGGTCCAAAAAGCAAGGAGGCTAGGCACAGTTCAAATGTGATAAAGTGTTTATTTGACTGCAGAGGGACATTTGCCACAGGGAATCACACTCCCAAAGCATCGGACGCAACTAAACAAGTTACAACTATAAACTGCACGAGATGTAGATACACAGTAGAGGAAAATGAGAACAGTACCCACTACCCTTCCTCCTCGTGCAGGGATGGACAGTTTCCTCCCTCCATACTGGGGTTGTAGATTAATTGGGTGTAAATAGGGAGAAAAGAAGCACAGTACGATGACAATTAATTAGTGTACACCACAAAGCCCCTCACCCGTTACTGGCACGCACCTTGATATCGATACTCCAGCATCGACTCTGGCTCGTGTCCTGGATTGGAGCTCGTGTTGTGCTTGGGGAAAAGAGGCCCAGCAGCTCCACGTAACTGGCTTTGTACTTCCACCCCACCCACCACCCCCCCACCACCTTGTGGTCAGTGGGGCCAACCCAGGTGATTAACAGAGCCAGTAAGGACATGTGTGATTATATTGAAAAGGCAACTGCAAGGTGAGTGCTCAGCATGGGTGGTAGACCTTGATTTGGCAGATGTGGTGGCTTCCGACCAGGTTCTAGCCAAAGAGGTCACATGACCCGCTACGATCCACATTCCAGGCAAGTTCCAGCCGGCAAGGTCACGAGACCCTCCACGATTCAGAGTCAGGCCAGGTTACAGCCAGAGAGATCAGGTGACCCTCCAGAATCCACACTACAAAAGGGAAATGACATGGGGGAAGGGAACGAGGCAGGAGGAGTGGCGAATCCAGTACTGTCCCCACTCCAAGCCCTACATCCATTCCAGTTGCGGCCCCCACTTCAAGCCTCACCCACTCCAGTTACTTCCCCTACTCCCACTCTGGTTACTGCCCCCACTCCATTCCTCTTAGACTGGGTTGCAAGGGACAGTTAAGGCCGTTGAGGGGGTCAATTAGCTGGAAGGATTCACAAGATGTGGGGAAGGTCACTGACTGTCACATCCTGATTCCATTACAGAAGCATTGTTTGGACGGCCACCATTTGCATCAAAATCCTTCTCGGAACTGGAGGGCAAGATCCGCAGCAACAAGGCAGTTGAGGTGGGTAAGAGCCGATGGCCCATAGGGTTCGGTTTATACCTGGAGACCCCAAGTGAATTAATCTCTGCCCCCTTACCACTGAACACCCAAAGCAAATCTCTCTGCAAGCAGATCGAAGGTGGTCACCCAGACATCTCCCTGTCCAGCTGCTATATCCCCTCGGGAACAACGTCATTTCGAGGACTGTTCCATCCTTCACCCTCTCCTCTAGTTATGCTTGCCATTTGTCTGCACTGATAATCTGATAATACCTGTGTCTGTTGGAACTCACCTGGATAACTGGATTCGAATCCAGCGCTGTCTGTAAGGAGCTTGTATGTTCTCCCCGTGTCTGCATGGGTTTCCTCCGTTCGAAATATACTGGGTGTTGTAGATCAATTGGATGTCATTGGGCGGATGGGCTCATGGGCCGAAAGAGCCTGTTACTGTGCTGTATGTCAAAATTTTAAAATTAAAATGAAAAATTAACTAATGTGTTTGGAAGGATTTTTAAATGATCCTTTAATTTGCTTTTTCTAAAAATTAGACTTTAATGTTGCTGAACAGACAGTGCCCTCTATAATGTTTGGGACAAAGACACTTTTTTTTCCTTTATTTGCCCTTGTGCTCCACAGTTTTAAATTTGTAATCAAACAATTCACGTGATTAGATTGCACATTCCAGATTTTATTCAGGATTATTTGTGTACATTTTGGTTTGAAATTACAGCACTGTTTATATTTAGCTCCCTCATTTCCGGGCAGCTTTCTATTTGGGACATAGCAATGGTATGTATATTAAAGTAGTCATGTTTAGAACTTTGTTACATTCCCCTTTCATGCAATGACTGTTTGAAGTCTATGTTTTCTTCTCTAGTAATGCTCTGCCAGGTCTCTACTGCAGCCATCCTGAGGGGCTTGACCCTGTTAAGTTTTCTCTTCACCATATGGAAGGCCTGCTCAATTGGATTTAGATCGGGTGGCTGACTTGGCCACTCAAGAATTTCCCAGTTTTTAAAAAAAAACCAAGTGGAAAAAAAAAGAATTTCCCAGTTTTTTAGCTTTGTTGCTTTAGCAGTCTGTTTGGAATCATTGTCTTGCTGTAGGATGAAGCGTCGTCCAATGAGTTTTAGAGGCATTTACTTGGACTTAAACAGATCAGATGCTTCTATACACCTCATCATCAATGAAGTTAATTAACCACTAGTACCTGTGGCAGCCATACATGCCCAGGCCTTAACACCCCCACCATCATGTTTCACAGATGAGGCGGTATGCTTTGAATCTTGGGTAGTTCCCTTTCGCTTCTACACTTTGCTTATGTCATCACTCTGATCCATCTTAATCTTGGTCTCATCTATCCACAAGAATCTTTTTCCAGAATTCTGCAGGCTCTTTTAAATACTTCTTGGTAAACCGGTCTGGCCATCCTCTTTCTGTGGCTAACTAGTAGCCTCTGTATTTCTGTTCATGAAGTCTTCTTCCTTTGTAACAATCCTCAATAGCCCCAATCCCCTTCTGGTACCAGTTGTCCAGGATTTTATTCCCCAGAGTCAAGGGTATTGTCCTGGATCAAAGGTGTTTTGGGAGATAATCCCACCTTCAATCCAATACGTTGATTTATTCTTTGCCACATCTGAAGTACTTCAGTTTTCTTTGAAAATAGTGTCCCATTTATATATAAACTCTCCTGCTATCTTTTCACCTACCACATGCAGTTCTGTGGACAGTAGTCATTGAGACATCTACACCTGCCCTTGAAGGGCATTTCTGATCTGTCAGACAGACGTTTGGGGATTTTTCTTCATTATGATGAGAATTCTTCTGTCATCAGCAGGGGAGGTCTTCCTTGGCCTACCAGTCCCTTTGTGATTATTGAACTCACGCCGTGTTCCCTCTAGGCTGTGCGCCCGTGGACAAATGCTCAGGGTGCTTGCATCCAAAGGAAATTATTATGTGCACATGTGCGCTTGCACGCGGTAAGTCTGTTCACCTGTGTGCGCGCACAGCTTAGAGGGAACACCCTTCTTAATGATATTCCAAACAGGGTTTTTTTTGGTAATCATAAGGTTTGGGCCATGTTTCTCTGTCTGTTTTATTCTTGTTTGCCAGCCTCATAATGGCTTCTTTAACTTTTACTGGTACAACTCTGGTCCTCATGTTGAAAAAGGGCAACGACAGACTCCAAAGGTGATCAAAAGCTTAGAAGCAAGCCAAGCTCTCTTATACCTGCACCGATGAAGCAATTAAATATTCCTGAGTACTCACAAACACCTGTGAAGCCAAATGCCCCAAACATTATGGTGCCCTGAAATGAGGGGAACAACGTATAATTGAATGGTGGGGCAGACTCAATGGGCTGAATAGCCTATTTCAGCTCCTATGTCTCATTATCTTATTATCTGCAGCTGTCTTTCTCCACAGAGTGTATGCACCATTTTCTAATTTTGATGTTTGACATCAAAAGATTTTCAGGCTGCAGGGGTCACCAGGCAGACTTGTACGGCAGGTGTACGGAGTTCATTGTACCCATAGAATTTGCTTCTCCTATCCAATTGACTCCCCTTAATTCTCTTCCACTCATCCAGGCACTAGGTGGAATCTTTAACCTCCCGATCTGCTCATCTTTGTGATTGAGGGAATGGGGAGAACTGCACAAGAGCAACACCCGAGCCCAAGGTTTTTGGTCTACGAGACAGTAGCACAAATCTCAGTGGCGAATTTGCCTCGTGGTCACCAAGATTGGCTCTGTTGCTTTATCAGGGCCAAAAGTTGATGTTTTCACCCTCTGGCAAAGGCGGCAATTGAATTCTCTGCCTGTTTCACGTGCTGCCACACGGTGGCAACATGGAGCTGCAATGGTCTGAGATGGCAGGGTGATTAAAACCTCCGCAGCAGAGAGACTCTGATCAAGCGTGCAGGTGCCCACAGTGTGAACTGTAATCCAGAAGATGTTACCTGCTTCGCTAGGAATTTGGCCTCAGACCATGTCCTTAATCATGGTTTGGGACCAGTCTACCCAGCGACACAGTGGACACACACCAGGGTTGTTTGAAATTTGTTTGCATTCTGCAGAAGCAAGCAGAGCATTCAAAATAAATACCCCCACCCCCAGAGAGCTATTCGGCTGTGACTGCCCCACCCACAGCTCAGGAAGGTATCACGTCTGAACACCAGTGCAGTCGAATCCCACTGTGATCAGGAGAGATTGATTCCTTCCAAAACCCAGCACCATCCAAAAGAGCTCTCCGACCAATTTCCCAATGCACCCCCTACTTGGGTCCCCAAATAGTCCTTCCAAGTGAACCAACATTTCACTTGTGAATCTGCGGGTGTCATCTACTGCATCCGGTGCTCCCGTTGTGGTCTCCTGTACATCGGAGAGACTGTGTGCAGACTAGGAGATCGCTTCGCATGTGCCCTCCCTCCCTTATCCACCTATTACCTCCTGCCTATGGGTCAATGCTCCTCTCCCTCTATTTTGTTCAGGCACTTGCCTGCATTTTGTCCATACCTTGATGAAGGGCGCAAGCCCAAAACGTTGGTTCTGTATCTTTATCTTTGCTGTACACCATTTGACCTGCTGAGTTACTCCAGCGTTGTGTTTTTACTTCAACCATGGTGTCTGCAGGCTTTGGAGTTTTTTTTCCCACCAATCAAGTTTTCTCATTCCTATTGGAAACATAGCCCATCAATCCCATTCATAGCTATAATTCTGCCTTGTCCCATTGACCTGCACCAGGCCCATAGCCCTCTATATGTCTCCCATCCATGCACCTGTCCAAATGTTTCTTAAGTGCCAAATTCAAGCCTGCATTCACCATGTCAGCTGGCAGCTCGTTCCACATTCGCTACTCTCTGCAAGTTTCCCTCTAATATTCCCTTTAAATGTTTCACCTTTCACCCATAACCCATGTCCTCTATATCTTATCTAATCTTAGTGGGAAAAGCCTGTTTGCATTTACTCTGTCTGTACCCGTCATAATATTGCTTACCCCTATCAAATTTCCCCTCGTTCTCTTGACGCTCCAGGGAATAAAGGGTTTGACACAGCTCCTCAAGTCCCAGCAACATCCTTGTAAATCTTTTACCAGGGTAGGAGTTAGCACAACGCTTTTACAGCGCCAGCGATCAGGACTTGGGTTCGAATCCCGCACGGTCTGTAAGGCGCTTGTTCCTGTCTGTGTGCGTCTTCCCCTGAGGGCTCTGGCTTCCTCCCACCGTTCAGTAATGTACTGGGGCTTATAGGTCAATTGGGCGGCACAGTCTCATGGGCTAAAATGGCCTGTTACTGCGCTGCATATCTAAATATGCTTTCAAGAGCAGGGGGAGCCATTACACCAATTGCATTTGTCCTCTATTTCAGGATTAGGTGGCTGACAGTCTGGATTTAGAGAAGTAGGCCATGTGCAGCACCTTGACCTGAAGCAAGTGCAGGAGGTGGTAGAATGAATCCCCTCAATAGCCTCTTCCCACATTCTCTCCTCCCATTTCCACTTCTGCCTTTCATTTGGAAAATTAATGACTTTTAATTGACAGAATAGAGGTAGAAATTTTTGAAATGGTCCCTTTCACTCCTGGAGTGGCTGATACCAGATCTTGCCAGCGTTGCTTGGCAGGTAGCTGAGGGAAGTTTGGGAAAGACGATAGAATGAAGTGTTGAATCTGAAAATAGCAAGTAGGTGTGCTCGCCCTTAAGGGCAAGGCAAGAAGCAACTCTTTCACTCAGAGGGTGGTCCAAGTTAGGGATGACCTGTCAGTACAAGCTGCAGAAGCAAAACAATAACTGTTCAACTTTTGGAAAGCTCCTCTTGAGGCCAACGATTTATTTTTCTCTCATTTCCACCCGGGACGGATCGACCTGCGTTACTGTCGTGGCTCTGTGCTCCTCTGACCCCACGTGTTTGAATGCCCCTCTCTTTATCCGCAGCTACCCCCAGGCGCAAGGGTCTCTCCTGACTGTAAGGACCTGCTTCTCCGCCTGTTGGAGCGGGACCCTAAGCAAAGGATGATCTTTGAGGAATTCTTCACTCACCCCTTCATCGACTTGGACCACATGCCGGATGCAGAGAGTCTGGAGAAAGCTGTGTGTGAATCTGTATCGTGGTTACAGGGACTGGGGCAGTGGGGGGGGAGGGAGGTGCACATTCACACGTCCCATCGCCTGTCTGCCCCTTCATCCTCACCCCCCCCGTCTGTCCCTTCGCTCTCTCCACCCCTTCTCCCTCTCTTCCCCCTTCTCTCCCTCCCTCCTCTCTCTCTTTACCCCCTTCTCTCTATCTCCCCCCCCCCCTTCTCTCTCCCTATGCAGGGAACCCAGCCCTTTGACCCCCCCCTTGTCCTTCCTCTCTGCAGACAGCCTTGGTTGTGGATGCTGTGAAGAAGGACGAACTGGGGGATTACTCGGCTGCTCTCTCCCTCTACTGCCGATCCCTGGAGTACTTTGTCCCCGCTCTACACTGTACGTACTCCTCCTGCCTTGTTGCCGTGACTCCCTCTCCTCATTCCTGGTAACGTGAGCTCCGATCTCACTCTGCTCCCTCGTCGGTACTGTCTCCTACTCTGTGCCTCTGTTTAGCCCGTTGTTTCTTTTGCCCTTTTTCTCAAAGTCCAATCCCTGTGAAACTTCCTATGACATCTCCTGCTGCATTCCTGATCCCCCCCCCCCCCATGTGTTGGAGCCCACCACCCTGCCTGCAGACCCTCCTGTATGAGGGCTGTGGGATAGTGGACTTTATTTATATCAGAATCCAAAATTTTAAACTTATTAAGTTTAGGCATACAGCACGGTAACAGGCCCTTTCGGGCCATGAGGCCATGCCACCCAATTGACCTACAACCCCCCCCCCCCCCGACCCCCGGTACATTTTTAACAGTGGGAAGAAACCAGAGCCCCCAGGGAAACCAACACAGACACAGGGAGAACGTACAAACTCCTTACATACAGTGCAAGATTTGAACCTTGGTCAAGCACTGTTGCACCAACCATGACACACCTTCCCCTAACCATGACGTCCCTCATGGAGCAGTACTGATCCCCACATTCCCGACTCCAGATATTCTGAAGCCCACCCTGGTTCTCACTTGCAGTCCAGACCCTCCAACTCCCATTCCAAGGCAGTGTCAGATGCCATAAGATTGGAATTGTCCTTTTTCCCTCATGTGATAATATTTGCCGTTCCGTAAATCTGTTTAATTTTTTGAAAAAAAGTGAGCTGCTTCCTCTCTTTACGAGGTTGACTGGCCTGGATAACACGCAAAACAGAGTTTTTCACCGTATCTTGGGATAATTCCATGCAATGTGACTGATCTTCATTATTCCTCTGCTCCAGACGAGACAGATTGTCGGCGGAAGATGACCATCCGATCGAAGGTAGGGGAATGGGGTGGTCTTGCCATGGGTCTCTCCTCTCCTCTAGTCACCTGTTACCGTGCAGCCTCACCTGGAACTCCGCTACCCAGGCGTCCCACCTCATTGGAGTTCCCTACACTCCATTGCCCAGCGTCATAAAGTAACCCACTACCGGCAATGTGATCCGACTGCCAGACACATCTTTCCCTCTCCGCCTTCTGCAGTGTCCGCTCTCCTTGTGACTTCCTCGTCCAGTTGTCCCTTTCCACTATCACCCCTTGGAACATTCCCCTGTGGCAGATGGAAATACTCTACTTTCACCCACTCCTCTTCCCTCACCACCATTTGGAGCTCCAAACAGTCCTTTCAAGTGAAAAAATACTTCACTTGTGAATCTACAGGGGTCATCTACTGCATCCGGTGGTCTCACCTACATTGGAAAGACTGGACACAGACTGGGAGATCGCTTTCTCGAACACCTTTGCTCTGTCCACTGCAATAGTGTGGATCTCCCAGTGGTCACCCATTTCAATTCCCCGCCCAATTGAACTGGATGGTATTAACATGGACTTCTCCAGTTTCTGTTATCTGCATGGGCAGAGTCGATGTAGAAAGATTCTTTCCCATGGTGGGTGGGAGAGTCTAGGTCAAGAGGGCACAGCTTCAAGATTGAAGGGCATTCGCTTGGAACAGAGATGCAGAGGAATTTCTTCAGCCGGAGCATCTGTGGAATTTGTTGCCACAGGCAGTTGTGGAGGCCGGGTCATTGGGTGTATTTAAGGCAGAGATTGATAGGTTCTTCATGAGCCATCAGTAGTTATGGGGAGAAGGCCAGGCAGTGGGGCTAAGTGAGAAAATGGATCACCTCATCATTGAGTTGAATGGCCTTTTTCTGCTGCTGTCTTATGGGGGTCTTAGAATGCCATCCAGCCAGGAAAAAAGTTACACTGCAGCCACACACAATATTCGGGTGGTTGAGAAAGGGGATTGGATGGACAGGAGTAGGGCAGTTATAGTGCGGGAATGCGGTAGACATGATAGTCACAGAACAGGACAGAGGGCTGAATGGTCTAATTCTCAGGGACACTGGACCACACCCCATTTGATTCCATTTCACTGTTTGCCAGGTGACCCAGTACATTTCCAGGGCAGAGGAGCTGAAGGCACTCGTCACCAAGGGCAACAGAGCCAACTTTGAGCAGTCCAAGTCAGCAAGAGGCCTGTTGAAAGGTGAGGGAGACATGTCGTCGACCGATCCCAGCTGCCACCGAGGTGGTTCCTTGTACTGCATCTCCTGCTTGATCCATTTGTCCAGGCAAGGTGTCAATGTCTTAATTTCCTGTCTATTGTTGATCACCAGGAGGGAGACAGTTCAGAGTCAACTACCCATTCTGACCCTCTGAAGTCGCATTCAAAAGGCATTGGACGGAAGGAGCTTAGAAGGATATGGATGCAGGCAAATGGTGCTAGCACTGAGTGCCTTAGGCAGCATGGACAAGTTGGGCCAAATGGTCTGTTTCATGCTGTACAACTCTAAGCATCGACCAGTTGCCTGGTCACCACTACCTTCACCAGCACTTTAATTCCAGATTGTATTAATGACTTGTGCATAAATCGTACTACAGCTGCCAGTTTAGGATTTGAACCAATGTCTTCAACGATAAGTCCCTGAATGTGGCTTCATAGGTAGATAGAGTTGTAAAGTGAGCTTTTGGCATGTTGGCCTTCATAAATCAGAGTACAGTACTGAGTCCAGGAGTTGGGATGTTATATAAAGTAATAGAAGACGTTGGTGAGGCCAGATTTGGAGGATTTATGTACAGTTTTGGTCACCGAACTACAGGAACAATATCAATAACTAACCTTTTGATTTTTAATTTAGACATACGCCACAGTAAAAGGCCATTTTGGTCCTCGAGTAGGTTAATTGGGGGGCACGGTCTCGTGGGCCTGAAATGGCCTGTTACCATACTGGAGGAAGGAGACAGAGGGATAGGGAAACAGAGAGAGCCAGAGGAAAGGGTTAATAGGGATAGTGAGGGGGTTGGGGGGGGATGGCGGAAACCAGAGAATTGGTGTTAATGCTGTCTGGAGGGTGCCCAGACAGAATATGAGGTGTTGTTCCTCCACTTTGGGGGTCTCAGTCTTGAGACCATGGGCAGACACACCAGCAATGTAAAAACACGACGTTGGAGGAGCTCAGCCATCATACAGAGTACTTTATAAAGGGCCACTGGGAGATCGCTGCTATTGCAATGGACAATAGACAATAGGAGCTGGAGTAGGCCCTTCGGCCCGTCGAGCCAGCACCGCCATTTTACAGATCATGGCTGGTCACTACTATCAGTACCCCTTTCCAGCCTTATCCCCATAACCCTCAACTCCTTTGCCCA
Organism: Narcine bancroftii; assembly: GCF_036971445.1. NCBI lineage: Eukaryota > Metazoa > Chordata > Chondrichthyes > Torpediniformes > Narcinidae > Narcine > Narcine bancroftii. The sequence goes on along the minus strand of NC_091479.1, from coordinate 10,382,444 downwards.
CTAGAGTCTTATCTAACTCTCTTTTGAACATAATCAGCGAATCTGCCTCTACCACCCTCTGTGGCAGAGCATTCCACAGATTCACACTTCTCTGGGTAAAAAAATGTTTTCTCATCTCCCTCCTAAAGGGCCTACCCTGTAGTCTTAAACTATGCCCTCTAGTCCTCGTCTCCCCCATCATTGGGAACAAGTAATCCGACTTCACCCTGTCTATCCCCCTGATGATTTTGTATACCTCAATCATGTCCCCCCTCATCCTTCTAAACTCCATCGGATACAAGTCCAGTTTTTCTAGCCTTTCAGCATATGTCAACCCCGCCATCCCTGGAACTAACCTTGTAAATCTGCGCTGCACACCCTCTAGAGCTAGTATGTCCTTCCTCAAAATTGGAGACCAGAACTGGACGCAATACTCCAGGTGGGGTCTCACCAGGGCCCTGTACAACTGCAGAAGGGCGTCTCTGTTCCTTTACTCCAATCCCCTCTTTATGAAAGCCAACATGCCATTTGCCTTCTTCACAGCTTTCTGAACCTGCATGCTAGTCTTCAGTGACCGGTGAACAAGTACACCCAGATCCATTTGCTCCTCCCCACTCCCTAGCTTGTCTCCATTTAAATAATACTCAGCTTTCCTATTATTGCCCCCAAAATGGATAACCTCACATTTGCTCACATTGAACGTCATCTTCCATTAAGCAGCCCACTCCCCCAACCTGTCCAAGTCCCTCTGCATTTTCCTGACATCCTCCTCACACCCCACACCGCCACCCAGTTTAGTGTCATCTGCAAATTTGCTCAAGTTATTAATAATCCCCTCATCCAAATCATTTACATAAATTACAAACAACTGAGGACCCAATACCGATCCCTGCGGCACTCAACTCATCACATCCTGCCATCCTGAAAAGGACTGGCTTACTCCAACCCCTTGTTTCCTATTTCTTAACCAATTTCCTATCCATGTCAGCACCTTACCTCCAATTCCATGCTCCCTGATCTTGCCCACTAGTCTCCCGTGCGGTACCTTATCAAAGGCCTTCTGGAAGTCCAAATACACCACATCCACTGGCTCTTCCAAGTCCACCCTCTTTGTCACATCCTCGAAAAATTCCAGAAGGTTAGTCAAGCATCACTTACCCTTAAGGAATCCATGCTGACTAGCCCTTATACTATTATTTCTGCCTAAGTGTTCTGCTATGACTCCTTTTATGATAGACTCCAATATCTTCCCCACCACCGATGTCAGGCGAAGATGCCCCACGCAGCAAACTCCCAGTCTGCATCCAGTCTGTCTGATGTAGAAGAATTTTCCTGTGCATTTAGGGAGGAAACCTGGAATCTTTAGGACGTAAGGAAGAACTTCAGCCCATCAAAGCTATTTTGGCTGTCAAAGCAATTCTACCATTTAATTTACCTATAGCTTCCCCATATTTCCATCCACTCCCTTGACCACCCACCTGCAATACAGGCAATTCACAGCATCCACTTACCATGTATAGCTGTATACTAGTCAATGCCTTGTTTTTTGGTCCAGAAATCACTTGTTTTCCTTATGACCTGTGTAAAAGTTAACCCCCTTTAATTTTGGCCCCGGCCGCCCACCCATCCCAGTGTCCAACACCTCGACCACTATTGCAGGAAAAAAAGTTTTCTCCGGCACAGAGGAAAGTTTCTAGGCAAAACCATTATTTACAAGAAGGATATCATGGAGAAGTTGGTCTCTGAAGAGCAGAGCTCTGAACTCCAGAACCGTGAGAAAGAGCACCCATATTTCTATCCACATACACGTGATAAGAAAAGATTCCCTTACAGGGAACAAAGGAGCTTTACAACATGTTTCAAGGCCATTTGGCTTATCTCGATGAGCAGAGCAGAACATCTTGTTGGTGAAAAAAATGAGCTGGTCACATCGATCTCAAGGTGCCACATAATTTATTGAGTCAACAATTAGGGGAGGATAAGTCGGGGGGGGGGGCTAGAAAACTAATAGAACAACTGTTAGGAGCAGGCAGCATATGATTCCTGCAGAACAGGTAAATCTTAAATTTTTCTCCCACAATCGTGACCCTCGTCCCCGTCCGCCCGTCCATCAGAGCTCCCGCCGCCCTGACCGCCCGCCCATCCAAGTTTACACCGCCCCGACCGCGAACCCCACCCCAATTGCAGATCCTCGCCCTGACTACCTGCCCATCCGAGTTCCTGACCACCCGTCTATCCAAGGGCATGATATCACGACCGTGGATCCTCACCTCGGCCACCCTTCTGAGCGCCCGATGCTTTGAACGACTCAGGTACCTATCGTGGTCAAAAGTAGTATCTGTATAATAGTCAATGCCCCCCAACTTTGACCCAAAAAAATTGGTCCCCAAAACTCGAGTATTTACCATAAATTAAAAGTCTGTGCATGCTCAACGGCAGAGGTGGGAATCAAACCTGGGTTCTGCAGCTATGAGACAACAGCTGTGCCCACTGCATTACCATGCCGCTCGTGGGCACTTCTGAAGTGCCGTGCCCCTCCTTGGAGTTTGGGGGGGAAGGTGGGAGCGGCGGTCCTGTGAGGGGTAGTTGCCCACCGCAAGACCGCACTGATTTGAAAGGCAGGGCTCATCAGTGACTGGATCTGTTGGTTCTGTTCTGGTCTCCACTACATCAGAGAGGCTGGATGCAGACTAGGAGATTGCTTCAGGTGGTACCTGCTGGCTGGAACATGCTGGCAATGCTGTGGCTTCCTCGGTGACTATTGAAGGAAGGCGGTCGGGTCTTGACCTGTGCCACACTGGGGATGTCAGCCAGACCTGAGCCATTGGGCTTTGAGCCCAGTCCCTAGGCTGTGAGCAAATCAGTGATGGGTCGCCCTGGTCCTGGGGCTCAACCCCACCCAGGATGTGGAGACAGGGGTCCTGGTAAGCAGATCTGGTGCCAACTGCCCCCCTCTCCTTCTCTGGGGACAATGGTCAAGAGGCTCCCCCCATAATTCCCCATCCCATCTTCCATTCTGTGTTTCAGAGATGTCTCGGGATAAGCCCCGACTGCTGGCTGCACTGGAGATCGGTTCAGCTGCCGTCGCCAAGGTGAAGCTGCTTGTGATCTGCTAGAGTGTCGGGTGGGACTGGGGCCTGGATCAGAACCTTGTGGCGCAGTGGGGTGGGTGGGCGGGCGTTCAGCCTATCTTAGAAGAACCTTAACATTAAATCTACCCCAAACTATGTATGCACAGGTGTACTTTTGTGTGTGTATGAGAGAGATACCTAAATCATTACAGTCCAGGCTGAAATGTAGGAAGTTGCTTCAAAGTTCAGTCTTTCAAATTCAGTGTTGAAGTACAGACCTTTGAAGTTTGATGCCCAGAATTAATGATGAACTGAAGGGGAAGACTGGAGTTGTGGCTGCTACAGATTCACTAATTCTCCTTATGTTACCTTTGAAGAAATGTCCATCCACACGGTCATCTCAGTCCTGGTCCTTTTGCAGGCAAGACTCGAACTGGGTGGCCTCCATGAAGCTTCCAAGACCCTGGCACCGGTCTCTCCAAGTGACCTTCACTGTTCGTCCCACTCAAAATGAAGCAAAAGTCCCTCCTGGCACAGGTCAATCCACCGAAAAGGCCCAGTCATTCACAGAGCATGTTTTGCTCTGAATTCCACAAAAATGGGCGGTCACAAGAGCTGTTTACCCTCCAGCATCAGGGCGGTTCTCCCTCGCAAAATCACGGTGTCTTTGTAAATATATCGAATCTGGAACAGACTGTGACAAAACTCCCCTCAGTTCTTCCAACGTATCGAATTATCGCTGGGCTGTGACTTGAGTTGTTCTTGTTCCTGGACATTAATATGGGAAAGAAGTGGGATTTAGCGGTGCTCAAAGGTGGCAGGGACTCAATGGGCTGAAGGGCATTGATTCACTGTGTATCTGTTTTCCCTCTGTTCTGTACCCAGGAAGAAGAGGGTGATGACTCGATGGAAACCCTCCAGTTGTACCAGCAGAGCCTGGGAGAGCTGTTGCTCATGTTAGCCGGTGAGTGGGCTTTGGCAGGGCAACTGGGAGAGGTTGAGTTCAGTGGGCAGAGTGGTCACTTCTTGTACTTCAACATTAGCATGGTGTGCAAAGAAACTCCATGTAGTCAGAGGGAGTCAGGCACAGAATCTGAAAGGACCGGTAAACACACCACACACCACACACACAGTTTCACTGTCAGTGGGCATCCCTGGCCTTGCATCCTGTGGTGCTTGGGGACGAAGGCTGGTTTCAGTTCACACTCTATCTGCGCCCTCTTCCCATCCTACACCCTCCAATGTCTCACTGCCCTGCTAAGTCTGACCATTTTACCTGAGTTTAAACTCATTAACATGAGTGATCCAGTCTTCCGCTGCCGAGATACTGATCGCTTGACCGCCATCTCTCCCTAGCCTACCCCTCCTCCTCCTCTCTGCTCCCTAACACCTCCACATTCAACTCAACTGTGCAACTGGATCCTTCTGTAAATCAGCATTGAATTTTATTTCATTAAAGTTCCAGTAACCTGTCCTGAGAATTTTTTTTTCCATGTTAAAATCTCTATATACTTGCACGTTGTTGTTGGGGACTCATTGAGCACTACAGAAATGCAGGTTTTTGTTGTGGCTACTCTGGTCCTGTACAATTGCAAGTTACTCTTGTGAACTGATCCGGTACTACACAAATATAACTTGTTGCATTTGGAGGTTGTCTTGGAATCACAGAAAATAGAGGCTGTAGAAATCAGTCAGGCCTTCGAGCCTCCCCACAATTCAATACATGTGTTTTCAGTCCCCGATTCCTACATCCTCTCCACGCGATATCTTGGGACACAACCAACTACCTGTGGAATATATCTGAACTGGGCTTCAACATGTTCTGTGGTCAGGTGTTCCATAAGTTCACAACTCTCTGAGTGAAGATGTTTCAGTCCCAAATGGCTTCGCCTTTCTCCTTCGACTGAGATTCCTTATTCTTAACTCCCCCTAACATGGGCAACATTCTTCCTGCATCTAACCTGTCCAGTCCTATCAGAATTTTCTGTGTCTCCATGAGAACCCCTCTGATCTCAGTTCCAGTGAGTAGAGAATGCGTAGAGAAGGATTTCAGCCCCAGCGACGGCGTGACAGAAGACTCTCTGATCCAAGGGCCATTCCCCGGGGATATCCACAGAGCCAGTCACTCAGGACTGCTAGAAGACCATCAACTTGATGACAGACGCACTTTGGTCTGCCCGAAACCTGTTGGTCTTTCAGAACACAGAGATGTCTATGAGGGAAAGCTGCTGACTGGCACATTCCAGGCTGCAGGAGTAAGTGCTGAGGGAAGCATTGGTGCAGCCGATGTGGGGAAGGGCCACAGTCTCAAGTCCTCCCATTACCGCGAGAGTGAAGACAATAGAGTGATGGGGGGGGGGAGGTGGGGGGGGTTGGGAAAGAAATGACAAGGTGCCACAAGGATGGTAATGGGGTATTGAGAGAACAAATATGACCGTGTACATTAATGGGAATGTATAGATATGACTAACATTATGGATATGCAAAGACTTTGAACAGTTCTCTTTTGTCAATAATTTATCACATGTAAAGTCTAGCTTCTTAATTTATTTCTGTAATGTATAATTTACTTCAAACAAAAGGCCCCAGAATTGGGATGCATAAATCAAGATTTAGATGGGATGTAGATTTGCAGACACAGATAAAAGAAAAGGATTGGATGGAGTTAGGTAAGAGTAATATGACTAAAATTATAAATGTAAGATATAGGTTAGTCCAATATAATATATTTGACTCCACAAAAATTAAATAGATTAAATCCTGCCATATCAGATTTATGTTTATGGTGTAGATCTGAGATTGGAACTTTTTTTTGCACTCAACTTGGCAATGCCCTAAAGTTCAACATTTTGGGTTAGCGGTAGGTAATTTTTTGGAACAAATTACGGGGGCCAAATTCCCACAGGATCCAATGTTATTTTTATTGAGTAATATTAAGATCAAATATGTACCAAACTGAATTTGTGCAGATTGCTTTAGTGGTTTCTAAGAAATGTATAGCAACATCATGGAAGTCAGATATAGATTTAAGTATGGAAAGATGGCAGGCAGAACTTTGTAGTTGTATACCATTAGAGAAGATCGCACAATCTGCGAGATAAATGTCATGTGTTTTGGAAAATATGGGGCCGATGTTTACAAAATGTGGGTTTGCATGTTTAATAGACACTCTGGAGACCTTGGTAATCTCCAGTATAGACTTCCCGTGGTATTTTCTGGTTTTTCTTTTTATTTTTCTGTTTTTTTCTTCTTTAAAGGGTGGGAGGGTGGGGTTATACATATGTATAACTTTTTGAATTGAATCTAATGTAATTATTACTGTGGTTTAAAATTTGTAAATAAAATAATTTTTAATAAAGTCTAGCTTCTTTAATTAATATGTTCTGGACCTGCCCTAGCTTATAAAAAAATTTTTTCAAACATTATCAGCAATTTTTCAATTTAAAATTTAATTGCTCATTTTGGAACATTCCGAGAAGATGATGTGTTACTAACTTAAATTCAAAGCCGCATTTTATCTTTTAATTTGTTGACCGCCAGAAGTTAAATTTTGATTAAATGGAAAGATAATACCCCACTTACTCATGCCCAATGGCCAAGGAATATTATGTTTAAATTTGGAAAAAATTAGATATGCGATTAATGATTCAAATATTAAATTACAAATGATATGGGGCTCGTTATTGACTACTACCATAACCTTGAGGTTTTGTGTTAATCTGTAATTTTGGCAACTGTGCCAATTAGATTTATGAATGTTAATCGTCAACCATTTAGGGGACAGGGTTTTGAATTTTTTTTCCTCTTTGTTATGTTCTATTTTATTATCATGTTTGAGCTTTTGAACTTATGATCATTTTTATGGCTTTATTTTTCTGGTCCTGTATCACACTTCAGAATTGTAGTGTTAAAATATTTTTATTGGGTAAAATAAAATCAATAAAAATATTTTGAAAAGAAAGAATGAAGTTGAGTGGAATGCTGGTCTGTCTAGTCTATTTTTCATCCATCAGTCCTGAGTCCTGCCATCCCAGGAATCAGTCTGAAGGACCTTCGCTGCCCCACCTCACCTTAGTGAACGGGCAGAGTCCACGGAGCAAGACTGACTCTGGCTTGGACCTGTGGCAACTCCACTTGGCACTGGCCTCCCCTTTCAGAGCTGACTGCTCCTTTCCAGCCCCTTGTCTTTGATATGAGCTCCACTGAAGTGGGGGGGAGGGGGGAGGGGAGGGTTTTGTGGGGATGAGTTAATTGAGCTGACCACTGAATCTCTCTCTCTCTCTCTCTCTCTCTCTCTCTCTCTCTCTCTCTCTCTCTCTCTCTCTCTCTCTCTCTTCTCTCTTCTCTCTCTCATCCCAATTGTAGCTGAGCCACAGGGCAGAAGACGGGTGATGCTACACACAGAGGTAAGGATGCCTGTTGTCCTGTTCAGACCACATCATCTTGTACTTCAAGATTCCTTTATTGTCAATAAGCAGGTGTAATATTACATGAAATGAGTTTGTCTGCTGTAAGGCAGACAAATTCGCCGTCGACAAAAATTGCCTGAAGCTCCTCTTACAGTCAGAGAAAGAGAAGCAAAAGAGAGTTCCCTCAGAGTCACTGAGTGTCTGTAGATTCGCCTCCAGTGCTCCCACAGTCTCCGCAGCCACAGAGTCCAGACCAAACCATCGGCAGCCCGAGCTCCAGAACCGAACTTCCAACACGATTCAGGGCCCTCTCGCATCCTGATACCCCCCCCCTCAGCCAGTCTCTTGACCGCAGTCGCCAGCAGCCACAGAGTCCCTCGTCAGTCTGCATCCATGGTCACCGTCCCGTGGGTCGACTCCTTTGCTTCGCCTTCTCAAACAGAGGAGGGTCTCCCCGTTTTCTGGTGCCCTGCAGCAGTCCTCCATTTTACTGGAGTTTGCATCCCCTCGTGCCCACTGCCAATTATAGGCGCTACCATCTTTGGCCAAGACCCTGCGGTTGCAATTAAAAACGCTGTTGGCTACTTTAAAAGGCCATTTAAAGCCTGTAGTGATGGTAGTTGGACTGGATGGTTAGGCCCTGCAAAGCAGCGCTGTTTCTCCATTCCTTGTTTCTCCACAGGTCCACACCAGCAGCGGCACTGACATTTAGCTGTTTCCTGATTAATAGTTTGTCGATGAAACAATGTTTTACTCCTTGGCATTGAATTACATTCTGTGAATGTGATTATTTAAAATTTGAGAAATCTGTTGATGCTGGGAATCTAATTCAAAAACAGAAGATACTGGAAATGTTCAGCAGGGCTAAGCCGTATCTGTGGGAAGGGGAACAGAGATTATCGTCATGTGCTTCAAGATTCAGTGAGAAAGTTTGTTTTGCAAGCAGATCGGCTACTCAACCCATAGATAGTACAGCAGAAAAACACGGGGTTTGTTGTTGGAGAGAGAGATCAGTCAGAACAGAGGAGTCTCCACATTGAACCGGTTTGTCCGAGCATTGTTTCGGGGTTGATCTTTTCCTTGTGTTTTTAACAGATCAAGAACCTCATGGGTCGAGCCGAATATCTGAAGGAACAATTGAAGGTTGGCCAAGTTATTTGTTAATGTGGGTGTGGAGAGGAGGGGGTTGTGGAGCAGAGTGGGGAGTGGGGAGGAGATGGGGAATGGAGTGAGGAGGGGTGTGTGGGGGAGGGGGTGTGATGGAGAGGGGAGGGGGTGCGGGGAAGAAAGTGGAGCGGGTTGTGGGTTGGAGTGGGGAGGGAGTGGGGTAGGCGGAGGGGGGCGTTGGGGTGTATGGAGGGGGTTGCAGGGTAGAGTAGTGAGGGGATGCGGGGTGGACTGGGGAGGGTGCGTGGCGGAGTGGGAAGAGAGGTGTGGGTTGGAGGGAGGGAGTGTGGGGTAGGGAGTGTGTGGGAAGGGGATATTTGGCGGAGTAGGGAAGGGGTGTGTGTTGTCAGGGTCGTTGTGGGGCAGATGCTGACAGCTGGGGGCTGGTGATGTTACAGCAGTGTGACAGCAATGTAAGAGCTAGGGGCAGGAGTCAACCATCTGGCCCATCGAGCATGCTCCATGCCGTAGGATCATGGCTGATCTGGCCACATATCAACCATCTGGCCCATCGAGCATGCTCCATGCCGTAGGATCATGGCTGATCTGGCCACATATCAACCATCTGGCCCATTGAGCCTGCTCCATGCCGTAGGATCATGGCTGATCTGGCCATATATCAACCATCTGGCTCATTGAGCCTGCTCCATGCCGTAGGATCATGGCTGATCTGGCCACATATCAACCATCTGGCCCATCGAGCCTGCTCCATGCCGTAGGATCGTGGCTGATCTGGCCATATATCAACCATCTGGCCCATCGAGCCTGCTCCATGCCGTAGGATCGTGGCTGACCTGGCCACATATCAACCATCTGGCCCATCGAGCCTGCTCCATGCCGTAGGATCATGGCTGATCTGGCCACATATCAACCATCTGGCCCATTGAGCCTGCTCCATGCCGTAGGATCATGGCTGATCTGGCCATATATCAACCATCTGGCTCATTGAGCCTGCTCCATGCCGTAGGATCATGGCTGATCTGGCCACATATCAACCATCTGGCCCATCGAGCCTGCTCCATGCCGTAGGATCGTGGCTGATCTGGCCATATATCAACCATCTGGCCCATCGAGCCTGCTCCATGCCGTAGGATCGTGGCTGATCTGGCCATATATCAACCATCTGGCTCATTGAGCCTGCTCCATGCCGTAGGATCGTGGCTGATCTGGCCATATATCAACCATCTGGCCCATCGAGCCTGCTCCATGCCGTAGGATCATGGCTGATCTGGCCACATATCAACCATCTGGCCCATCGAGCCTGCTCCATGCCGTAGGATCATGGCTGATCTGGCCACATATCAACCATCTGGCCCATCGAGCCTGCTCCATGCCGTAGGATCGTGGCTGATCTGGCCACATATCAACCATCTGGCCCATTGAGCCTGCTCCATGCCGTAGGATCGTGGCTGATCTGGCCATATATCAACCATCTGGCCCATCGAGCCTGCTCCATGCCATAGGATCATGGCTGATCTGGCCATATATCAACCATCTGGCTCATTGAGCCTGCTCCATGCCGTAGGATCATGGCTGATCTGGCCACATATCAACCATCTGGCCCATCGAGCCTGCTCCATGCCGTACGATCCATGGCTGATCTGGCCACGTATCAACCATCTGGCCCATCGAGCCTGCTCCATGCTGTAGGATCATGGCTGATCGGGCCACTTATCAACCATCTGGCCCATCGAGCCTGCTCCATGCCGTAGGATCATGGCTGATCTGGCCACATATCAACCAACCCACCTGTTCCCCAGATCCCCCAACTCCCTTATTCTTTCAAAAAATCTATCTGTGTCTTAAATACATCCCATGAGGCACTCTCTGCTGCTTTCTTGGGCAGAGAAATCCACAGATTCGCTTCTGTCTAGGTGAAGCAATTCCCCCTTATCGCGGTCTTAAATCTCTTGCCCAAGTCTTGATGGTTATCACCTGCCATCTTCCCCATACCTTTGATAATTTTTTCATGTTTCTATAAGAATCATCCTTCTGAACTCCGGTGAGTATAGTCTATGGCTACTCAATCTCTCCTCGTAAGCTAACCGCTTGTCTGGTATCAACCTGGTAAATCTCTGTCCTGGTTCCAAACTCTGTCCATCCCTTCTCAAGTAAGGAGAACAGAACTGCATGCGGTGCTCCAGAAGTGGTCTCAGATCTGTGGTTAAAAGGTATAACTAATTTGGAGGACTCATTCACAACTTATTCTTGTTTTTTTGTGTCTTTTTCTCTCTGCCTGTCTCCCTCTGCCTGTTTTCTCTCTCTCTCTCTCTCTCTCTCTCTCTCGATTCATCTCAGTCTCTCTCTGTCTGTCTGTCTCCCTCTATTTCTCACTTTCTGTGTTTCATTTCCTCTTTGTCGATGTGATGATCCAACAGTTTATAAAATGTTTTGCGTATCTTTACCCGGTCGAGTGAATTCTGTTTCCCTTTGCTTCAGATGCGTGAGAATCAGAAGGAAGCGACATCCATGGACCAGGATCTCTTTTCAGAGTCGGTGAAAAGCAGTGAGTACCCTACACCCTCTTCACACACTCCCGGCACCACGTGACTCGTTATCCCAGGAACAAGGCCCAACAAGAAAAACTCATGTCACGGGACCCCTTCTTGGGTGGGGGAACCTGGGGAGATTCGTTCTGCTGTACACGAGCCCCAAGGTACTGAGGGTAGGCCTGATCCTCCCTCGATTTTAAATTTAGAAATACAGCACGGTAATGAGCCCTTCTAGCTTACGACCCAATGCCACCAATTAAGCTACAACCCCAGTACATTTTGAACGGTGGGAGGAAACCAAAGTGCCTGGAGAAAACCCGTGCAGACACAGGGAAAACGTATAAACTCATTACAGGCAGCGCCAAATTCGAACCCCGGTTGCGCTGTAAGAGCGCTGACTGTGTTCATGTCGGGGGTAACAATGCCAACTGAATTACCAGGTGATATTGTAAATTGCATTGCTTGTAGTTCAAGGTGTCACAATCAAATAGGATCAAATAGAAAAAAAATGTTTGAATGTTTAACATTTCAATGCAGCGAAAATATAGGTTGGTGATTCGATCCACGGTGATGTTCCGTTAGTTTTGGGATACCTGGTCGATAATTCCTTCCCAATTCATTGACACCATTTTTGACCTTCGTGGATCCAGCTGTAACTTTCATGCTGGGTGCGGGTAAAAACATTCCTGGTTGAGCTGGGCGTGAAGAGACGGTGATCGACTTTGAGAAACTTACCCACTTCTCCTCGGACGTGTGCCTCAGGAGTGAGGAGATGGTGATCGAGTTTTGAGAAACTACCTCAGTTTTCCTCTCCCTCTCAGTGTTTTTGATAGAGGAGACCAGAATATTTGTTGATGTGTTTTAGCAAGGGTCCTGAAGGAGGTGAGAAGAGGCATAATGATAATGAGTTTATTGTCATTGTTGAGGAGAAAGAATTTCACTACTAACACCAGGATAACGCTTCAGAAGGGTTTATTAGAGCGAGATATCTAGGAGAGCAGTCCCTGTAACAGCCAGGGCTCAACTCTGAACTACACAGTTGTACAGCTCAAATTTATACGGTGAAGTAAACAACCTAGTTTGTAAAATCTTCAGAATGCGTTACAATGTTAATAAGGAGTTGATCACATCCCGGGAAGTGAAAGTTGTTCAAAGGACATAGTGTGGTTAAAGTATTTATTAGAAAACAAAGAAAGTTATCTAGAGATATTCTTTAGCAGACTTAAATGTTATCTTGGAGTGTGGTTTCCCCCTAGCTGACTCATTCCATTCTCACAAACAACTTTTATATTATGCCACTAACCCCTTAAGAGTTACTCTGCCATCTACAGTATCCTACCATTTTGCAAATTCCTTCCACACATATACACAGTAAAACTTCTGGTATCCAGAATTCAGGCAATTGGCAAAAAAAAAATCAGGAAAATAAATTTAAATTTTAAAATAAATAAGAATAAAATAACACGTGAAAAATAAGTATGTTTAAAATGGTAATAAATCTTCTCTGAAGTAAACCTTTGGTGAAGATGGGAGCAAATGTTCAGCCAGCGGAGGGCCTTGATCGGGCTTTGCTCGTAGCAGCTGTTTGAATAAAGTTGTGTGAAACAGCAATGGTGTCACCCAAGATGAAGAGCTGGTTGTTGCCGCTCGCTGTTGGGGCGACTCTCAAAGTGTCTCCTTATGCCTGCTTAGTGAGAGTTACATCAGTCAGAGGCTTTATCTGTAAACTTGGGGGGGAGGGGGGTTAATTATCTATAATGTTATTCGAATTTCAGTCGGCTCCGTTGAGGGGGAGGAACCTGCAGATGCAGAGACGGTTAAATGTTTTCAAAGAATTTGGCTAAAAATAAAATAAAATGCTTTAAGGTTTATATATTTGTGCAAGTGGAGTTTGTTCAGTGTAAGTAGAGTGCAGTATTTTTGTCTTTTAAACTGTTTATTCTTAATGCAGGTGTATTAGTTAGGCATTGTGAGAGTAAGTCTCAAGCAACCAGAAAATACACTTATCCGGCATTTACCAATCTCCATGGGTGCTGGAAACCAGGAGTTTTACTATATAATACAGTGAGCATATGCATTGTAATTCCTACTTGCTGCATCTGAACAGGTACTTTGGAGAAAAAAAGTGAAACACAGAAGTTTGCAAACACTGTGATTGTAGTTGGCCCCTTTTACACTGAGATCCCATCAAATTGGCATGTCAACGACCCATGTTTAAAACTAGGTCGGGTTGAAGCGTTCACACAATACGACCTTTTGAGGACCCGGCATCCCGGTGTACAAGGAGTCGGGACCTGCAGCATTACAGAGCTGGTGTCCCAGGAAGGCCTTTTACAGAGGAGCAGATGTGAAATGCATTGGCTCCGATACTACCTACCTTGGAAGGTAAGTACCAGGATGAAAATTACCCCGCCCCCCCATCCTGGATTTGTTGTGTTCACACGGATAAGTGAAACGTATAAAAGGCGATTAATTACCAGTCTTTCAAGGGCAGTGTAAAATGGCCTTAGAGTGTAAAAGGAGGTCTCCATTGGAGATGCTGTGAAACCTACTGAGTTCCTCCAGTATTTCTGTGTTGTTACTTTGTAAAAGAAATGCTACAATAGTACACATAATTGAATTAAAGACAGTAAATGCAAAGGATAGATGGTTAATAAATATTTGCAGTTATTTTAGTGCAAAGAAAAGTGACTGCAATTGAGTACAGTCCTCTTGTCAAAGTAGTTCCTGGTTTGCCTTCAAGTCTGATGGCTTTTGGAAAGAAACTGTTCTTGTGCCTGGAGGTGCTGGTCTTCAGGCTTTGGTACCTTCTGCCCAAAGGTAGCAGTGACCAGGGTGGCAGGGGTCCTTTATGGCCTCACCCTCCATGAGGGAGTGGGCCTGAACACCACGGTGGATCTGTTCTTCTGCTTCGCCCTCTTGCAAATTCACCGGACCAGGAGCAGGATCTTCCCAGCTCAGAAACCCACTCCGTGCGCATTTTCTCCTGAACGCAGGCACAGTCAGAATCGTCAGGAAGCTGGTTACCAACCGTAGCATGGACCCTTGCTAATCCATCCCGAGCACAGCCGATGAAGTAGGATCCAACATTGCAGCTGAAAGCTGCGAGAGGATTGTCTGCCTGCTCATGGTTGGCCAATTGCTCTTGAATTCCCTCTGCGATTGGCTGATGCATTCTCGTGGGCTTGACCCTATTTTGGCTGGTGTTGGTCCAGCCTAGTCCTGATTGGTCAGTGTTAAAGCCCTCATTAGTTCCCGATACAATTGGGATGAACATTTGACATTCCCGCGTGGACGTAGACCGCACATATTACGTGCAGGAGTTCTCCAACCCTTGCCCTGCTCCCACTTGACCCAGGTAGGCTGTGATCTCGGTGTCTCTTTCACAGTTACAGAGAATATAATTGTAATTGCCAGTGATCGAGAACACATAAATACTCCCACCCTCTCTTTAACATCTTGACCACGTCAGTCCTAAACTGCCTTGTGTGTGGCAAAGTGGTGGGGGCAGGAGCTAATTGTACACACCCCACAATGCATGACCTTTGACCCTGCCTCACTGTATACTTGACTGGTCACAGAACACTGATGCTTTATGTCCAGGACTGAATACCATGACAAAGGCCCTGCCCCATTCTCCACCCACCCTCAGTACAATAGACGCAGGTGTCGCTGAGCAAACGTTCTCAGCTCCTCAAATGAAGTCGGCGTTTATCTCGGTGCATGTTGATCCCCAGTTTGTTTTGTATCTGTTCTATTGGTTTGGACATTGAAAATTGAGTTGAAGACATCCCGAACCGGGGGCTGTTGTGAAATTTTAAAACGGGCCAGTGTTCAGGAAGGTTTGGATGTACTTGCTCCACACTGGGAAAGGTTAAAAAGGTTAGGACTTTATTCTCTGGAGCGTCGAAGAATGTGGGGAGATTTGATAGAGGTATTTAAAATTATGAGGGGAACATTGTAGGTCAGGTTTTTCCACTGAAAGGGAGGTGAGATACAAAGCAGAGGACATAGGTTAAGAGTGAAAGGGGAAAAGTTTAGGGGGAACTTCACACAAAGAGCTGCCAGCTGAAGTGATGAATGCGGACTCAATATTAAAATTTAAGAAGAATTTGGACAGGTACATGGATGGGAGGGATGTGGAGGGCTATGGCCTGGGTGCAGGTCAGTGGGGCTAGGTTTTTTTTTAAAAAATGGCTCGGCACAGACTAGAAGGGCTGAAGGGGCCTGTTCCTGTGCTGAGGTGTTCTATGGTCTACTGCTGGGATGGAGCTAAGGTGGCAGTGGTTGTCAACCTTTCTTTCCACTCACAGACCACTTTAAGCAATCCCTTACTAGCCACAGAGCACCTATGGCATAAAGAAGTCTTAAAATGTGACAGGAAATCACAAAAATAGGTTATATATAAAGAACGGTACGTGATGGGAAATTTTTACAGTGATTTTCGTGATTAGCAGCTCAAAATCCATAAAATACACCCAAAAGCGTCAGGAAACAAAATCTTTGTTGTCCACTGTTATTGGTGAATGTTCCTCCTCTTATAAATGGTGGACATTTTTATTATTAATTTCCTTCAAAATCCATCAGGTAACAAAAATCTATCATTCACAAAATTAAGTTAAGCATAGGATGTCATAAGTGCTCTGTGGTTAGTAAAGGAGTAATTAAGGTGGTCTGTGAGTGGTAAAGAGAAGGTTGAGAACCACTGGCCAAGTTCCAAGGTAGCACAATGACCTCAGAGTCACACGGAGACAGGCCCTTGGCCCCATAAGGTTTGTGCCGACCGCCAAGCACCTGTTTGCACCGATCTTCCACATTTCCATCAACCCCCCCCCGAGATTCCACACAAGGGGTAATCCATGGTGGCTTTTTAACGTGCTCATCCACGCACCTTTTTGGGATACTGGAGGAAACCGGATAGCCTGGAGGGAAATCCACAAGGTCACGGTGGTGGCTGGGGGGGGGAGGGGTTTGGGGAGGGGAGTGAGGGGGGAAAAAATGGGGCGAAGGAGCAGCCCTGTCACCTGTGGCACAGCCGAGCACTGAGAGTGGCTCTGACGGAGCTATAGGTTTTGAGCTATACTCACTCTTTAAGACTACCCCAAGTTAGCCTTACATTAAATACAATAGCGAAAACCTACCGGGAACAAACATTACCTAAGTTGATGGAAGGAGAAGAAAAGAAAAGAATGGACTCAGTAGAATTTCTGGTGTATTTTTGTTGACTGACAACATTGTCTGACTGGCTTAATGCAACCTAGATTGTATACATAAAATGGATGAGAGGAGGGGGTGGGGGGGTGGCTTGGGAGGAGGGAGGGGGGGGGGGAGAAAAAGTTACTGTATATGTGTGAAAAAGAAAAAGTGTATATCATGGCTAACGTGATTTATGGTGTGAAAAATAAAAAATTTAAAAATAAATAAATAAATAAATAGAAATCTAGATGCCATGTATGATTAAAAAGCTTGGAACTAAAAAAAAGACTACCCCAAGTTGCATCTTTCGGAAGAAGCCTCAAGCCCAGAACCATCTTCCCTTGCAGAGAAGGAGCAAGGATGGTTATTCCCAGTGATCACTCATTCAACGTATTTAAACCCACATTTGGAGAGGTGAAGGCCCAGGAACATTTCACCTGTTGCCCTATCTCAGTTCATCTGTACTGGCTCCCATTCTGACACCACCCTGAATCTGTGTCCTGGTTTTCACGCTCACCACTTCTGCAATTTGCTCAGTAAAACATAGTTGGAGAAACTCTGCAGGTTATGCAGTGTCCAGCCCCCCCACATCTCCATCGGGCACACAAAACTCAAAACGGTCAACCAGTTTACCTATCTCGGCTGCACCATTTCATCAGATGCAAGGATCGACAATGAGATAGACAACAGACTCGCCAAGGCAAATAGCGCCTTTGGAAGACTACACAAAAGAGTCTGGAAAAACAACCAACTGAAAAACCTCACAAAGATAAGCGTATACAGAGCCGTTGTCATACCCACACTCCTGTTCGGCTCCGAATCATGGGTCCTCTACCGGCACCACCTACGGCTCCTAGAACGCTTCCACCAGCGTTGTCTCCGCTCCATCCTCAACATCCATTGGAGCGCTCACACCCCTAACGTCGAGGTACTCGAGATGGCAGAGGTCGACAGCATCGAGTCCACGCTGCTGAAGATCCAGCTGCGCTGGATGGGTCACGTCTCCAGAATGGAGGACCATCGCCTTCCCAAGATCGTATTATATGGCGAGCTCTCCACTGGCCACCGTGACAGAGGTGCACCAAAGAAAAGGTACAAGGACTGCCTAAAGAAATCTCTTGGTGCCTGCCACATTGACCACCGCCAGTGGGCTGATAACGCCTCAAACCGTGCATCTTGGCGCCTCACAGTTTGGCGGGCAGCAGCCTCCTTTGAAGAAGACCGCAGAGCCCACCTCTCTGACAAAAGGCAAAGGAGGAAAAACCCAACACCCAACCCCAACCAACCAATTTTCCCTTGCAACCGCTGCAATCGTGTCTGCCTGTCCCGCATCGGACTGGTCAGCCACAAACGAGCCTGCAGCTGACGTGGACTTTTTACCCCCTCCATAAATCTTCGTCCGCGAAGCCAAGCCAAAGATAGGAGATCCATCAGTGAGATTGGCTGAGTTCCTCCAACTGTGTTTTACTGGAGCATTTCTTTGTTTCATCACAGAGTCTGCAGATTTTGGTGTTTCACTGCAGTGAGCATTGTACTGCTTTATTTTTTTTTTATTTTTCACACTATAAACCATATTGACCAAGATACATACAGGCATTTTTTCTCTTGAATATATAGTGTCATTTTCTCCCCCTTTTCCCCCCCTCCCTTCCCTCCCTCCCTCACCCCCTTCCAAATTTATTTGAAGTTGAATCTATAAGATACATTAAACCGTTAAACAATGTTGTCATTTAATAAAAATAAACAAGAAATTTTACTGAGTCAGTTCTTTTCGTTCTCTTCTCCTTCTGTCATTTTAGGTGGTGGAAGTCCATGGTAGGATTTCTCTATTGTGTTTCATGTATGGCTCCCATATTTGTTTGAATATTGTGATGTTATTTCTTAAATGATATGTTATTTTTTCTAATGGAATACATTTATTCATTTCTATATACCATTGTTGTATTCTCAAATTATCTTCTAATTTCCAGGCTGACATAATACATTATTTTGCTACAGCTAGGGCTATCAGAACAAATCTTTTTTGTGCTCCATCCAAATCGAGTCCAAATTCTTTGTTTTTTATGTTACTTAGGAGGAAGATCTCTAGGTTTTTTGGTATATTGCTTTTTGTGATTTTATTTAATATCTGGTTTAGATCTTCCCAAAATTTTTTCACTTTCTCACATGTCCAAATTGCATGAATTGTTGTTCCCGTTTCCTTTTTACAGCGAAAACATCTGTCAGATACTGTTGGGTCCCATTTATTTAACTTTTGAGGTGTGATGTATAGCCTCTGTATCCAGTTATATTGTATCATACGTAACCTCGTGTTTATTGTATTTCTCATCGTTCCGGAGCAGAGCTTCTCCCATGTTTCATTCTTTATCTTTATGTTTAGATCTTGTTCCCATTTTTGTTTAGGTTTACCGTTTGCTTCCTCGTTCTCCTTTTCTTGCAGTTTGATGTACATGTTTGTTACAAATTTTTTAATTATCATTGTGTCTGTAATCACATATTCAAAGCTGCTTCCTTCTGGTAACCTCAGACTGTTTCCCAGTTTGTCCTTCAAGTAGGTTTTCAGTTAGCAGAATTGATAAGAACAGAAAATAATATAAAAGGGATAAAAATAAAAGACAAGGAATATAAAATCAGTCTATTTGCAGATGATGTTATAGTATACTTAACAGAACCAGAACTATCAATAAAAGAATTATATAAGAAATTGAAGGAATATGGAGAAGTGTCGGGTTACAAGATCAACATAAATAAAAGTGAAGCAATGCCTATGAATGATGCGGATTTCTCAAAATTTAAGAAGGAATCACCATTTAGATGGCAAATGCAAGCAATAAGATACCTAGGTGTACAAATAAACAAAAATCTCGGCCAATTATATAAACTCAATTATTATCCACTAATGAAAAAATTACAGGATGATTTAGAGCATTGGAAAGATTTACCATTAACACTAATAGGAAGGATAAACTGTATTAAAATGAACATTTTTCCAAGGATATTATACCTATTTCAGGCATTGCCAATACAACTGACAGAGAAATTCTTCAAGGAGTTAAAGAAAATAATAAGGAAATTTTTATGGAAAGGGGGGAAACCGAGGATAGCACTAGATAAATTAACAGAATGGTATAAACAAGGAGGCTTACAACTGCCAAACTTTAAAAATTATTATAGAGCCGCACAATTAAGATACCTATCAGATTTTTATCAAACAAGGGAAAAGCCAGATTGGACTAGATTAGAATTAGATAAAATAGGGGAAAAGACACCTGAACACATATTATATAAATGGGATGAAAAATTGGTACAACATAGAAGTTCTCCAGTATTACATCATCTACTCAATATTTGGAAGAAGATTCATGTAGAAAGAAATAAAACAAATTATCAATTACCAAAACTAATATTGACGCAAAACAAGTTACTCCCTTTTACAATAGATAACCTTTCCTTTAGAGAATGGGAGAAAAAAGGGATTAAAAGAATAGAAAATTGTTTTTCAGGAAATAGATTATTATCCTTTGAACAAATGAAAGATAAATACAATGTAACTCAAGATACAGCGCTGGCATATTACCAATTGAGATCCTACTTGAAGGATAAATTAGGAAGCAGTTTGAGTTTGCCAGAGGGAAGTAACTTTGAATATGTGATTACAGATACAATGATAATCAAAAGATTTATAACAAATATGTATATTAAACTGCAAGAAAAGGAGAATGAGGAAACAAATGGTAAAACTAAACAAAAATGGGAACAGGATTTAAATATAAAGATAAAAAAGGAAACATGGGAGAAGTTATGCTCTGGAACGATGAGAAATACAATAAATACGAGGTTACGTATGATACAATATAACTGGATACACAGGCTATACATTACACCTCAAAAGTTAAATAAATGGGACCCAACAGTATCTGATAGATGTTTTCGATGTAAAAAAGAAATGGGAACAACAATTCATGCAATCTGGACATGTGAGAAAGTAGAAAAATTTTGGGAAGATCTCAATCAGATATTAAATAAAATAACAGAAAACAATATACCAAAGAATCCAGAGATCTTTCTCCTAAGTAACATAAAAAACAAAGAATTTGGAATTGATTTGGAGGATGCACAAAAAAGATTTGTTAAGATAGCTCTAGCCGTAGCAAAAAAATGTATTATGTCAACCTGGAAATTGGAAGATAATTTGAAAATACAACAATGGTATATAGAAATGAATAAATGTATTCCATTAGAAAAAATAACATATAGTTTAAGAAATAATATTGAAATATTCGAACAAATATGGGAGCCTTACATGAAACACAATAGCGAAAACCTACCGGGGACAATCACTACCTAAGTTAACGGAAGGAAAAGGAAATGAAAAGAATGGACTCAGTGGAATTTCTGGTGTATTTTTATTGAATGACAACATTGTCTGACTGGTTTAATGTATCCTAGATTTATACCTTAAATGGACGGGAGGTGGGGAGGGTGGGAGGGGAGGAGGGAGGGGGGGGAGAAAATGACATTGTATATGTGTGAAAAGGAAAAAATGTATATATTTATGGTGTGAAAAATAAAAAATTTTTAAAAAGTCGGTTTTCAGTTGGTGGTATGCAAACATGGTATCGTGAGTTATATTAGATTTATCCTTCATTTGTTCAAAGGATAATAATTTATTTCCCGAAAAACAATTTTCTATTCTTTTAATCCCTTTTCTCTCCCGTTCTCTGAAGGAAAGGTTATCTATTGTGAAAGGGATTACCTGATTTTGCGTCAATATTAGTTTTGGTAGTTGGTAGTTTGTTTTATTCCTTTCTACGTGAATCTTCTTCCAAATGTTGAGCATTGTACTGCTTCATTAAAGGCACCATTGAAGTGCAGGTTTTTACTGGGGAAGGGGTGCCTGATTTCTGAAGAGCATACAACACTACAGCCCTCAATGCTGTGCCAACCCATATATTCCTTAACGAAATTACTAAACCTCCCCCCATCCCCTAAGTCCTCATATTTTTCTTTCATCCATGTGCATCTCTTAAATGCCCCTAATGTTTCAGCCTCCACCACCATCCCAGGCAAGGCATTCCAGGCACCCACAACTTTCTGTGTTTAAAAAATTTCCCTGACGTCTCCCCTAAATTTCCCTACCTTAACTTTGTACAAATATCCTGGTGTTTTCCATTCCTGCCCTGGTGCTAGCTGTCCACCTTATCTATGCTTCTCAGAATCTTGTAGACCTCTATTAAGTCTCCTCTCATCCTCCTACGCTCCAAAGTGAAAAGTCCCAGCTCTGCTAATCTTGCCTCATAAGACTTGTTTTCCAATTCAGCCAATATCCTGGTGAATCTCCTCTGCGCCCTCTCCACAGCTTCCACATCCTTCCTATAATGAGATGACCAAAACTGAACACAATCAGTGTGGTCTCACCAGAGATTTGTAGAGTGGCAACATGACCTCTCGACTCCTGAACTCAACAACCCCATTAATGAATTAATTAGTATGTCAGCAATAAGTTGTAAAAGACTGTCCCCCCCCCCCCCCCCCCCCAGAATTTCTACTTACGATATAGGCTTCGAGCTATACTCATTCTTTAAGACTACTTCAAGTTGGCACTTATTGCTGAGAGCCTCAATAGTCCTTTACCGACCATCCCACTTCTCCGGTGGAGTGATGCTGTTAAACACACTGCTAAGCACCACACTCTTGGTTATTTAAAATTTAGCCAATCCATTTCAAGTAATGGCAAAATTCTGTCTATTACATATCAAAATATGTATCAAATGTTCCCGCTGGTGTAACGTAACGTGAGATTTATTGTGATTGACCTGATGAGGCAGTGACCACAGAACACATCCTGGGACCTTGGCTGTTCGCCAGCTGTGGCAAATGGCGACTGTTGGCTTCGTTTGCTGTGCTGTCATTTTAAGATATGTTAGACAGGTTTAAAATAAATTTTTATTGTTTTGACATAATCTAGCTTCCCAAACCAAGTTTCAGTGGAAACCTATTTAGTGGCAGGACCGTAGGGGAGCATCGCCATGGGGGACACGCTAAATCGAAGGATATTAAGGTTTTGATTTTATACCTGGTGTATAAGACGGCTCTGGTTTTGTGGTGACATTTTCAAGGTTCAAATTCCGTCTTATATGCTGACATACAGCATCACGGTTGGTGTAGCAGTTAGCACAACGCCGAAACAGCGCCAGCGATTGGGACCAGGGTTTGAATCCCATGCTGTCTGTAAGGAGTTTGTACGTGTCTGTGTGGGTTTTCCTCAGACGCTCCGGTTTTCTCTCATCATTCGAACCGTACCGGGAGTTGCAGGTTAATGGGGTTTAAATTGGGTGACATGGACTTGTGGGCTGAAATGGCCTGTTACTGTGCTGTATGTCTAAATTTTAAAAATTTGAAATAGAGGCTTAATTCCCGATTTGAATTCAAATTTTCAAAAACTGCGAGGACCCGTTATGGATTACCTTCATAATCTTTGATTTGTTATGAAGGTAGAACTGTTGACTAATGAGGTAATTTATCGCTGATAAGAATTCTGTCTCTTTTGCCAAACAGCTTCTTTCTTGGTCATGGGTTTAGATTTTCCTTTTTTATAATAATATAATTTATCAATACAGTATCATGTTTGATTAAAATGTGGAGAATCATGGATGGAATAATGTGATTTAAATGTAATGTATCTTTTTGAATTTTACCATCTATATTCATTGTTTTGGATATGAAATTTTAATGTTAATAAAAATATTGAAAAATAAATTTAAAATGTACAGTCACTGCCATAATTATTCCAGCAGTGCAAGTTGGGGTTGCAGATTGATTCATCCTTTTTTGACGTTACATTGCAGATTGCGTAATCCAATGAATGCTAGTGTGCGGGGAGCACCTCGATGATGACATCCCACAATCTTCCTCGTCGTAACCCGGACACAGCTGCAAGAAGACTTCGGCATAACCCCACTGTTATCCTGGTACAAGCCATCCCTGAGTTTTAGCTGATTGTTGAGTAGAGCCTGTACCATAGAACCATGGTTTAAGAACCTTTGCTTGAAAAGGTGTATGTTCAACAAAAAAATAAATAATTTTCATTGCGGTAAAATGTATTTACAGAATAACTGCTTAGAAGGAGCAGTCTTATTCAAGTGCGGCCTAAGTTAGGCTTTTAATTTTGGGATGGTCTCCTTGCCCCTGCATTATTCCCCCTGAATCAATAGGGTTTTTTTTTTTAACCACCTTTCCTTTGAGGTCAGTCAAGCCAGTGGGAAATGACCACCGACCTCCACAACCAGGAGTTCCACAGGTTAAAGAAAAGCCAGAATAATCGGTCATTCAGTCTGTGTCCCCACCGGGCTTGCGGAGCAATAATTGCGGGAGCCAATTTGTAGAATGGATGTGGAGATTTTCAATGCAGGAAGTGGTCCGGTGGGTCTGTTTATTCAAAGAGAACTGGAGCAGGACTGGACTATTTGACCTGTCAAACTTGATTATTAACTAAAGTTTCCAGCAGGTGTGATACGTTCACATTGGTGCCCCGGACATTGTCACTGGAACTATTAATTTCTTGGACATATAACATCCATTATTTTTTCATTTCGACTCTAGGTGCACTTGCTTTTCCCTTCCAAGGCAGGGTTGGGGGAAGGGTGGAAGTTGTAACTCCCTTCCCTCTACGTGGCTGTGCCTGAACCCCCACACCATCCTCCTGTTGCTCATTTCTCCCTGAAATGTAGATTCACCAGAAGACGATCACGTGGCGTGGGGGGGGGGGGTGGGGTGCAGTTGCTCAACTCACCTAACTCAGGTGTTAACATGACACTGCCGTTCGCTAACCTGCCTGGGACCTGTGAGGTAAACCGACTTCAAACAGAAGGAAAACACAAAATGTCTGCAGGCACCATGGTTGAAGTGAAAACTCAGTACTGGAGAAACTCAGAAGGTCAAACAGTGAACTCTGCTTAGCAAAGATAAAGATGCAGAACCAACGTTTCGGGCTTGAGCCCTTCATCAAGGTATGGAAAAATGTAGACAGGAGCCCAAACAAAATTGTAGGCGGATGGGGAGAGGCAGGGGGAGGAGCACAGACAACGGGCAAGGGGGGGGGGGTGTGTTGATGGCTCTGTAAATGGAAAGGGGTGGAGAGCTGGAGAAAAGACAAAGGAAAGGGAGGGAGAACGGAGAGCAGGTTAGCAGAAACCGGATGTCGATGTTAATGTCATCAGTTTGGAGAGTGCCCAGATGGAAAATCAAGTGTTGCTCCTCCAATTTACAGGTGGTCTTTATGGAACAGTACATGAGGCCATGGACAAACATGCGAGAATGGGAGAGGGGCGCAGAATTGAAATGGTTGGCCACCAGGAAATCCCTGTCACTGATGCGAACAGAGAGAAGGTCCTCAGCGAAGTGATCTCCCAGTCTGCGTCCAGTCTCTCCAATGTAGAGTCACAACGGGAGCACCGGATGCAGTAGGTGAAACAGGGCAGCCAATTTAACATGGAGAGAGCTAAATACAGTAGAAGTCCAAAAATCCAGATGCCAGAAATCCGGACCACCCATGAATTTGGACTTGTGAAAACTCTCAAACTTTTAAATTTACTGGGCTTTTTTACTGTATTTGCTAATTAATAAATGATCAAAATTGACCTGTTCATCTCTTCTTTATTCCACCTTAAATTTGAATTTTAAAAGTTCTGCCCAAGAAACCAAAAAATCTGAAAATCCAGACCGACCCAATCCCCGAGCAGTGTGGATTTTAGGACTTTTACTGTATTAAGCACGACCTCTTTGTGTACTGTAGCTGATCAGACATGTTCTGGGGAACCCACTCTCTAGTCACCGTAAACAGGCCCCTTTCTCTAAGGGTCACTGGAACCAGGAGCTGTCTGTTCAGTTCTTCGTTCTATACTGCTGGTGGATGCAGCTCTGTTTATTTAATTTTTCCTAACTGCGTTTATTAAAGAGCTTTCAAACCACTTGTGAAGTTGGGAGGAGGGGGGTTCTCAAAAGGGTCTACACCACTGCACAGAAGCAGGGCCTTCAGCTCATTGATTCTGTACCAACCATCAACTACCCACTTATGCTAATCCCAATCTCCCCCCCCACAGTTCACCTCCCAACCCACAGGTCTTTGGAGTGTTGCAGGAACCTGGAGCACCCAAGCAGGACAGACGTACAAACTTCATGCAGACAGTGGCGGTGGTCAGGATTGAACCCAGATCTCTGACACTGAGTCAGCGGCTCTACTGACTGAGCCACGGTGCCTCCCATTTAGTTAGTTACCACAGTAATTTGTTCCGAGCCTTCTCTCCACCCATTCAACACTAAGACTCAGGAGGCTTTGACTCTGTGCTGCAGTAGCTCAGGAATCAGTTCAACTCCTTCAGACCCAAAACGTTGGTTCTAGATTTTTACCTCCTCTGGACGCTGCGAGACCAGCTGAGCTCCTCCAGCATTTCTGTGTTTTTACTGCAAGCACAGCATCTACAGACTTTCATGTTTCACTCACAGAGATAAATGAATGACCTCTCATCGGAAGAATGTAGTTTCCCTTTCTGGGAGTGCTGAAGAGTTTGTGTGACAAGAGATATTTTGCTTATTTTTCTGTGACACCAATCCTGACTGACTCAGACCACTTCACTGCTTTATGTTTCAATCTGTATTTCCACTTGTTGCTATTTCTGCCCTGTTGAAATAATTTAATGGATGATAAAAGTTATTGCAGTCTCAATAAAGTGAAACTAATTATGTTTGAACTCTGCGTGCGAGTGAATGGGTGATGGAGAAGCAGACGAGACCACCCTACAGGATAGTGGCCATGGCAGTGAGGAGTTCAGCCAGTGAGGGACTGCAAGAGACTTGCGGTCAGGGGGACCTGCACGGGCTGCTAGAGACTGGCTGACGGGGAGGAGGTATGTGAGCCAGGATTCGAGAGGGTGCTGAGCCCAAGAAGGGCTCCCAAAGGGCACTGATGTGTTCTTGATTGTGTCGCAGGGTTGGACCTGGAGCTCGGATTGCCGAGGAGTCCATGCGGCTGCAGGAGCGCTGGAGGCGAATCCACAGACAATCGCTGTCTCTGAAGGGACTCTCCTTTGCCCTTCTCTTATTTTGTAAGGGGCCCCGGGTGACACTAATGGCAACTCTTTATCGGCCTAACGATTAGGGCAGAGGCAATTTTGTGTAATACATGTTTTGTACTATTACATGACAATAATCTTATATTATGTCAGCAAATTATAAATGTGAGATGTATAAATCCAACAGACATTTGGGAAAAACATTTTAATTCGGATGGTGACAGCAAGGCAGATATTGGTGCTGTGGGAGTGACTCCAGGGTAAATGTTAGTGAAACACAAGGAAAGAGATGAACACTGTATATGTTGGTATTTGAATCTTTAAAATGTCACCCTAAAACCAGGTGTCATCTTATACGCCAAGTATAAACTCCGAACCTTAACAGCGAAGTCTCAGCAAACCCCGCAGGGGTCCGTCCGCCAGGCGTCAGCTCTGTGCAGGCTTTAAACGGCATGTTCAAAGAGCCGATGGTGGTTTATTTTTAAATACGCTTAATGAAATTTCAACCTTTCCTGGTGGCTGGTCCGCTGCTTCCCCGGGGTCTGCCATCCCTCGTGGCTGCTGCCAAGCATGGGCACCGCCATCTTGGGCATAGACCTCTGCGGTTGTGGAATTTTACTTGCAAACATCGTCCTTTCACAGGCCCTTGAAAGTCTGTACCGATTATAACCGGGCGGTTGAACCTTTTAGAGTGCCTCCGCTCTCCCAAGTCCACACCAGTGGCAGCACTGCCGTTTCAGCCATGTATTTTTTTGGGATGGTGGGAAGGGAAGAGGTTAAAGGACAGATGTTACAGGTGGGCACGGGAATGTTCACTTCCTGGATGCAGCAATCCAGAGCAAATCTCCTGATCCCCACCAGCCTCTGGATTCAGTGGAATACCCTTCACAATTCTCACTAGCTCTAATTCCATTCTGCTACTGGGCACACCTTCCCCTTCCCTCCCTTTGAAATGCTGGTCCCCACTTTCATTCCAACCAATCACTTCATCTTAAAACACAACTGCATATACCGTGTTATGGTTGAGTTTTGGGGACAAATTTTTGTAGTGTCAAATTTTTAGGGGGGAGTCAACTTTTACATGTGTGTACTTGTGTCGTTCAAGGCACAGGGTGTCTGGAGCTCAGAAGGGCAGGGTGGGGGGGGGTTGACATTTACTGTATACACGCGTCTATACAGTAAAAGAAGTGTAGAAGGGAGGAGGAAATAAAGGGACTCTGATTGTGTGAGGGAGCAGGAGAGGTTGCATTTCAAAAAAAAACATAATGGTCCAAAATGAAAGGGTGGGGTTAGAAATGAAACCAAAAGTTGGCCTCCAACAGTTCATAGGGGTACTGCCTCACATTTTACATATGAATAACGTCCATTGTCAATTTTCCTGGAATGGTTGTTCACACTGAACGACCTGTGTAGGGATATCGCCACACATTTAGACTAAGTACCTGAGGTGCAGTATTCACATAAGCTGGAGGTGGTGTCACATTCATTGTTGCAAACCACCTGCAGTTGAGTTTGGACCACAATAAAATCTCTGGGGTGCCGCAAGTAAAATTTTGGAACGGGAATGAGTCATTGCATTCATTATATCACAGTCACAGTAGGTAGGTTCCATCCTGTCCTGACTTGGTTTCCCTGCAACCACATGAGTTCCCTCTAGGTTCAAGGTTCCTTTTATTCTCATAATAATACTTAAAAATGTAATCAACGTAATACACCTCAGCCTTTCTCTGCCTTAAGGCAGAGTGTCCATTCAGAGACACTGAGTTTCCGTGGATTCACCTCCAGCGCTCCTGCAGCCTGCGCGATCAGGAAGCCTTCAGTGCCCGAGAGTCTTTGGGAGCCCTCCTTGACCTCAGAACCCTCTCAAAGCCTGCTTCCCATGAGCTGGTCTCTCACAGCCTGCAGCCTGCGTTGGTCCTTTGACTGCAAGTCGCCAGCAGCCCATGCCCTATGTGGGTCCGTCGACCGCAGGTTGCCAGCAACCCACTGCCTGTATGGGTCCTTCAGCCGCTGAGCCCCTCTCTGGTCCGCACAATGGTCACCTTCCTGTTGAGCTGTTTCCCACATCCCAAAGACATGCTGAATGGCATGGAGTCTGGGGATAATTGGGAGAACTATGGGGTCTGGTGTACAATTGGTGCTTGATGGTCAGCTGAAGATCTTGTGTATTACCTTGACTCTCAGATACTGATCCTTGTTTAATTGGAAGAAGGATCAGGATGGAAGCATCCAAGCTGAAGTGGAACAATGAATGTGAATATGTGGCAGCTTCTCTAATGCCTTGATAGCTACATGTAACAATGTAAAATTGTGCCCTTCTGCAAATAGCTGCTTAAATGGGTGGAAATATGTCGTTAAAGCCACACGGACTGCTGTTCAAACCATTGGCATCCCGAGCTCCAGATCCAACCATCCTTCAGCCTGAGGCCCTCCAGGAGACCTTCATGCCCTCAGCACCCTTTCGAGTCCTGGTTCCAATGCCTTTAGCGAGGTTAGTGTAGCCTGACTAGCGCAACACTATTACAGCGCCAGTGTCCCATGTTCGAATCCAGCGTTGTCTGTAAGGAGTTTGTACCTTCTCCCCGTGTTTGTGTGAGATTCCAGTTTCCTCCCACTGTTTAAAAAGAACGGGGGTTGTAGGCTAATTTGGGTACAGGTACATAATCCTTTATCAGAACATCTAAAATCCAGAAAGCTCCAAAAAGCGGCGGGGGGGGGGGGGGGGGGGGGGAGAGATGACTGCGCGACTCGGGCGGGCGAGGGGGAGAGATGGCAGCGCGACTCGGGCAGGCGAGGGGGGGGATACGGCAGCACAACTTGAGCGGGTGAGGGGGAGACGGTAGCGCGACACAGGCGGGCGAGGTGGGGGAGATGGCAACACGACTGGAAGGGGGTGGATACAGCAGCACAATTCAGGTGGGCTTAAATCTGGGGCAACTGACTTTTGTTCTAAAATCCAGAAAAATCCAAAAATCGGAACACACTGTCCCCCAAGGGTTCCGGATAAAGGATTGTGTACCTATATTTGGAGGTCCAGCAGGACCTGCTACCATGCTGTATGTCTAAATTAGTTATCCTTTGAATCCCTCCCAAGGTTAGGGATGAGGGATTTTTGAGGTACTCCTTGATGAAGAACCTCAGGTACCTTTGCGAGAAAGGGACCTCGAGGTAACCGTGACTTAATGTTACAACAATGTCTATTTGGTTGTCTGCCTGATCCTGTGAGATTTTGTTTTTAATTTAATTAAGCTTCTACATCAATTTTAGCTGGTTCGATAATCCTCTCGTGACTGAACTTGGATAATTTTTAAAATTTAATTTTAATTTTATTTATTTACAACACTGGTTTCCTCAGGTGCTCCGATTTCCTCCCATGCAGGTTAATTGGATGTAATGGGGTGGTTTAGGTTTCAATGGCCAGAATCAGCTTCTTCCCCGTGTTGTAAATATGAAATGCAAGTTATTGTTTTGCCTTGGTTCTTGGTCCTTGATCCTCTAAAAAGATTCCATACAAAATTTAAACTGGAGGTGGGCGAGGGTGTGCTTAAGGAGGAGATTTTTGTCGAAGAACTGTCTTTAATTGGGTCTGAGTGTGGTCGGGTGAAGACTTAATTGTGCAGGTTAAGAATGAACTGCTGTACATATCTGTCTTGGAAGGTGGCACTCCAAACTGGGTTGCATGCCTTCATCTGTTCCTGGAAGGCTTGCAAAGTACAGTACAGATATTTGAGCATGTGACTGGATGCTACTTAAATGCAAGTTTTATTTCCAAAGGCACTATTTCTGAATGCCTATCCTGTTTCTGTTGATCGGCAATAATCAGCCATGCCTGCTTTACAACAGATATGTAAATTGATGCTAATAAGATTCCCTGTTTCTTTTTGTTCTTGGGCCTCCTGGGATAATTTCTCTTTGTATTTCAGGAATGTGGAATATTTTTCCCACTTCCCGGAAATTTGCCACAGTGGAGAATCTTGCAGAAAAGGTATTTGTAATACACATTTTAAAATTCTGTTCATTGGGCATGGTTTATTTGACATAGAAACAATTAAATGGGTTCCAGATGACATTGCTCCACTGTATTGTTCACTGCCGGGTGTGATTCTGGTTTATTCTAGACTTGCTAATCCCTACAAACATAGGGAAAAAATACCGCAGACCTAAACTATATTGTTGAGCAGTTTGTTCCCAAAGTACTGGGAGAGCTGGAGGCACTTGATAAAGTGTTCCGACCTGAAACATTGACCATTGTTCCCACCCCCACCCACACTGATGCCACCCAAACCACTGAATTCCTCCAGTGATTTGTAATTTTAAAGAAAGCTGTTCCAATCAGAGTCTAATGGGGGGGGTGGTGCACTGGGTGAAACATGAAAGTCTGCAGACGCTGTGATTGTAGTAAAATAACACAGAAAGGCCGGAATAACTCTGCCGGTCTCGCAGCGCCCATAGGTAAGAGCCCTTCCTCAGGTACAAGCAAAGAACAGGAAGGTGTCTGAAAAAAAGACTGGGAGTCCAGAACCACAGGCAGAAGGTGTAAATTGGATGTGATCAGAGGAAAAGCTGAGAATTGATTTTTGGCTCTGTGAAAGGAGAGAAGGAAACTGTGGGGGAGGGGAGAGAGAGTGAGGGTGACGGGGGAGAGGTGACAGGGGTGAGGGTTTAACAGAAACAGGAGAAGTCGATGTTAATGCTATCCATTTGGAGGGTGGCCAGATTTAAGACGAGGTGTTGTTCCTCCAATTGGCAGGGGCTCTGAGTCTGGCAGTGCATGAGACCATGGGAATAGGGCAGGGAATTGAAATGTGTGGCCACTGGGGAGATCCACACTATCAGAATCAGAATTTATTGTCTTTAACAACTCGCACGATTCGGTGCTTGGCAGCAGCAGCTTAGTGCGAACTTTCACATTTAAGAACCATCTTATAACAATAATATATAAAAAAATAATAGTCCACATTAGTCTATTGATTATTCAGGAATCAGATGGCAGCGGGGAAGAAGCTGTCCCTGTGCTGTTATGTAGTGGACAGAGCCAAGATGCTCAACAGTCTGCGCCCAGTCTCTCCGACGTAGAGAAGACCGCAACGGATGCACTAGATGGCCCTTACAGCATCACGTGAAGTGTTGCATGGGATGATAAATGGGTGAAGTACAGAGATGCAGGAGGAACTCAACAGGTCTCGCAGCATCAGTGGGAAGTAAAGATATATATTTTACTGGCGTTTCAGACCTGAGCCCTTCCTCAAAATAGATGGGTCAATCTGGCCAAACAGCAGCGAGAGCTCTCATTGAATGTGGCTTGGCAGTGATCTTCGTTGAAATTGGCTCCGTTCCCTTTGAATGATGGGAAATGGCTGGGGAAGTGATTGGAACGAGACAGATTGCAACTTGCAGTCCTTTAACCTTCTGCGGAAAAGGAATGAAACTTGATCAGGGCACGCAGTATGTATCCATAGGACACAAAGGGTGACCAATGCTTCAGCCCAACCTTTATTTCCTATGAATGCTATGCTACGTGACCTGCTTTCTGAGTTTCTCCAGGACATTTGTGTATTACGCTGAACCTCAGCATCTGCAAACTTTCTTGCTTAACGACCTTTATCTGTGATTTTCTACCTTGACAACTGGCTCTTCAACAGCCCAAGGTGCATGGCTGCTTAAGCCAGCCACCCAAAGAAGGTATATACTGCAAAACAAACCATAGACTTTTAAATACAGTCGTTTGGATTCAAACAGTGGAGAAAATGGGCCCTTCAGCACCCAGCATCAGCCATTCATTTGCACTAATCATGTGTTCATTCTACTAAGAAACTGAGAGGGATGAAAAGGTCAACATAGTTTTTAACCACCCTGATGGCGAGGAGATCAATTCTCCCTAAATGGAAGGAGCCCACTCCGCCTAAGGTAGTTCAATGGTTTTCTCAAACCACGGCCTGTTTGAATTTGGAGAAGGTCAGAAAATTTGATTCCTCTGTTAAATTTGAAGAAACTTGGCTCCCATTCATACAATATTTTCATATGATATAATTTCTACCGTTATTTTCTGATTTATTGTGCCCTCCCGATTCCATTCGCTTATGGAAGAGGACCAGGTTTCTCCTGTTTGAAGAACGCTGATCCAAGGCTTTCCAGTTGGTTTTTCTTTTAGATTAGTATGGGGGGGGGGGGGGGGGGTTTACTATAAAGTGAATTTTTTTTTGATCAAGGACGGGGACATGAAGACACATTATTTACTGATTACTGTATACTGGCATCTTATACTTTCCGTGCATTGTCTGTTGTACGTTTTATATTCAAATCAATGAAAAGATTGAAAAAGAAAGAAAGGGAGGTGGGTTAGAGGTCCTAGAGGGGCGAACCCACAGACACTCAGTGACTCTGTAGGGACTCTCCTTTGCTTCTCTTTCTCAGGGCACCAGTTTTTTTTTAACCAGTGCCACATTTACCTACAAAAAGGCTCCCCTTCCCACAATAAATGAAAAGAAAACCAGGTAATATTTAATAGAGTTGTGGAAGAAAACAGTTTTTAATCCATTAGTTCACCTTCAGCACTTCATGGCAGTTAGACAATGGAAGGGTCGAGGGGGAGACCATCGTTGGGCTGTGCCTTGTGCATTAGTTGACCTTAATCCGGCCCACAGCCTGTGGACGCTGCCTGACCCACTGAGTTTCCCCAGCTTATTACAGGCCAAGCAGCAGGCATCACTGACACTTCGTCGTGTTAATGTTCCCAACGCACAAATATCTTTCCCTCTCTCCCACACCCCCGTCCCCGAAGCAGATGTGTTTCCTCCTGCGGGATCACCAGTACACAATAACCCCTAACCCACGCCTGGGAGCATTGAAGCCTCCAGGGGGAATGTGGATGGGCAGGGACTGGTTTGCAGGATAAATCTGAATGACAATTGGCGAGGCACTTGACATTTGTTAAGGGCTGTTTGCCTCCTCTATAAATAGCATGACCTATTTTCTGAAGGAATTATTTCAAGTGTTTGATCAATTCCCACTCTGCGAACCACACGTCATTCATCGCCCAATCCATTTCTACCCATCAAAGTTGCCGTATGACTACAACACCCCTACCTATTTGAATTCCGTCCCGGGATCATTTTCCTGCCAGCTTCAGAAATGTTCTGTGATAGCTCGCAAACTTACAAAATCTTGGACAGTTTCTTTCTCCCGAGCTGTAATTCCCTTTCGTTGTTTCTACCCCCTCGCCATGCTGTTAATCCCACTGAATGTGG
This sequence comes from Narcine bancroftii, assembly GCF_036971445.1. Lineage (NCBI taxonomy): Eukaryota > Metazoa > Chordata > Chondrichthyes > Torpediniformes > Narcinidae > Narcine > Narcine bancroftii. The sequence goes on along the minus strand of NC_091479.1, from coordinate 10,348,813 downwards.
ACATGTCATGGGAATTCGGTGTTTTAAATCCAACTTCTTTAGTTCCCCGAAGGCATCAGAATTTCCATCGCCCAATCCATCACGGGGGACGAGTCACTCCATCGAGGACATCTTCAATAGGCGGGGTCTTAAGCAAGAACCCTCTATCCTCGTGGACCCCCCACCACCCAGGCCATGCCTGGGTGAATGCTCACTCTGGGAGAAAGGTACAGGAGCCTGAAGAGGAGCACAAGGACAGCTTCTACCCCGCTGCCATCAGAATCCTGAATGAAAAGGTACGGGAGCCTGAAGACGAGCACAAGGACAGCTTCTACCCCGCTGCCATCAGAATCCTGAATGAAAAGGTACAGGAGCCTGAAGAGGAGCACAAGGACAGCTTCTACCCCGCTGCCATCAGAATCCTGAATGAAAAGGTACAGGAGCCTGAAGAGGAGCGCAAGGACAGCTTCTACCCCGCTGCCATCAGAATCCTGAATGAAAAGGTACAGGAGCCTGAAGACGAGCGCAAGGACAGCTTCTACCCCGCTGCCATCAGAATCCTGAATGAAAAGGTACAGGAGCCTGAAGACGAGCGCAATGACAGCTTCTACCCCGCTGCCATCAGAATCCTGAATGAAAAGGTTCAGGAGCCTGAAGACGAGCGCAAGGACAGCTTCTACCCCGCTGCCATCAGAATCCTGAATGAATAGGTTCGGGAGCCTGAAGACGAGCGCAAGGACAGCTTCTACCCCGCTGCTATCAGAATCCTGAATGAAAAGGTACAGGACCCTGAAGACGAGCACAAGGACAGCTTCTACCCCGCTGCCATCAGAATCCTGAATGAAAAGGTACGGGACCCTGAAGACGAGCGCAAGGACAGCTTCTACCCCGCTGCCATCAGAATCCTGAATGAATAGGTTCGGGAGCCTGAAGACGAGCGCAAGGACAGCTTCTACCCCGCTGCTATCAGAATCCTGAATGAAAAGGTACAGGAGCCTGAAGACGAGCACAAGGACAGCTTCTACCCCGCTGCCATCAGAATCCTGAATGAAAAGGTTCGGGAGCCTGAAGACGAGCGCAAGGACAGCTTCTACCCCGCTGCCATCAGAATCCTGAATGAAAAGGTACGGGAGCCTGAAGACGAGCGCAAGGACAGCTTCTACCCCGCTGCTATCAGAATCCTGAATGAAAAGGTACAGGAGCCTGAAGACGAGCACAAGGACAGCTTCTACCCCGCTGCCATCAGAATCCTGAATGAAAAGGTTCGGGAGCCTGAAGACGAGCGCAAGGACAGCTTCTACCCCGCTGCCATCAGAATCCTGAATGAAAAGGTACGGGACCCTGAAGACGAGCGCAAGGACAGCTTCTACCCCGCTGCCATCAGAATCCTGAATGAATAGGTTCGGGAGCCTGAAGACGAGCGCAAGGACAGCTTCTACCCCGCTGCTATCAGAATCCTGAATGAAAAGGTACAGGAGCCTGAAGACGAGCACAAGGACAGCTTCTACCCCGCTGCCATCAGAATCCTGAATGATCACTTCGTCTTTTTCTTACACTATCGTTATTTATTTTGTAAGGCGGTTTATAGAAACGTGTTCACTTCCACAAAAACAACACATTTCATGGCAATAAATACTGATTGTGAATGTAAAGCGGTCCTCGTGGCATGAAAACCCCTAAAATCCTGCCACGTTTTGGCTTCGAGCCACTGGAGCAGCCAGTTACCGAACCCCAGCAGCAATCCCAGTGCAGTGGGAACCAATTTCTAGAACTTTTTTTGGGGCTGAGGATGTCGCTCTGTTAAGTTCAAGCCCTCTTGAGTTGCGAATCGATGCCTTGGCGAGGCTGTTAAAACTTTTGGTATAAAACGCAGCCAAAGCGCGAATCTGGGCCAGCGGAAGGTTAATTGCAAACAGATTGTTCTTGCACCACGAGCTCACAGGGGACACAAAGCCTGCAGAACTTTGAAGGGCCTCCGGGTTTACACTGCAGCCCCATTGTATGTGATAACATTCCCCTGCACGAATGATTCATTGTGTGCTTACATATTTTACAACGAGCTTCTTTCCCCTTGGTGTCCGACTTTCATCCCGTGTTAAAGGTCCGCGGCGATCCAGAGGAAATGGAGCCTCTGTGCCCGTGTCCTGCTTGTTTTACACTGAAGAATTTCCCCTCCCCCCTCCCCCCTGCTTTGCAATCTGTCCCCAAGCTCTCCACCAAATCCTGCGCTTTCCCTTTTAAATTGTTTATGTAACTTGGTCCAATTTCTGTGCACACTGGCGCCCAGGCAGAGGCCACTGGCTCCCAAATATATCCAGATGGTGCCACTCTCCCAGAATAAACTCACTCTTCCCTGTTCAATAAACAGCGTCGCCCTAGAACATCACCTCCCGTTCGCCTTGCCCCACCAGTGTTTATTTGAGTATCCGTGTAATGAAACATCAAAATAATTAAAAGAACTAATTAGAACACGGGACGATAACTTTTGAGGGGAAAATGGAGATGGTCTTGAGCAAAGAAGTTGACATATTTCGTTTAAAAAAACTATTAGAAAGTGAGGGAATTCTGTGACATTGTTCAGAACACCCCCAAAGCGCTCTCTGGTCACCAAGTCAGGAAACGTGAACAGCAAGATCCCAAGATGATAATGACCTGATAATATGGATTGAGGAGGGGGGGGGATGTGGGATAATAAATGTCACTTTAAAAAAAAAATGCCATTGATGGTTTGTATTTGTGGGCAGCAAGGTCCGCACACAAACCATGAACACCTATGTCAGTGTGGGAGTGGGGCACAGACAGAGCGAAACCAAGGGAGCACTGGCTGCAGTAGATGGCCCCCACAGATACATGAGTGAAGTGTTGCTTCGCTTGGATTGATTGTTACATTTCCATCTGAACCCGTTTTATTCTAACATGTGGCCTGGACTGGAGGGATGGAATGATAGAGAGAGGCTGGGCAGACAGGGTGTTTATTCCCTCACGTGTAGGAGGCTGGGGTGATCTCTTAAAATCACCAGGGGTATGGATAAAGTGAATGCTCACAGTCTTTTTTTCCCCAGGGTTCCTTTATTGTCCTGTAATAGTCCAGAACATGTAATTGCCTTCTGCCTGCCTTGTCTAGAACTAGAGGGCATAGATTTGAGGGCAACCTTTTCATTCAGAGGGTGGTCGGTAGAGGAAAGTGTTCAATGTTTAAAAGTCAGATATATGAATAGGAAAAGTTTAGGCCAATTTTTAATTTAGACATACAACATAGTAACAGGCCATTTTGGTTCGCCAGTACGTACCGGGGGTGTAGGTTATATGGGCGGCACGGATGGATTGCAGTTGGTCTGATACCGCTTTTTCATGGTCACCGCGTTCGTCACTGACGGCATCAAGATCAGCTGGGAAGGAGTCCAAGTGCGAATGCAGAAAATGAATTTTCAATGACATGTTGCACGTCACAGTTTTGCATGGTCAAAGTCGACTTAAAATATGACAGGAAATCACAAGAATAGGTTATATCTAAAAGGCGGTCACGATAGGAAAGCTATAAGATAATTTTCGTGAACAGCAGCCCAAAACCCTTAAAATACTCTCAAAAAAAATCTTTTGTTGTTCAACGTTATTGGTAGATCTGAGATTGGGCCTCGCTAATAACACTGAGAGGAAATAGGAGAGTGTTGAATGTGGAGACAGAGGTGGAATTCTTTTAATTTGTCAGAAAGCCAATGTCCTCTGGATTTGCTGGAAACTCAGCCAATATCTGTGGAAAGAGCTGGGACATTAAACTTTGCTCCCTCCACATATCTGCTATGAATTCAAGCCCAGCATATTCGATTTTATTTCAGATTTCCAGCATCTGCAGTTTTGTTTTACTTTGTATTGCTGCTTTCAATAACACGGGGGGGGGGGGGTGCAAGGGCAAAATCAAGCTGGTGAGGGCTTTAATTGTTAAAATTTAAACTGGGAGATGTTTTATGAAATGAGATTAATGCAGGCCAATTAGGGTGGGCTGGTGAAAACAGGACAGAATTGATTGAACATAGTTTGGCACGTCTTCCTGTGAGGAAAGGTGTTACACCTTCATTGCTGGAGGGATTGAATTTAGGAGCCGGGAGATTCTGCTGCAACTGTACAAGGTCCTGGTGAGGCTGCATCTGGAGGACTGTGTGCGGTTCTGGCTTCCTGACTTCAGGAGGGATGTACTGGCTTTGGAGGTGGTGCAGAGGAGATTCACCAGGTTGATTCTAGAGAGGAGGGGGTTGGCCGATGAGGAGAGATTGAGTCATCTGGGACTGTTCTCGCTGGAATTTAGAAGGAGAGGGATTCTTATAGAAACATAAAATTATGAAAGACATAGATAAGATAGTGGTGGGTAAATTGTTTCCATTGGTGGGGGAGACCAGAACAAGGGGACATAGCCTCAAAATCCAGGGGAGTAGATTTAGGATGGAGATGAGGAGAAACTGCTTTTCCCAGAGGGAGGTGAATCTGTGGAATTCACTGCCCATTGAAGCAGTGCAGGCGACCTCAATGGCAATGTTCCCTCTACTAATTTGTTACTGGTCAACGTGCACAAAAATTTTACGGTGTGCAAATTTTTTGGCTGTGACAAAAGTCGGTGCACACTGAACGCTTGTGCAAATGTAAACTTGGAATTGTTTCGAGATCATTTTGGCTAATAAAACTGTATTCGTGTGTTTGAACATAATACAATCATGTTGGCATTCTACGAAGTAACGTATTTAGACAACAGATATGGCTGTGGTTTTCATCCAACTGTTAACGTGTGAAAATCAGCTTATTTCTTCAAACATGACTTTCTGAATAACCTAGTTGATAGAAATTTAAATGCATAATTTTTGCATTCCCAGCTGTCTGGGAATTGAACATACTTTTCCATATGTTCATTAATTGTAAAGAGTTATTCATTTTAACAGCTAACAATACACTGTCAATAAGAACTTTATCTCCTTTGGGTTTGATTGTTTTCACTCTGGCTCATCTGCACTCTAACGTAACATGAGTCGCTCTCCTGCAATAATGAATTTTGTTGCCTGAGCATTTGTACACTGTCCAAAAGAGAAACAGTTAGCAAAGAGATTATTTTCATAAGTATAATGATTAATTACTGCATAATGTTAGGAAATGAAGCTTTTGTGCGCACATTAATTTTCGTTGTGGGCTGGTTGCAAAATGCATGCGCGCGCACACACACCGGCACGGCTTAGAGGGAACAGGGCTCATTACAGGGGTGCAGTGCTAAATTTTAGGTGCCAGAGCTCACCAAAAATGGTGACAAGGAGGTCTCGCGTGACCTGGCCTCGCTGGCCACCCTGTTGCCTAATTGAGAGCGAATGGTTGAACAAGGAAGGCGGACAACCGGTCGTGGAAGAAACAGGTTCCTTGTATGTTTACAATACTGCTCAGTTGGGGTTGGGGGGGAGTCAGTGGGGAGGAGCCCCGTGAGGTGCTCATGAGCTCAGCAGCACTTTACCCCTGCTGCTCAGTGAAGGCAAGGTGGGATCAATTTATACAAAGTCGGGGAATTAAGGGATATTTCAAAGTTACGATGGCATTTAGTTAGGTGAAATTTGGCGTTTTTAATCAAAATCTCGGATTTTTCAGCAGACCCGTGTTTTTTTTCCCCCAGCAAATCCCACATTATTTTGCCCAGTTTCCACTCATGATAATTTCAACTGACAATGCGAGTCCCAGATTGGAACCCCGTCGTAAGTAGGGATCGACCCGTACGGGGAAAGGAGGAGATGAGCCCATCATCAGACCAGCCGTGATCGTAATTGAACGGCGGAGCGGCCTCGACGGTATGGATGGCCGACTCCCGCTCCTCTTTCTTATGGACACCCGCTGGCAGATGGCAAGAAGCTAAACTTGGACGCGCCTGTCCCCTGACGATGGTTCTCGAAAGGTTTAAAGAAAATGCTTAGTTTGGGGGAGATGAGCCCATCATCAGACCAGCCGTGATCGTAATTGAACGGCGGAGCAGGCTCGACGGGACGGATGGCCGACTCCCGCTCCTCTTTCTTATGGACACCCGCTGGCAGATGGCAAGAAGCTAAACTTGGACGCGCCTGTCCCCTGACCATGGTTCTCGAAAAGTTTAAACAAAATGCTTAGTTTGGGGTCACTCTGGTCGAATCTGATCTGGGATGGAATTGGACAAGGGATTGGCATCGGACAAGGGATTGGCATCAATTATGGCAGTGCAATATTTACACAGCAAGATCCCATGAAAACAATGTGATGATGAGAGGGGGCTGAGTTGAGAAGTGGAGTCACCATGCCTTTTTGGGGCACTTGTTTAAATGTTTACTTTATTCTAAATAGGGGATACTGACTGATATCGCTATTTAGAATGAAGTAAACAGCAGCGGGCTGGAGGCGAGAAACCCACACAGGCTGTGGCCTGATGGCGACTGCGGTTGAGGGATGCGGACAGCTGAAGGCTGGCTGAAGGGGTACAGGTACCGGAGGGCGCTGGGGGTTCTAATTAGATTGGAGCTCGGGTGGGACTGGGCTCTGTGCGGCTGTGAGAGTCCTGGAGGCAAATCCACCACGGTGACTCTGGGGGGATTTTTAATGACTGCAAGAGGTGTTTCAGTCAATGTCTGCCCATGGCGAATCTGTCTGCCTTACAGCAGGCAGGTAAAAGCCAAACTTCGTGTTTTGTTACACGATTTATTACATCCAATTGAGGAGAGCCCTGGATCGCCCCTCCTGCACCTTCCTCGGTGAACTTTCTGAACCCCACTGAGCACAGCCCAAAAGTCTGCCGACCCCGTGGTTGAAGTCAAAACACAGTGCTGGACAAACTAGGGGGCCGCACGGTTGCCAGCGATCAGGAACTGACAGGGGTTCAAATCCCGCGCTGTCTGTAAGGAGTTTGTACCTTTTCTCCGGTTTCCTCCCACCGTTCAACACGTACCGGGGTTGGGGGGGGGGACGGGTTGTAATTTGGGCGAAATGGCCTGTTGTATGTCTAAATTTAAAAACTCTCTGTCCCGCAAAGACACGCGTCGTGTGTCCGGAGAAGGACGAGCCACAGATTCACACATGGAATGCCAAGACGTGCAGTTGGAGAACGCTCCAATGGTGTGGGGATGAACAAGCCGGGGTGGGAACAGACAAAAGGCAAACCGATGCAAAATTTAATTTCGAAAATGCATTTGCAGTAAAATCATAAATAGTGTCGACCCGTGAACCACAAAAGTCTTTGCACAAATCTGCAGGCTTTCTCCACCGTCCAAATGCAGGTTAAAAATCAATGGAAACATCTGTACACGAAATGCTGTGCTTTATTATGGTTTGAGCCGAGCCAGATTGTAGTCATTTGTACATGACAGGGCGCTCTCTGCCTTAGAGTCTGATAACGACACAGAAAATGGAAATCTGAGTTAAATTGATCAGTTCTGCAAAGACGGAAGGTGTGTTTGCGTGTAGAAAGAGAGCGGAGACTGGGTGGTGGTGGGGGGGGGGGGGGGGGACCCCTCCAAACCTGCAATAATTGTTTGCATTATAGAAGCCACAAGCCCGGGAGCAGGACGAGGAGGAGGTGGTAGCGCGTGTGTATTGCAGAGAGGCTGGACGCCCGGTCCCTTTGCTGCGGCCTTAAATCCGTCCTGTTTATTTCGTAATCGTCGTATTCATAATTTTCCTCTGAGTCTGGACTGGCCGTCAGGACCGAGTGACTACTGATGGAACAGAATTTCTGAATGTTCTCCTTAACTACTTCGCAGAAGGGTCTTTCCACCCCATCGCAGACACACGTGTTCAGTAGGATCCCATTGGGGATGGAGAGCAGGTAGTGGATGGTCTCCCTGCACAACGGGCTGCACCTCCTGCCGTTGAAAAGCTGCCCACAGTTGGACAGGTAGTCCTTCATCGCGCCGTGACACACCGACTCGTCCTCGCATCGTTGCCTGGCCTGGGTGCAGCCCAGGTCCGACTCGCCCGTGTACCTCCTGGGCATGCACGGCTCGATCGCTCGCTTGGCCCGCCTGCACTGCACGTCCTGGTCGCAGTCACAGTTCTCCAGGTCCGGCCCGTTCTGAGTCTGGTTGAGCTTGACCAGGGCGCCGATGCAATGACTCGGGCAGTGTCGCCTCAAGCCCTTCAGGAAGGGTTCGCAAGCGGCGCTGTACTGACTGTAAGCCCACTTGCAGTCTTTCTCCTGCTGACAGCGGAGCAGAGCCTGCCAGCACACGGGCTGAGCCCCGGCCGCCGACCCGAAGCAAGTCAGTATCGCCAAAGAGTACCAGCTCAGTCCGACTGCCCGGAGCATTCTTCAGAGAAGCGACGTGGTGCCTTAAAGCGACCGCATCGGATGCATCCTGCAAACGGTTTCCCAATCGGCCGGCTCTCTCGCTTTGCAAAGCCCCCTCGCAGTTGCATAACAGCGAGATTAGTGCATGGGTTAAAACAAAATCCCTCCCTCCTTTCAATCCCACCGGAGAGGGAGTCGAAAATATGCCGCGTTAATTTCCTTTCCTGCGAGTTCCCTGCCCGGAGTGGGGGTCCACAATATGGGTCCGATCTTCTTGCTGAAGTTAATATCTATTTCCTTTGTTCTGAAGTTGGGAACAGAGACTTGCCGCGGTTTCCTTCGGACGAGACGCGAGGGGATTCTCGCAACTCCCTCTCTAAAGTACCAACTGTTCCACTTCACGCTTGATTTCGCTTCCCTTTTTCCAACCCCCTCCCAGCTCAACTCGCCCTCCCACCTGGGTGATGGGAGAGAGAGAGATTGTTTGCGAGAGAGAAAAAAAAGTTACACATCCCGAAATGGGATTGGTCGATTTGCTTTTAGGGTCGTTCAGCCTGGAATTCGTTTCCATAACAACCTCCCAACTTTTTTGGCAAAGCAGCCCGTCACATACTAGATCAAATGTTTATATAAATGTTTCAAAACGCAACATGTGTGGTCTAAAGTTTTCTTAACACACACACACACACACACACACACAAGTGGTGTGTAAAAGCTGCAGAGGGAGCTGGGGGGGGGGGGAAGGTTTTTGGGCGAGCAGAAAGGTGAATGGGACGATTGTACCAGTGAGACCCAGTCCATGTCCACCCAGATTCTGTCAAGGCTCAGTACAGCTTTGCAAGCGGTCGTGCAACTTTCTCGTCCAGGCACTAATCTCCCCGCTGTCTCGAAACCCCCCCCCCCCTTCTCCCTCCAACACCCCCCCTTCCTTCTCTCCACCTCTCTCCGTGCTGTGAATAGCATTTTCTGGCCCGCTTCATTCCCTTTGTGGACCGAGCTAGTGCGTTGCCCGCCAGAGGGAATTGTTTACGCCTTGCAAGATATGAATGGGGACTTGGCCGCGTGTGTTTTCCAAGGGGCCCCCTATTTCAATCGCAGCCCAGCCTCTGCCATTCAACCGCACTTGAGAGTCGCGATTTGGAAAGCGCTTACAGTAGATTCCTTTCTTTCTCGCGGTCAATTCCCGAGTCTCTCGCCCATTGAGATGTAAAGTGAGCGAATTCAGGAGTAAATCGCGCGACACCATGACCGGTTGTGGGGAGGGAGGGAGGATTTGAGAAACTCTTACCCCCACCCCGGGCTGGTAAAACACGAAGGTCTGCAGGCACCTTGAGTGAGGTTAAAAAAAAAGAGTCCCCACCATTGCTGGAGAAACTCAGAAGGTCCTTGACCCAGCAAAGATAAACCTGCATAACATCTGTACAAAGGGAAAGTTGAGGGGAGACGAGTTTTTCTCACGGAGTTGTGGGGGCCTGGAATGCCTTGGGATGGTGGTGGAGGCTGAAACATTAGGAGATTCTTAAGACATGGATGAAAGAAAAATAGAGGGTTAAGGAAGAGTTTAGTATTTCTGTTAGGAATATATTGGACGGCACAACCTCGAGGGCCGAAAGGACCCCAATGAAGGGCTCAAGCCTGAAACGTTGGTTCTATGTCTTTACCTTTGCGATGTAAAGTTTCTCCAGTGTCCTGTTTTTTACTGCAACCAAGGTGTCTGCAGACTTTCATGTCGATTGCACAAAATCTCTTTTGAGGGATGCCTACCCTGAAAAAGTTCTCCTTTGGGTTCGGGCGCCTGCCAACATTTTGCTGATAATCTTGATGAAGGGCTCAAGCCCGGTGATGTATCTTCACCTTTGCTACATGAAGTCCGCTGTTTGACCCGCTGAGTTTCTCCAGCATCGTGTCGGTGTTTTGTTACTGGAAAGAATTTTTTCTTGACATACATTATCAATTTTTTTTCTCTTTTATGTTTATTATCTTTTTTCTCTTAATGACATCTTCTATGTCGATTATTCTTCAAATATTGCCCAACAACTTTGAATATTTATTATTTATTTTATTTTGTCTTCATTTTATATTTCACTGTGTGGCATCTTAATTATAATTTATGTTTGCGTGGTTCACATATCTGGGAAGAACAACAAGTAACATTTGAACATATGACATTCATTTATTCATTCATTTCGGGTGGTAGGAAAGCTCATTTGCTTCTTCAAAGCTTCGCATTGTGACCTCTTTCCTTAGTTTTATCGATTTCAAAATGATTTCTCCAATTCAGCCCAATGACATACTCACCCGAATTCCAGAAGGAATGAGAGGAGATCCTGTGAAATTATGAAAGGGACGGATAAGATTAGAGGCAGGAAGATTGTTTTCACTGGTGGATGAGATCAGAATGCGGGGACACGGCCTCAAGATTCAGAGGGGTAGATTTAAGACGGAGATGAGGGAAAACTGGTTTTCCTGGCGAGTCGTGAATCCGTGGAATTCTCCACCCAGGGAAGCAGTTGAGGTGACTTCACCAAGTGCCGTTACGTGCTGATATCCTACCTGTCCTAGGTGTGGCCTAGGATGTGTCTGGCCCCGTTGCTACGCAACGTCCCAGTCAGCTGGACTTTGCCACACCATCTCTCCTTCATGGAAAACCTTTTGCAGACCAACACCTTTGAACACAAGATATAAGCAAATAACAGGAAGGTGTCAGAATAAAGACTGAAAACTGGCAGGATGAGGAGTCCAGACCAACAAAAGGTGTTAATTGGATAAGAGGAGAGGTAAGAATTAATTCTGGCTCTCTGAAAGGAGACAGAGGGAAAAGTGAAGAGAGACACAGATGCAGCAGGGTTGTTCAGGTGGTCGCGGAGAAGATGCCTTTCTGTCACCTGAATGTGCCGGCTAAAGGAGAGCTGCATCCGAGCGAGTGTCAGGCTCCTGTGGACCGTGACCGTAGTCCCTCTGCTGCTTTCAGGTGCAATGGGGGATTCTCTGAGCCGGTGCGTATACCTACAGGAGGAGGGTTGGGTAAGTGCTCCTCGAGGCTGGATTCTCCACTTTCAGGTGGTCGCCCGACAGCCACATTGGGGTAGAATAGGTGGCTTTACAGTCGGGTATTCTGGCCACCTGAAAGCGGCTAGAGAGAGAGAACTGGGGAAAAGGTGATGGGGAAGAAGGGGGGTGTTTAAAGGAAACCGGAGAAGTTGATGCTCTTGCCATCCAGGAGGAAGATGAGACATTGTTCCTCCAATTTGCGGGTAGTCTCAGTCTGGCAATGCAGGAGACCATAGACAGACATGGCAGCAAGAGAATGGGATAGTGAATTGAAATGGGTGGCCCCTGGGAGATCCACATTATTGTGGCGGACAGAGCCTGTCTGTGTCCAGTTTCTCTGATGTAGAGGAGACCCCTGGCCAGTCTTCAGTCTTTATTCTTACACCTTCCATTTCTTTGCTCATTCCTTGAGGAAGGGCTCAGGCCTAAAACGGCGGTAATATATTTTCACCTTCAATAGAAGCTGTGAGACCGGCTGAGTTTCTCCAGCATTTCTGTGTGTTTTTACTACAATCACAGTATCTGCAGACTTCTGTGTTTCACTCCTGTATTCGTGTGATATGACTCTGACCACATGATATTTTGGTGGTGTACTGGGGCGGCACGGTTGGCGATGCGGTCAGGGCAACGCCTTTACAGCGCCAGCGATCGGGACCAGGGTTTGAATCCCGCGCTGTCTGTAAGGAGTTTGCACGTCCTCCCCGTGTCTGCGTGGGTTTCCACTGGGGTTCTGGTTTCCTTCAAAAACATAGGTCAGTTGGGTATAATTTGGAGGCAGACTCATGGGCGGAAGGGCCTGTTACTGTGCTGTACATCCTACATTTAAATATTTAAATCTAATATAAATTAAAAATTCTTTGGAGGCACACTGCCGTGGACTCGAGGCATTGTTAACGTTCAGGCTAATTTACTTTTCTCCTTTGCAGAATAAGTTCTGTCCAATTTTTGCTGCACCTATTTCTGCCAAGTTAATGTAAATAACTTTAAAATTATTTAAAATTGCATCCACTGAATTATTTGTGGAATTTTCCAGTGAGTGACCTTTTTCTAAACAAGCTGCAGTTCATGTGGTAGAATGAGAGTGGGAAGTCCATCCAGCCTGCTGAACCTAGCCCAGAATTTAGTGGAATTCTTGCCGATCTATAACCTGACTTTGCCAATCCTTTTACACAGTGGCTCGTAGCCTTTAAACATCCGCAGCACTCCTCCCAGAGATGCTGGACTCATTTTAATTCTCCTATAGAAGAAACCATTCCACAGACAATGCTAGAGGCTTGTTCCTTCATTCTGTGCTGACCCACTTGGTGAAAGATGCTCCTTGACTTTGGCTCAGCATTTTATATGATCGTTCCCCAGAGGCTGATGGAGAAGCTGTCCTCACTGGGACTCAACACCTTCTTCTGTTACTGGATCCTGGACTTCCTAACAGAAAGACCACGGTCTGGCTGGGTTGGTAGCTGAACGTTGAGCACCGTCATGCTGAGCACTGGCGCACCTCAGGGCAGTGTGCTCAGCCCACTCCTGTTCACACTACTGACCAGAAGTCGGCCTCATCAGTAACAACGATGAGATGCAGAACAGAGAAGAGCTGGGAAATCTCAGGACATAGTGCGAGAGTAACAACCTGAGTCTTAATGTGGACAAGACAAAAAAGATGTTCGTGGACTTCAGAAGGACTAGGAATGACCACTCACCACCACGTATCAACAACTCTATCATGGAGAGCAGCAGGTTCCTTGGAATTCACTTAACTAGTGACCTATCGTAGACCCTTACTTGTCAGGATGACGCAACAACAACTGCATTTCCTGAAAAGACTGAGGTGGGCAAGGCTACCGACTGCCATTATGTCAACCTTCTACAGCAGCTCTATCCAGAGTGTCCTGGCCGGCTGCATCACAGTGCGGTTCGGTTGCTGCAGAGAAATGGATCAGAGGTCAATCAACAGGACCTTAAAGGTGGCAAAGAGGATCAGTGGAGTCTCCCTCCCCCGACCTGCACAAATAATTGATGGCCCTTCCACCTTGCACAGAGTGTCTCTTAGCAGCTCTGATTGGGGAAGAGATCCAGAGCATTAGATCCAGCACCACCAGGCTGAGGAACAGCTTCCACCCACAGATAGTGAGAACGCTGAACGACCAAAGGAACTGCTCACACTGACCATCTGAGATGGTCATGAAACAAAATTTATTTATTTGTTTGTGTACAATACTTGCCCTGCGTGTGTATCGTATGTCTATTAAATTTTCTTTTTTTAAAAGATTTAAATTTAGACATACAGCACGGTAACAGGGCCTTGAGGCCCTCAAGTTCGTGCCGCCCAATTTACACCCAATTAACCTACAACCCCCGGAACGTTTTGAAGGACAGGAGGAAAATGTTGCCCCCAGGGAAAACCCACGCAGATACTGGGAGAACATACAAACTCCTTACAGACAGCGCGGGATTCAAAACTGAGTCCAAATCGCTGGTGCTGTAATGGCGTAGTGCCAACAGTACTGCCTGTTCAATTGGTATGTGTGTTAGATCTGGTTGTGTGTCTGCGTGTTTTGCACTGAGGACCTGAGAACGCTGTTTTGTTGGATTGTATCAGATGACAATAAACTTGAGTTGACTTACATATTCTGTTACTTATTGTGGACAACCAGCTGGTGTAGGGTGAGACCAGAGACAGGATTTTTGTTCTGGTGGGAAATATTTTTACATGTTTTCCATCAAATTGACAACATTGTTTTACATGTTATTTGTTTATTCTGTCGGTAATATTTGTCTTCACTGTGTCACCACAGACCACCAGTTGAAAAATGCTGCTTTCATATGTTTGCCCAAAATATGTCAGCCCCACATCTAAACCATTTGTCCCAGTATCAGCTGCCATTTATGGGTTCCTGCTCTCCTTGTGAAAAGTCGTTTCTGTTTGATGATTCCCTTTTATTTATCCTGCTGGTTAACCCAGTTTTAACGCCACTCAGTTCAATGGCTGTTAGATATTGGCCATGGAAAGACCACGAGACATAGGCTATTTCAGCCCATCGAGTCTGCCCTACCATTTCATCATGAGCTGATCCATTTTCCCCACTCAGCCCCACTGCCCGGCCTTCTCCCCATAAACTTTGATGCCCCGGCTAATCAAGAACCTATCAACCTCTCCCTTAAATACACTCAATGACCCGGCCTCCACAACAACCTGCGGTAATAAATTCCACAGATTCCCCCCACTGTGGCTGAAGAAATTTCTCAGCAACTCTGTTCTAAGTGGACGCCCTTCAATCCTGACTTTGTGCCCTGTTGTCCTTGACTCTCCCACCGTGGGAAACAACTTTTCTACATCTACCTCAGTGGTTCTCCACCTTTTTCTTTCCACTCACCTCCCACTTTAAGTATTCCCTATGCCATCGGTGCTCTGTGATTAGTAAGGGACTGTTTAGGTGGGAGGTGAGTGGGAAGAGAAGGTGGAGAACCACTGCACTAGACCCAATTGTGACTGAAGTATTTTGCTTGAGAAAAGCTGTCATTGGCCCATTTCCTTTGGAGTTCTGAATCCGTGCAAATGACGAGTCAATGAGGGACGATTAAAACAGTGGGTTTCACACTTTTTCTTTCCATCCACCTCCCACCTTAAGCAATCCCTTACTAATCACAGAGCACCGAGGGCATAGGGAATACTTAAAGTGGGAGGTGAGTGGAAAGAAAAAGGTTGAGTATCACTGACAACCCTATCCATGCCTTTCAAAATCCAAAATGTTTCCCTGAAATCCCCCCTCAAGAGCTGACAAAAATGCTCCTCTTATGATAACCCTTTCATTTCTGGAATCATCTTGTGAACCTCCTCTGAACGCTCTCCAACCAACGTCAGCACATCCACGAGGAGCCCAAAACTGCTCGTAAGTACTCCGAGTGAGATCTCCACATCACATCCCTGCTCCTCGATTCCTCTTGAAATAAATGCCAGCATTACATTTGCCTTCTTCACCTGCAGGTTTACTTTGAGGGCATCTTTGTGCCTTTGCATCTGGAACTATTCAAATTTTTTCCCCATCCATATCTCATGAAGCAATAGTCATAAAGCAGAAAACCAGGCCCTTTGGCCCATTGAGTTCATGGCAAATTATCTTTAATAATCCAATTTACTGCACTTGATAATAAAGGGGTTCAAAGTTCAAATGCCTGCCTCCCTCCCTTTCCCCCCCCCCATCCCTTCCTATTCGCCCTGACCTTGAATTAATAATAAGCCCTGACTGCCCCGCACAATGGCTGCCGACGTGGCGCTGACGCCCCGCACAATGGCTGCCGATTCGACACTTCCGCCCCCGCGGGTGACCGCTGTTCGAGGCCCGGATGTGGGAGGGGGTGGACGCCCCGCACAATGGCTGCCGATTCGGCACTTCCGCCCCCGCGGGTGAAGCGCAGCCCGCTGTTCGAGGCCCGGATGTGGGAGGGGGTGCGGCTGCGCGGAGGCCGGATCTGCGGCCATGGACCACAGTGGTTCGAAGAGCGGCGGTTCGGTGCTGAGCAACGTCGCCGAGGTGGTGGAGCTGATCCTCGGCTTCCTGCCGACCAAGTCGCTGCAGAGAAGCGCCGGGTAATCCCCCCCCGACCCCCACCCCCCCCCCCCCCCCCCCCCGGCGTCCCGGTGCGCGGGTCTCCCACCCCTCGGGCCTGGTGTGGTCATCTCCAAATGTCCAAAATGGAGGGCGATTCAGTGCGCGGCTCCCTCCCTCCCTCGGCCCCCAGTCCGCCATCTGGGGGGGGGGTGGGGGGAGGGAGAGTGGGGTGAGTGTGGGGGTGGGGGGGTGGTGGGAATGGGGTGGGGGGGTGGGGAGTAGTGGGAATGGGGGTGGGGGTGAGGGGTAGTGGGAATGGGGTGGGGTGGTGGGGAGTAGTGGGAATGGGGGTGGGGGTGGGGCGGTAGTGGGAATGGGGTGGGGGGGTGGGGAGTAGTGGGAATGGGGTGGGGGTGGGGCGGTAGTGGGAATGGGGGGTGGGGGTGGGGCGGTAGTGGGAATGGGGTGGGGGGGGTGGGGAGTAGTGGGAATGGGGGTGGGGGTGGGGCGGTAGTGGGAATGGGGTGGGGGGGTGGGGAGTAGTGGGAATGGGGGTGGGGGTGGGGCGGTAGTGGGAATGGGGGTGGGGGGTACTCCCTGAAATGGACGTCTGTCTCGACGTGGCTCCCGACAGTTCTCCGGCCTAGAACCGGACGACTGGCCACCCCGACCAGGGCCCTCAGGCCTCATGGGTTCCCCCATCAGGGCCCCCCCCCACCCCTCCATCAGGTCAGGTCCTTCCCCCCACCCCCCCTGACTCCATCAGGTCAGGTTCACCCCCCCCCCCACCCCATCAGGTCAGGTCCTCCCCCTCCCCCCATCAGGTCCTCACCCCCCCTCCCCATCAGGTCAGGTCCTCACCCCCCCCTCCATCAGGTCAGGACCCCACGCCCCCCCATCAAGACAGCCCCCTAACCACCAGCCCCCCATCAGGTCAGGTCCTCACCCCCCCTCCATCAGGTCAGGACCCCAGCGCCCCCCCATCAAGACAGCCCCCTAACCACCAGCCCCCCATCGGGGCAGCACCCCCAACCCCCCCCCCCCAGCAGGTCAGGTCCTCACCCCCCCCCCCATCAGGTCAGGACCCCAACGCCCCCCCATCAAGACATCCCCCTAACCACCAGCCCCCCATCAGGCCAGCACCCCCAACCCCCCCCCCCCATCAGAGTGGCTTCCCCACCACCAGGGTTCCACATCCCTCTCTCCCCAAGGCCCCTGGGTCTCCCCAGGGGTCCCAGTGGACTAGATCCCCCACCCCATCTCTGTGTCTTTCTGGATTTCTGATGAAGCACCCAGCCCAAACTTCACTTTCCCTTTCTCTCCTACAGAATGCACGGTGACATGCTGAGTTTTTCCAGCCCATTGTTCTGTTGCACAGACCCCATCCAAAATAGCCAGTGTTCCCCCCACCCCAGACCCCCACCCTGTACCAGACACTTGGCAGGAGTAAAACACAAAAGTCTACAGATGCTGTGGTTGAAATAAAAACACGATGCTGGAGAATCTCAGCTTGTCTAACAGTGTCCTTTATATTGCAAAGATAAAGATATATAACCAACCTATTATACTTTAGCCCTTCATCAAGGTATGAGCAAGATGTCAGTAGGCATGGTGGGGGGAGTTGCAGGATGAGGAACATAGTCCCACAGGCAGGTGGTAATAGATGGATAAGGGAGGGGAATGGGTGGTTCTGTGGATGGAGAGGGAAGGGGTGGAGAGCAGGAGAAAGAAGATAGGGAAGAAAGGGAGAACGGGGAGCAGACGCAGAAACTGCAGGTCATTGTTTTTGCCATCCGGGTGTAGAATGCCATATAACCATTTACGGAGCAGAAACTGGCCATGTTGGCCTTTCGAGTCCGCACCGGTTCACTGATTTTGTGCGCCCTCTTCAGGCATTGGTCCTGGTAGATCTTAGAGAAGGAAAATCAAGTGTTGCTCCTCCAATATACGGGCGGTCTGGTTTGACAGTACACGGAGCTATGGACAAACATTAGCATAGGAGTGGGGCACTGAATTGAAATGGTCAGCCACTGGGAGATCCCGGTCACTGATGCTAACAGAGCGAAGGTGCTCAGCGAAGCGATCTCCCAATCTGCTTCTAACCTCTCTGATGTAGCCACAACAGGAGCCCTGGATGTAGTGGATAACTTCCACGGATACACAAGTGAAGTGTTACTTCACTTGGAAGGACTGTTTAGGCACTTGCGAACAGGTAGGTTACTGTTGGAGCAACTAAATGCAGTCCCAAACAAATGATGTCAGATGGGAGGCCCATAGCAAAAAATAATCCTGGCGCCTGATTTCTCCTCAGTGACTCCTTTTCTCCATGCCTTACTTCTCCTTTGCCCTTCCAATCCCTCGAAGTGTGAAAACCCTGGTGGTCCCAGTCCAGACCAGACTGAGCAAACAAACCACTTCATTGGCAGTATAGTTGGTGAAGCGACTAGCACAACACCTTTACAGCACCAGCGATCGGGACCGGGCTTTAAATCTTGTGCTGTCTGTCACGAGTTTGTACGTTCTCCCTGGGTCTGTGCTGGTTTTCCCCGAGGGCTCTGGTTTCCTCCCACTGTTCAAAATGTACGTTAATTGGGCGGCACGGACTCGTGGACCGAAATGGCCTGTTATCGTGCTGTATGTCTAAACTAAAAATAAGCCAGTTCCTTCTTTGACTTCATTAACCTCTTGTGTCTCAGTGTGTGCAGGCTGTGGAGAGACTGCGCGCGAAGAGTCTTGCGGACACACCAAAGGCTGTCGTGGATTGCAACCAAAGGCCACGAATACGAGGATGACGACCAGCACTTTCTGGTGAAGAAAATGATTGTTGAACTGGAGGTACGTGCTACTATAAAACTGGGTATAGGAAATCGGAAATTAAGATAGAGGATGTTAAAAGCGCATGGCAGCTCTATGAATGAGAAACCGTGATTTAGTTCAATAGAAACAGAAATTGAGGCATGTTAATGAAAGTCGCAAAGAGAATGTTTACAGTTGAGGAATAATTTGATCGTTGAGACCAGGATTTGCCCTGCTGGTTTGGATGTATGTGGACCTCTCTGATTAATAGAAAAGCTAGAAATAAAAGGACATGCTGAAGTTACTAATTGTCAGTCATTACTTGATCATTGGGAGATCAAAGGTGGAGAGGGTGAACAGATTTAAGTTCTTGGGAGTCACTATCTTGGAGGATAGCATTGTGAAGAAAGCACATCAGTGCCTCTACTTCCTCAGGAGTTTGAGAAGGTTTGGTATGACATCTGGCAAATTTCTCCAGATGTGTGGTGTGACGGGCTACATCACAGTCTGGTATGAGGATACCAATATCCCTGTGCGTAAAGCCCTGCAAAAGCTCATGGACACAGCCCAAGACATCACAGGCAAAACCTTCCTCACCATTGAGAACAGCTACTGAGAATGCTGCAGAAATCGAGGATCCACACGACCCAGCGCACATACTGTTCTCGCTGCTACCATCAGGAAAGAGGTCTGGGTGCTGCAAGACTCGCACCGCCAGGCTCAGGAACAGCTGCCCTCCCCTCCAGCATCAGACTCCTCTACGACAAACTCAGTATCATTTAAGGACTCTTTCTGTTGCACTTTGATTTTTTTTTCTCTCTGTATTGCACAGTCAGTTTGTTTATATTTCTTTATTTGTTGTTGTTTATGTTGAGTCCAGTTTTTTATTCCACTATCAATGAGTGGTAATTCTGCTTTGGCCTGCAGAAAAAAGAATCTCAGGGTTGTACATCATGTCATGTATGTTCTCTGACAATAAATCGGAAATCAGATCTGTGGCTGAACCTGAAAAGCAAATGGTGGAAATGGCCAACAGATCAGGCAGCGTCTGTGGAGAATTAATTTTGTAGTTAGATAACCTAATTGAGTATTGGGCCCTGATGGTGACACGGTGCATCAGAGAAGATGAGTTTCTGTTCCTCAGGGTTGTGTTGGCCTTCATTGAAACAATGGAGGAAACCATAGAGTGGAATGGTAAAGGATGATCATGACAGGCTTAAGGTCCCCCTCCATAGTTGCTGTTTGACTTGTTGGGGATTTCAAACATTCCGCAAGCACCTCACGAAGCATAGCTGCTGGCGGGCCTTCTTTGTGATTGCATCGGCATGGAGGCTCCAGGACAGATCCCCAGAGATGTTGACGCCCAGGAATTTGGTGTTCTTGACCCTCTCCACTGCTGAGCCCTCATTGAGGACTAGGTTGTGTTCCTCCTGAAGTCCACAATCATCTCCATGGTTTTGCTAACGTTGAGCGCAAGATTGTTGGCGTGACACCACCCAGTGAACTGATCTATTTCTCTCCTGTACGCTCCCTCATTGTCGCTTGTGAATCTGCCGACAACTGTGACATCATCAGCAAATTTGTAGATGGCATTGGAATTGTGCCTGGCCATGACCATGGATGTATAATGAATAGAGAATTGGGCTAAGCGCCTTGACGTGCCCTCTGTTGATAATCAGTGAGGACGAGACATTGTTTCCAATTTGGACTGACTGCTGTTTTCCGACCAGGAAGTCAAGGATCCAGTTGCAAAGTTCTGACAAAGGGTCAATCTGAAATGTTAACTCTGTTTCTCTTTTTACAGAGTCTGCCTGACTTACTGAGTGCAGTGCTTTTGGTTTTAACCATTTTTCAAGCATTTCCTTTTTTTTTTGATTTACAAATTTTAAAAATGTCTTTTTCTGGGTTTGGACCAATTATTTTAATAGCACCCTTCTATTAAACAGGAGGTATATGTATTGCCTGCGGTCGTACTTTACATGGCTGGCACAGACACCTTCAACTTGCAGACTTCCAGTAGACGGAAAAAAGGTAATTTGTTTTGAACATAAACAAAACATGAGTGTAGGAAGTTCTTACCTTATCTGCACAGAAAAAAAAATCATTAATTCAATTGAGCACCAATAGCTGCTATTTTGAATTTATACTTTTAACGTGCACATAGAGCATAAAAAGGTCAACCAGTTTACCTATCTCGGCTGCACCATTGCATCTTGGCGCCTCACAGTTCGGCGGGCAGCAACCTCCTTGGAAGAAGCCCACCTCACTGACAAAAGACAAAGGAGGAAAAACCCAACACCCAACCCCAACCCACCAATTTTCCCCTGCAACCGCTGCAACGTCAGCCACAAACGAGCCTGCAGCTGACGTGGACATTACCCCTCCGTAAATCTTCGTCCGCGAAGCCAAGCCAAAGAAAGAAAAGAAAAAGCATGGTAACAGGGCCTTTCTGCTCTCGTGCCCACGCTGTCCAATTAACCTATGCCCCGCCCCCGATACGTTTTGAAATGTAACCGGAGCCTGGAGGAAACCTACCCAGACAAAAGGAGAACGTACAGATAGTGTGGGATTCAAGTCCTGGTCCCTGGCACTGTAACAGTGTGGGTATAACAGCATTGCACTAACAGCTATCTTTGAATTTGAAATGAGCCTGTTTGAATTTGGACTTTGTGGATAAAAGTTGCTTCTGACTAGTTGTGCAAGTTGAAGCTTGACATGTTTTATTGGCGAAAACAGAAGTGCAACGTAAGTGATATAGATACGATAATCATTGCCCATAGCTAGGATACACATGTTTTAATGTGTGGAAAATCTGATGTTAATATTTCAACGATACTTAAAAGTGCTGGAAGAACTCAGCAGGCCATGCAGCATCCACGGATTAATAGGTAGTCAAAGCTTTGGTCATTGGAACCAGCTACTGGAGTGATGCCCTCAGTTCGACCCATTGATGACCCAAGACTTTAATCTTGACAATCCAAGGTTATATTCATTTCAAAGAGGAGCAGGGGAATTCTCTCTGATGCCGTGGCCATTGTCTGTGCCTCAATTAATGTCATGAGAACATAATCAGGCAATTAGCACCTTGTTGTTCGTGATTGCTGTGAGTAAAATTGGCTGATTTAATTTAAGATCATGAGACATTGGAGCAGAAAGTGGCTATTCAGCCCATTGAGTCTTTCCCTCCATTCAATCATGAACTGATCCATTTTCCCACTTTGCCCCACTGCCCAGCCTCTTCCCCATAACCTTTGATACCCCAACTAATCAAGAACCTATCAATCTCTGCCTTAAATACACCCATAGACATCCCCTCCAAATTCTACAGATTTTACATCCTCTAGCTGAAGAAATTCCTCCGTTTTAGCAATGCCCCCTCTTCAAGGAGTATGTCAGTTTTGTAAATTATTCTGAAACATCATGAAATTGTTAAAAACTATTAAAAATTACAAATGATTTTTTATTCCATTGCAGTTATGGTTCAGAGACAGGATAACAGGCCTAGCTTCAAACAAACCATTTCTTATCCTCCTTTGTCTCATCCTTTCATCATTCAGCTACTTTATTCCCTTGCCCTCTGATCAAACGTCACCTTGTGCACCTGAAGTACAACACGAGAGTCTGCAGGCACCGTGATTGAAGTAAAAACACAGTGCAGGAGAAACTCAGCAGGTCAAACAGTGTACTTTGTATAGCTTTTGAGCTTGTGAGTTATACCTTTTTTTTTTAAATTTTTTATTTTTCACACCATAAATCACATTAGCCATGATATACACTATTTCTTTTTCACACATATACAGTGACCTTTTTCTCCCCCCCCCTCCCAAGCCACCCCCCCACCCCCCCCCTCTCATCCATTTTAGGTATACAATCTAGGTTGCATTAAGCCAGTCAGACAATGTTGTCATTCAACAAAAATACACCAGAAATTCTACTGAGTCCATTCTTTTCTTTCCTTCTCCTTCCATCAACTTAGGTAATGTTTGTCCCCGGTAGGTTTTCGCTATTGTATTTAATGTAAGGCTCCTATACTTGTTCGAATATTTCAATATTATTTCTTAACCTATATGTTATTTTTTCTAATGGAATACATTTATTCATTTAAATTTGGTAGTTTCTTCCTTTTAATTTGGTTATGTATTCCATTAATATTTAAAGTCATTTAGTTCAGCGTAGCCCTTTTATATTTTGTTTATCTTCTCTTTCCGTTTTTCCATCATTACCTTTCCTCCTTTTCCATTTCTGTTTTCTTATTTTCAACTCTTTATAAGACAACATTCCTACAACATCCAACATTTTCCTTATTCTCCTATTTCTATCTTATTTATCCCCAATCTCCCCTTCCCCTCCTGAGTTGAGCTTGTGAGTTATACCTTGATGAAGGGCTCAAGCCCAAAAGGTTGGCTATGTATCTTTCTTTATCTTTGCAAGATAAAGTACATTTTGACCTGCTGAGTTTCTCCAGCATTGTATTTATACATTGTGTGTGCTTTGCACATCCTGAAAAAGCCATTAAAAGTACTGTACAATGTCTGTCAGTCTTTTCTGTCACTCCAGTCTGCCACCTACATGTGATGCAGTTCGAGGTTCCTCTATACCAGTGGTTGTCAAAGTTTTTCTTTCCACTCACATACCACCTCAAGTAGTCCCTTACTAATCACAGAGTGGAGAGAAAAAATTTGACACCCACTGCTCTACTCTTTCCAAATTCAGGGGAATGTCAGCTCTTAGTGCATCAGTTTTGAGACCACAAGGGAAGGAAAACACTTACAGCCCTTCTCTTATTTTTGTTGTTGCTTGATTTATGTTTTTCTTGACAGTGGCATAATATAACCTATTATTGATGTGCCATACGGTTGCTTATATGGATACATACATTAGGTAATTTCTTTCTTCTAATTTGACTGCCACAGTGAGAAGAAACGAATCCTCAAAGAAGACCAATAATGCAGAAGCAGGAACAAAATTTGAGAGGCTACTGCCTGCAGAATGCAAGTTATTAGGACTCGGTTGCCCTGGAATTGTCTGTAAGTGGCTTTGCCTTGTATTGCATGCGGAAATTTAAAGTCCAGTAAAATCCCCGTTATCCAGAGTTCAAACAACTGGCAAAAAAATTGCGGAAAATAAATAGGTTAAAAATGAAAGTTTAAAATTGGCATCCCTAGTTCACCAATCACGTAACTTATCCAGCATCTACCAATCCCCTTAGGTGCCAGATACTGTATTAAATGGCGAGGATTGATGAAATTATCAGTCGCTAAATTCAGTTTTGATAAGTTTAGCTGTCAATTCCTAGTTTCCTCCAAGGAATGCTGAATGTGTCTGTGGGTGACTCTTTGTTCCATGTGCACGATCAGAAAACATGACCCAATCTTGTTCAACTCCAAGCCCATGGATTTGTTATTATTTCGCTATCTGGCCTGACCGCTGATCTCGTGCTCTGCAGGAAAGCTTTTAAAACACGAGTAGCCAAATCTTATTTTAAGAGTTTGAGTTAAATACAGTAGAATCCCCATTATCTGGAATTCAATCAACTGGAAATTCAAACAAAAAAAGTAAAATAATTATGACTGGGAGGATGGACCCCGTGGGGGAGCGCTGTGACTTCGTTGGACATGCGTGGGTTTGGCCCACTGAACTAGCAATGCCCCTCAATGCGCGTGCATTCTTTTTGCTGTAGCCACTTGAGTGGAGGTGAGCCAGGTTGTCAGCGCGAAGAAGGTGCGCCGAGGCCCTGACCGGGACATTTGCATGGAGGTGAGTCGGGTTGTCAGTGTGAGAGGTGAGCCAAGGGCCTGTCCGGGACACTTGCGTGGAGGTAGTTGGGTTGTCAGCGCAAAGAACGTGTTAGAGTGCGCCTAGGGCCTGACCAGGTATACTGAGTCAGAGCCGGTAGGATGGGCAGCGCCCAGGATGAAGAGTCTTTATTACTATTAGGTACATTAGTAAAGTTTTATCTGTAATCAATGGGGGGGGAGGGTAATTATCATGGAGGGATGGTTAGCATAGCGGCTAACGCAACACTGATACAATACCAGTGATTGGGGTTCATCTTTAAATTTTGTAAGTTATCGGAATTACCTGATTAAAGTGAACTTGACATAACTAAAGACTATGATTTTTTCAAATTACATTTTGCCCGTCTTTCACACGGTGTATTAATTAGGCATTGTAAGAATCTGTCTCAGTCAGTTGGAAAATTCGCATATTCAACATCGACGATCTCTGTAGGTGCTAAATGATGGGGATTCTATTGGAGTTTTTGTGATAACAAATTTATTACTGGGGTGCCTTTGCATTTCAGACACTCCTATGGGAAGTGCCAAGCAGCGACCCCTTGAGGTAGAAGATGGAAATGCAGGATTTGCCTTGCTTCTGCCCAAAATTGAGGGTGTGACTGTTAAATGCTTCCACTTGTCCAACAAGGATTATAAACGTAACACCTTTGATCAAAAGAAACTCCAAGCAGCAGGCAAGTACCCTCTCCTTTCTGTGGTGTTAATTGTGACAATGAGTTTGAAGGAGGTTTGAAACTGGGGTGACACGATTAGTGTAGCGGTTAGCGCAACACTGTTACAGCGCCAGTGACCCGAGTTTGAATCTGGCGCTGTCTGTAAGGAGTTTGACCATTCTTCCTGTGTGGACATGGGTTTCCTTCCACCCTTCAAAATGTACCAACCGTGGTTGTAGGTTAATTGGGTGTTGTTGGGCTACACAGGCTCAGAGTGTCCAGACGGGAAACAATTAACATCGACCTCTCTAGTTTCTGCTAGCCTACTCTCCATTCTCTTTCCCTTTTTTCCCTCCAGCTCTCCACTCACTTCCCTCCCCATTCACAGAGCCATCTCCCCTCCCCTTGTTTGCTGGTGTGCCCTCCCTTATCTATTATTACCTCCTGCCTGCAGACCGTGCTCCTCTCCCTGCCCCTGCGTTCACCATTTTGTTTGAGAGCCTGCTGAGATATTGTCTTTTCTTTTGAACGGCTCAAACCCAAAACATTGGTTCTGTATCTTTACTATATAAAGTAGACAGTTTCTCCTGCTGAGTTTCTCCAGCGTTGTGTTTTTACTTAAATGAATCACTGGGAAAGCTAAAACCATGCAAATTATTGCATAAAAGAAAATAAGGTTGAATTTGCTAATTTTACAAATCGGATGAAAAATCGCTCCTCCTCATTATCCATTTGCACAAGGTAGCTATTTATAACCCTGAAGAAATAACTGCAGTAAATCAACCATGAATACTCTGTGAAAATTGTTTATGAATCTGATTTCCATTCATACTACATTTCAATGGATCTAATTGCAGCATTTGTCTCTCCAAGAATGATAAAACCAGTAGATTGCGAATACAGAGTCCAGTGATAATCTGCCATGACCACAGGAAAAAGGAATCTCAGGGTTGTTTGAGATGTGTATGTATTCTGACAAAAAAAATCTGAACCAAATTTCAGGAGGACTCTGTGGTAATAATGCCTGATGATCGAGTACCTTGGTGGATTTTGTCAGATACAATGGGGAAAACCCAGTGTTTGCCTTTTTTTCTAGACTAAATCAGAATCACTGTAGAGTTATCGCCATGAACGTGTGTCGTGGCATTTGTTGTTTTGTGGCAGCAGAGCGGTGTAGGGCAAGTTGAAATTTATTTTGTAAATACAAGACATTAAAAAAAAATTTAGTGCCAGAAGTGGTAAAATGTGAGGTCGTGTCCATAGGTTCATGGCCCGTTCAGAAATCTGATGGCGGAGGGGGAAGCAGCCGTTTCTGCCATGTTGAGTGGGCGACTTCCGGCTCCTGTACCTCCTTACTGATGGTAGCAGTGAGAAGAGGGTGGTGGGGGAGTCCTTGATGATAGAAGGTGCTGTCTCTTAAAGATGTCCTCAATGGAGTGAGCAGGACTGTTGCCCGTGATGGCGCTGGCCGAGTTTACAACCCTCCGTAGCCTCTTCCTATCCCATGCATCAGCACCTCCATCCCAGACTGCGATCAGAATGCTCTCTCCGGTACCCCTGTAGAAATTTGAAAGACTTTGGTGACCATCCTCAAACTCCTAACGAAATAGATCTGTTGGCGTGCCGCCTTCTTCTTTTTTTTTAATTAATTTTTTAATTTTTCACACCATAAGTCACATTAGCCATGATATACACTATTTCTTTTTCACACATATACAGTGACTTTTTCTCCCCCCCCCCTTTCCTCCCAAACCACCCCCCCACCCCCCCCCCTCTCATCCATTTTAGGTATACAATCTAGGTTGCATTAAGCCAGTCAGACAATGTTGTCATTCAACAAAATTACACCAGAAATTCTACTGAGTCCATTCTTTTCTTTCCTTCTCCTTCCATCAACTTAGGTAATGTTTGTCCCCGGTAGGTTTTCGCTATTGTATTTAATGTAAGGCTCCTATACTTGTTTGAATATTTCAATATTATTTCTTAACCAATATGTTATTTTTTCTAATGGAATACATTTATTCATTTAAATTTGGTAGTTTCTTCCTTTTAATTTGGTTATGTATTCCATTAATATTTAAAGACATATAGTTCAGCGTAGCCCTTTTATATTTTGTTTATCTTCTCTTTCCGTTTTTCCATCATTACCTTTCCTTGTTGGCGTGCCTTCTTCACGATTGCATGGATATAATGATCCCAAGGTAGTTCTTCAGAGATGTTGACGCCCTGAAATTTCCTACCCTCTCCACTTCTGACCCCTCGCTGAGGACTGGTTCGTGTTCTCCTGGCTTCCCCTTCCTGAAGTCCACAATCAATTCCTTAGTTTTACTGATGTTTAGTGCAAGTTGGTTGTTGTGATTCCACTCAACTCGCTGATCTATCCTGTACTATTTATCATTGCCATCTGTGGTTTTCCTGACAACTATGCTGCCATCGGCAAATTTGTAGATGGCATTTGAATTGTGCTGAGCTACACTGTCGTGGATATAGGGGAGAGTAGAGCCGTGGGCTAATCACACATCTTTGAGGTGCTCCTGTTTTAATTGTCAGTGGGAGGAGATGTAGTTACTGATCTGCACTGTGGTCTTCCACTTTTCTCGAACAGAAACCAGTATCTGGTATGGGTTGAAGAGCGTGCATCTCCCGCTTTCTCCTGCAGCACGGTTGGCATAGAGTTAGCGCAACATTGTTACATCGCCAGCGACTGGGAATCAAATCTGGCCCTGTCTATAAGGAGTTTGTACGTTCTCCCCCACGGCTGCATAGGTTTCCTCGATGTGCTCCAGTTTCTTCCCACCTTTCAAAAATGTAGGGGGGGTGGTGGTTGTAGGTCAATTGGGTGTATTTGGGCAGCTGGCGCTGAAAAGGTTGAATCTGCTGCGATTGGGACCGAGGTTCGAGTCCCGCGCTGTTTGTAAGGACTTTGTACTAATGGCGGCAGATTCAACCTTTATAGCACCAGCGATTGGGACTGGGGTTCAAGTCCGGTACTGTCTGTACTAACGTCCTGATCGCTGGCACTGTAAAGACGCTGTGCTAACCGCTACGCTAACCGTTCCATCCCACAGTATTATTTTCTGTTGTAAGATTTTGTTCTACCTTTGATATGTTTACATGGGGGGGGGGGGGGGGGTTCCTTTAGGGGTCAATTTGTGTCTTCCGGCATTTTCTGTGGTGTCCTGGGTAAACTTGTACCTCTCCCTTTGTTCGTTTTAGATTGGTCACAGTGTTTGAGCTACCGAAAGAAAATAGACACCCACACCGAGAGCAGTTCAGTTTATACAAATGTTTATTATAAATTCAAAAGGTGATTTCAAACTACAATATGCGAGCCCTTCCCAATTATACTTATCAACGCCTGGACTGGTCCCAACTGCCGAAGCGAGGCAATGACCGCACACTTGTAGTAGGTTGTCGGGGTGCTGGTAGCACCTTCTCTACCTCCCCCGACCGGGACGTTAGCTGGACTCTAGAAGTTCTTCTTCTTGCTGAGCGACGTTTTCACCCCTCAGAGAGTCTCCTCTTCAGCAGTGGGACCGTGGCTTATATTACCCAAAAAATTGTTTACTCATAGCTTATCTCTTTGAATAAATGATTTAATTATCTTCAAGGTCTCCTGACAGTCTGCGACCAACAAAATACAGCTGCAGCTCTGGGCCTCATGGTGGAATTTAGGCGTGTCTACTAATTCATATGCATCCTGGGCCTCATGGTGGAATTTAGATTATGTCTTCTGATGCAACTCCATCCCTTCTTGTATAAGCTGGTCTAAATCCTCCATTACATGTGGTCAGGCAATTACCAGATCCCGATGTCGCTGGATTAAAGAGGTTCAACCTGTACCCAAACATTTGCCAAAACTTCTCTTTACAACCCTGTCTACCTGTGATGCCACTTTCAGGGAAATGTGCATCTGTATTTCCAGATCCCTCTGTTCTACTGCACTCCTCAGTCCACTAACATTCACTGTGTATGTCCTACCTTGGTTTGACCTTCCAAAATGCAACACCTCACACTTGATTGCATTAAATTCCATCTGCTATTTTCTATTCTATTTTTCCAGTTGGTCCAGATCCTATTGTAAGCTTTGAAAATCTTCTGCCCTGCCCATAATGCCTCCAATCTTTGTGTCATCTGCAATCCTACTGATCCAATTGACCACACTATCATCAGATCATTGATATAGATGACAAACAACAATGGTCCCAGCACTGAACCCTGAATTGTTCCAGTGCAGTTTTCGTTTCTGGTTCCAATCCACTGCCAGCATTAAACTGGTGTAATGTAGGATCATGATTCTGCTTCTCCCATGTCCACTTTATCCTTTCTCCTGTCCTAGTGTCATTAACTTTTTCCCATTATTTCTTCTGCTTCTCTTGCCTTCAACTCTATTAAAAACTTATTCTCTCCACTGTCCTTTTATTAGACTTCGCTCATTCTTCTCATTCCTATAAAATGCTATTGACCGTGCCAATATGTGCCCGTCTCTATCAGCGCTTTTGTTTTATATAAAAAAAGGTAACAGTGAAAACACACCGAAATGCTGGAGGATCTCAGCTGGTCTTTCATCATCCATAGGAGACAAAGATACATTGCTGACATTTCAGGCCTGTGCCCTTCTTCAAGGAATAAGCTTATAAAGTCTTTAGGAAACATTTGAAGGTAGTGCATAGATCAGATTACAGGCGCTCGCTCCCCGACTTATGGTCAGACTGAGGATTTTTCAAGGTTACGATGGTACATTAGCATGACTGTGGTTTTTAAAGACAAAGGAGGAAAAACCCAACTCCAACCAACCAATTTTCCCCTGCAACCGTGTCTGCCTGTCCCGCATCGGACTTGTCAGCCACAGACGAGCCTGCAGCTGACGTGGACATTTACCCCTCCATAAATCTTCGTCCGCGAAGCCAAGCCAAAGAAAGAATATGTTAAAGTAAGGTCATCACAAGCATATTTCCCCTAAGGTGAATTCTTTGGTCAATCACTTTTAGTTCAGTCGGATAGCTTGCAGGGACCGATACAGCGCTGTCGGGAGAGAGCAGGCTAGTGGGATCAGTGTGGGGACTGAAACAGTGCTGTCGGGAGAGAGCAGGCTAGTGGGATCAGTGTGGGGACTGATACCGCGCTGCTGGTATAATACAAGGTATACTTGTATTCTTTTTCAACTTAAGATTTGTTTGACTTACGATGGGTTTTCTGGAACATCGTAAGTTGAGGAGTACCTGTTTGCTTCTTTGTAATTTATGTACTTTACATAGGTGAGGTAAATTGTCATGGTACAGAACTCTAGAGGCTGTAGATTTAAAAAGGACCTGAGGGGCACCTCTTTCACTTAGAGGGGGTAAGATTTTGGAAGAAGCTGTCAGTGGAAATGGTAGCAGGGTACAATAGCAACATTTAAAAGACATTTGGACAGGTACATGATTTGAGATTCAAGATTATTTTATTAACATGTAATAAAACAGAAAATGTGATACAGGTATACCCCACCTTAAGAAATTAGAGCATTTCTAAGGAACCTTTTGTAAGCCAAAATGGTGTAAAATGAAGAAAACATTACCATTCATTTCTATGGGAAAATTTTTTGAGTGTTCCAGTCCCAAATAAAAAACCTACCAAGTCATACCAAACAACACTTAAAACCTAAATTAACACTAACATTTATTAAAAACAGGAATTGTATGTTAAATCCACAGCCTAGAAAGTAGAAATAAGGTAGGTACAGTGTAGTTAGGCTGAGTCTTTGGTTGTGGTGGTGGGAGGTACTGGGATGTAGGAGAGAGAGGAAGAGGGTCATCTCATAGTTCCCGGGAAGGTGCTCCTTAGGATCCACACACAGCCTCTAATGGCTCGCTGCTTTCACCACATTTTGTCATAAAAGAAAAAAATCCTTGTGTAAAAGTGAACACAGGTTTCTCCGGAAAAGCATAACGTGAGTATTCGTAAAGCGGGGTATACCTGTTTTATGCAAAATTTTCATTCGTCTTCTCTAACACAAGGTTTCACTCTCAGCAAAAATTGTCCAGCACCTCTTACAGAGAAAGAAAAGAAAAAGAGAGTCCCCAGAGTAACCGTGTCCATGGATGCCTTCAGTGCTCCCGCAGCCCCTGCAGCCACACAGAAGAGAGTCCCCAGAGTAACTGTGTCCATGGATGCCTTCAGCGCTCCCGCAGCCCCTGCAGCCACACAGAAGAGAGTCCCCAGAGTAACTGTGTCCATGGATGCCTTCAGCGCTCCCGCAGCCCCTGCAGCCACTCAGAAGAGAGTCCCCAGAGTAACTGTGTCCATGGATGCCTTCAGCGCTCCCGCAGCCCCTGCAGGCACACAGAAGAGAGTCCCCAGAGTAACTGTGTCCATGGATGCCTTCAGCGCTCCCGCAGCCCCTGCAGCCACACAGAAGAGAGTCCCCAGAGTAACTGTGTCCATGGATGCCTTCAGCGCTCCCGCAGCCCCTGCAGCCACACAGAAGAGAGTCCCCAGAGTAACTGTGTCCATGGATGCCTTCAGCGCTCCCGCGGCCTCTGCAGCCACACAGCCTTCATCCAAACCTTCAGCAACCAAGTTCCAAATGCACACCTCCAACACCATCAGGAAGCCTCCAACACCCTCTCACCTCTTGGTTCCGATAGCTGGTACCCCTTCAACCAGTCTTGAGCCAGTCTCCAGCTGATGTCTCCAGCCCAATGTGATTCTCACCTCGAGTCACCCAAAAGCCCAACGCCTGTGTGTTCTTCCGCCTCAAAGCCACTTATTGGTACTTCATGGATCGGTAACTTATATGGGCTGGACTAAATGAAGGCAAACGGGACCAGCTTAGGCGGACAACTTGATTATCACAGGCAACAACTGTTCTGTAAATGTGACTCAGCGTTACATAAATATACATCAGAGAGACCCCTTCTCTGGTCCTGAAAACTAGCTTGTTTTCACTTTCCCAGTTCTGGTGAAGGGTCTCAGACCTGAAACAACTACTGTTTCCCTTTCCATGAAAGCTACTGACTTCATTAATAACTTCTAGCATTTTCTATGGTTTTTTGTTTCATCCTAAATTCTGTATTTGTATTTGTGGCTTATGCAATGATACTCTAAATTCTACTGGCAAATTGTGTGGAATGTGTGCTGACCAGCTGCATCGCAGTCTGGTATGGGCACACAAATAGCCCTGAGTGTAAAGCCCTGGAAAAGATAAGAGGACACAGTCCAGGACATTACAGGAAAAACCATCCCCATTATTGAGAACATTTGCAGGGAGAGAGCAGTAGCAATCATCAAGGATCCACACCATCTAGCACCTGCTTTTATCTCGCTGTTGCCATTAGGAAAGAGGTACAGGTGCCCACAAGACTCACACCCCCAGGTTCAGGAACAGCTACTCCCCCACCACCATCAGACTCCTCAACGACAAACTCAATCAGGGGCTCATTTAAGGACTCGTACTTTTCCACTTTATTGATTTTTCCTTCTCTGTATTGGACAGTCAATTTGTTTACCCTTCTTTATTTCTTTACATGTGTACATTGTGTAGTTTTTTTAAAATTACCAATTACTATGCTCACAGGAAGAGAATCTCAGGGTTGTATGTTATGTCACTTATGTACTCTGACAATAAATCTGATATTGGGAAGGTAACAATATGTCAAGATCCTTCCTGGAGGTTTGAACTGCCTGAGTAGGTTCCTGAATAGAGGTCCGGGATTTAAAATCTTAAAAAAATTAAATTTACAGCATGGTAACAGGCCCTTTCGGCCCACTTGTCCGTGCAGCCGAATTACACCTAATTGACCCAAAACCCCTGGTACATTTCGAAGGGTGGGAGGAAACCAGAGCCTCTGGGGAAAAACCTACTCAGACACTGGAAGAACGAACAAACTCCTTACAGAAAACAAGGGATTTGTCCCGATCGCTGATGCTGTAACAGCATTGCACTAACCACTATGCGCTGTGCCACCCAAATTCAGTGGTGAAGGACTGGCCTGTCCAAGGGTATGATACATTGATGATGGTAAGCCTCTGGTATCCTTGCTAGATACTCCTCTATGGTCACACTGTACATCAGATGCCACTGGATGGTGCTGCAGTGCCTCGTTCCACTTTCTGCGCAGAATGCAGATTATGTTGCAGGGGATTTGGTGAATTTATGGCAGAAGTATGCGAAGTAACATTAGAGCATTTCAACATGGAAGGTTGCTACAGTGCTGTTCACCAAAGTCTAGGTACAGCAGCAATTTGTAATCACCTGTGGTTGATCTTGAATTTTGTGCTAGAAATAAATTTGGGCTACTATATATTCCCGTGTAATAGTCGGATCCCTTGTAAAAGTCGAACCCCCTATTTTTCGCCCCAGCCGCCCACCCATTGAAGCTTCCGATGCCCAGACCGCGGATCCTCGTCTCGGCTGCCTGCCCATCTGAGCTGATGCCCTGAATGCAGACTTACCACCCGGTCTTGGCCATCTGAGCTCCCGATGCCTTGAACGACGCAGGTACTTGCTATGGTCAAAAGTAGTACCCGTGTAAAAGGTGACCCCCAAATTTGACCTGTCCCCAAAACATGACTATTAAACTAGTATTTCCACCAGAGAAATATGTTGCTTTCTATTCTGTTCAATGCAGAAGGGAAAATATTAATTGCATTTATGTGACACTGACTTTTGCCAACAGTGATTTTTTTTTAAAAAGTCCTCGCACTGTTATCTGACTTTACTTTAGAGATACAGCACAGTAACAGATCCATCTGACCCACAAGCTCGTGCTGCCTTTTAATACACCAATTCTCCTTCAAACCTGTACGTTTTTGGAGTTTGGAAGGAAACTGCCCGGAGCAAACCTACGCCATCACGGGGAGAACGTACAAACTACTTACAGTCAGCATTGGATACGAACCTGGGCCACTGGTGCTGCATTAGTGTTGTGTTAACCGTGCCATGACAGAATTACTGTCTTTATTAGTAATAATGGAGAAAGGCTGCAATAAAACAAAACGGTGTAAATTCCCAATAGTTTTGGTGAAGAGAGAATCAGGCCTATGTTGGCACGGTTAGGTTTCCAAGGTTTCCTCCTACCTTCAAAAAAAACGTACTGGTTGTAGGTTAACTTGGGTGTAATTGGGCGGCATGGGGTTAAATGGACAGAATCAGGTTCTACCGTACTGTAAATAACATTTAAACAATTTTAAAAAAATTAAAGAAATATTGATCTCAAGGAACTCAGCAGCTCGAGCAGCATCGGGGGGAGGGGGAAGAAACATGAATGTTGTGGGTTGGAATCCTTCGAAGCTTGCAGCGTTGCAGATTCTTTATTCTTTGCTGCTCCCACTGCTGCTGCTCGTCCCATTGAGCTCCTCCAGCGGAATATGTTCCAGATTCTAGACTCTGCAGTGTCTTGTCTGCCTTGACCTGAAATATTAACCGTCTCTCATTCCAAAGTTGTCTAATTTGCTCAGGTTTTCCAACATCTACTGTTTACATTTGTGATATATATAGGATGGACGTGGTGTCTTTGCTTTTTTTTTCCCCCCCTTCAATCCCTGCCACCTCAAAGTCCTCCCTGGCATTGGAATGCCTGACTTATGGACACCCTTGCATATGAATAAGTGTTTAGGACATCAATTGGATCAGCCTGCTAATGCAGGGCTGCTGGCATCCCTTCTTGGTGGGGTCGGTGAGCCCCAGAACTCTTCGAGAATTCTCAGGTTCACTTTTCCTCTCCTAGGTCTTCAAGGTAACCCAGACCTGCGCATTGTCTTGCTGTTTGGATACAACACTTACAAGCCTGCAGCAGCTGACTTCATTCAGCGACTTACCAGGCCTTTTAACGTAAGGAACACCATTGTAGCAGGGGGCCACATTGAGCAAGTGTTTTCACCCAGTTCTGAAAGGTGAGTGGAATGTTAACATCCAAGTTCTTTATCTCATCCTGTCAGTGAAAATGAACCGTTTCAGCCACATGGTGATTGGTCTTGGGGTGATTAAGACTCTCTTGGAACCTGATAATAATTTGCAAATTGTCTCCCAAAGGCATGAGGGGATGTGTTAGGCAGCTCCTGACAACCAGGAAAGCCTTACGGTGTAGAAGGACGAGAGCAGTTAAACAGTGGAATCAATTTAGAAATTTTAAGTCCTGTAACAAATGCATGCATGATATATAAAGAAGGAATTATAAGTCAGTCATGTGACCTCTGAGGAATATTTAGCTGCATAGAATGAGTAGTTGCGTTAATCTTCAAAAATACCGTAAATGCTGCTGTTTAGGACAATCTGAAACTTGACCTTAAAATTGGGTCGTCCTATACAAAGGATCTAAATTTCTTCCCTTGACAACGAAGTCTCAACACCACCACCTTCCTACCAGCTCCGACACCATCTCTCACATGCACTGTAGTTATTTGCGAAGGCTCAGCGCTCCTCTGCAGGGTCTCTCTGCCCGGTTCGACTACTGTCTGATCTGTACATGCTTTAAACAGCCTGTTACAGGAGGTGACAGTGGTTTATTTTAAAATATCCAAATAAAATTCAAATCTTTCACTGATAATTTGTTATTAAATTATATTGACGTTTGCTCTTGCGTGTATCCACTGGTCAGTGGTATGTGGCAGATTTTTTGGTGTGGTCATCTTATACAAAGGGTATCATTTAAAACTAACATTTGAGGTGGAAATTCTGAGGTCGTTCTCTACAGGAGTCATTCTATACAATGTTATATAAGTTATTAGATCATGGCTGATTTGATTGGTACCTCAATTAAGCCTGCTGATGGGATACTTTTACTTTAGGTTACAACCATGGAACATTACAGCACCGAAACAGGGCCTCCTCTGTGCCGAGCTATTTTTCTGCCTGGGGCCACTGACCTGCACCCAGTCCATAGTCCTCCACACCCCTCCTATCCATGTACCTGTCCAAATTCTTCTTAAATGTTAAAATTGAGCCCACATTCACCATTTCAGCTGGCAGCGCGTTCCACATTCCCACCATTTCTGTTCCTCCCAAATGGAGTACCTGTTTGCTTCTTTGTAATTTATGCACTTTACATAGGTGAGGTAAATTGTCACGGTACAGAACGGTGGAAAAAGTCTACCTATATTTAATCAGTTTATATCCTTCATAATTTTAAATACCTCTATTAAATCTCTCCTCATTCTTCTACGCTCCATAGAATAAAGTCCTAATCTGTTTTTTTTTCCCCCCACAATCAGTTTATTACACAGCACAAGAATAAAGCTTAATAGAGCTCTGGTTCAGTCATTAGTTCGTAGGTCACCTTCTCGGTGAACTATTTCCCAAGACTGACAAGTCCTAATCTGTTCAAACTCTCCCTGTAACTCAGTTCCTGAAGTCTCGGCAACATCCTAATAAACCTTTCTTGGAGTTAGGTGACCAAAACTGCACACAATCCTCCAGATTTGGCCTCACCAATGTCTTGTATAAGTTTATAACTCCTATACTCCGTACTTTAATTTATGGAGGCCAATTAATTAAGAGACGACACAGTCTGCAAAGCGGTTAACGTGACGCTGTTACATCACCAGTGATAGGGAGAGGAGTTCGAATCCTGTGCTTTCTGTAATGAGTTGGTACGTTCTCCCCATGTCTGCATGGGTTTTTCCCAGGGGCTCTGGTTTCCTCCTACCCTTCAAAACATTCCAGGGGGGGGGGGGGGTTGGCACTGACCAGTGGAGTGATGCTGTTTCAATATTTTAATAGCAAATTGCCCTATAAAAGTTTGAATTTTATTAGCATATTTTAACATTTTAATTCAATAAAAGCCCTGACAGTGTCCGACATTATACTGTGAATAAGGGGAGGGAGGGGTTGTTTTGAGTTTTATTTTACAGGAAAAAAGGTGTATAGAAAATTTTGACATGTAAATTTATGGAAAACAGCAAAAATAAAAGTTTAAAAATAAGTTTGAATTTTGGACCCAGTGTTTAAAATGACCCTGATTTTGAGGCGGCATTTTAAAGTTTCGAGGATCGGCCTATACACTGGCACGTTGTACATTTATTGTCTTGATAAAAATGATGATGTGTCCATTTCATCATGGACCTGCATCTTTAAGCTGCAAAGAATTTCCTTTCCATGCAAGATGTTCCCACAAACTGTGTTCAAAAGGGTCGCCTCCCAGTTCACATGGGATGTAAAGTCATGAATTTTTAAAATCAATTGCTTGTTTCAACCTGCTCAAATATGAATCTGAGTACTTAACAGCATGTGAACTTCCAGTTAATGAAAGTAGTTTAGGTCACAGAGGAAAAAATAATTTTGCAAGTGACAAGAAGCCATAAATATCTACTGTGTATACTCGTGTAATCGTCGATACCATGTAATAGTCGACACCCCACTTATAACACATGACCTGTCAAAAAGTCGACCCTCCGCCCACGTTTTTGGTCATGACCGCCCGCCCACTGGACCTCCCAAAACCCCAACTGTGGAGGCATGCCCAAGTTTCCGACGCCCCAATCGTGGACCCTCGCCCTGGCTGCC
The DNA here is from genome assembly GCF_036971445.1 of Narcine bancroftii. Taxonomy (NCBI): domain Eukaryota; kingdom Metazoa; phylum Chordata; class Chondrichthyes; order Torpediniformes; family Narcinidae; genus Narcine; species Narcine bancroftii. Next base: position 10,311,236 of record NC_091479.1, on the reverse strand, counting down.
CGAGCTCCCGACACACTGACTGCAGACCGTCTCCCTGGCAGACCGCCCACCAGAGCTCCCAACACCCCAACTGCAGACCCTCGCCCCAACTGCTTGCCCATATCCGACCGCATATCCGTGCCCTGGCTGCCCATCTCAGCTCCTGACGCCTTGAACGACGCAGGTACATACTGAGGACAGAAGTAATATCCGTGTAAAAGTCGACCACCTCCCCACCCAGTTTGACTCAAAAACTAGTCTACAAAATTGGACGAGTACACGAGTATATACTGCAGTTTTATTGCTATCTACGTATTTGAAAGCCATACAAATGATTCTTTTCTCCAAATTCTTCATTGTGCAGTTTTATTTTAGATTCCTCCTGCCTGGGCTCAGCTGGTAACTTTTCCCAGTTTTATCAATTGGATGCAAAAGGATTTCATTATAAACTATTCCCCTTCTCCATGCACTAGTGAGGACACTTGAGTTCAGCAGGTGGTCTAAGAAATGAGATGATGATTAGAAGTTTTCTGATTGAGCTGAGAGATGTTGATGAGCAATGGGATTTCAATCGACAGAGAACCACGGTCACCATTAAGGCTCTTGGGTGGCGTTCATTTAGACGAGGAAGACATCCTACAAAAAATGTGCTTCTTCTCTCAAAATGGCTTCTCTTTTATGTGAAGTGGGTAATGGACCTGAAGGGCGGATGCAGGCTTTTTATTTCCTGGTCAGAAATGGTTCTGTGATTTTTCCAAACTCACTTTAATTGGACCTCTGCAACTAGCAGACGGAGAGGTTTTATTCCACAGACTGAGTTTGATTCTCTGATGTCAAAGGCTGTCTCCTCTTGATTGCAAATAAAATCTTTAGAAATGCTTTCACTGGGACTCAGCACCAGGTAGAACCAAGAACAATTAGCCATCTCCGCACAATAAAGAATCCTCAAAATTTAGGGTTTAAACTTCTTACCTTGCCAGCAAAGTCTCCACACCGCTGCCATCTTCCTGCCGGCTCTTGCAGTCTCGCACATGGCTCATTAGTTATTTGCAAAATCTCAGCGCTCCCCCACGGGAACCATCCACCCGTCTGTCTACTGTTGGCTCTGCACAGGCTTTAAATGACCTGTTATAGGAGCTGACAGTGGTTTAATTTTAAAATAACCAAATAAATTTTAAACCTTTCAATGATCATTTGTTATCAAAATATTGTGATTTGCTTTTAACAGCGGTAAATGACAGATTTTGGGGGGGTGTGTTGTCATATTCAAAGGGTATCGCTCCAAACCAACATTTTAGCTGCAAATTTCCGGGGTCATCTTATACTGTACAAAGTCGTCCTATACAACGGCATACACGGTATGTCTGTTTCTTTAAAAACTCTTCCACTTGGCCCCCTGGGGACTGAGCTTTCATGATCTATATTCTACTTTTCAGTATTGATTCCCGGTACATGTATGGCATCGTGGGCCTGTCGTTCAGTGGCAGAGCGATCCAGGCTGCGTCTGTCCTCCTCGGCGAGGGTGTGGAGACTCCTGAGAGCGTAGAAGCGGCGTTGCAGCGCCTCAAGGCGGCCGGTATTCCAGAGCACAACACGGTGGGCTTCATGTTTGCCTGCGTTGGCCGGGGTCGCAGCCGCTACTCTAAGATGGAGAACGTGGAAGCTGACGCCTTCAGGAAGCAATTCCCAAGCGTACCGCTCTTTGGGTTCTTTGGTAATGGCGAAATTGGCTGTGATCGCATCATGACGGAGCACTTCTCACTAAGGGAGTGCAGTACCTGTTTAGAACACTATGAATTAATTCACAGTTACACAACAGTAATGGTCCTCATTCACCTAGGACCCATCAAATAACGAAAAGCCTTCGAGTCTTCCCAAGAATTAGTGATTTACCAACACGTATCTAGGGAAAATAACACCTCTGGCAAGCACTGCAATTGCATCCCCCCCACCCCTGTTAAACTTTGCTTCAACCCGCAACTATCCCTCGCCACTGCCACCCCATCTACTTCGCTTTCCTCACCGCTATAGAATCCTAAAATATTTATATTCAACATTGTGTTGGATATATTGCGATATTGGAAAATAATCTACATCTTACAAACCTGACAGTCATTTCAATTAAAAATCTCTTCCTACTTCGAAGGCCAGCATTCACTGAATGAAAGCGGCGACCGGCCAAAGTTAAAGGTGCTGAGTGGCTATCACCTTCGATGTCCCTTTCTTGCCTTTGATGGAAAGGAAAGATGACTCTCTGCGCCGAGCATTTGGTGGGAGAGGGGCAGAAAGATGCTGAAGCCCATGGTCAAACTCATCCTTCAGTGTGCACCCTCCTCAGCCCTGGCTCCATCAGGGGACAGGGGAGGGTTTATAGTCAGGTGTCAGGAGGTCCAGTGACTGGCGCTCCCAATGCCCGACTCTGAACCCTCTCCTTGGCAGTGAGTCTAAGATACATTCCCAAGCTCTCGACACCGACTCTGAACCTTTTCCTCGGCTGCCTTCTGGACACTAGTGTGCATGTGCGGTAGGCCGAGGGGAGGGTTCGGAGTTGGGCATCAGGAGCTCCGGTGTAGGCCAAGGGGAGGGATTGGACTTGGTGTCGGGAGCTCAGATGACCTACAGGCACACACCTGAGCTCCCGACATCAAACCCCTCCGCCTACCGCACATGCACACTGGTGTCCGGTAGTCGGCGGTTATAGTAAAAGTATTTACGCCAATTATTTTTGCTGGTCTGAAAAGTATTCTGTTTGAAATAAATCAGACAAGGGGTGTTGTGGGAGTTGGGCTTGGGGGGGGTGAATAATTTACAGGCTCTGCCATCAGTGGCGCCCAGGTCAAGCATCCTGGCTGCCATTCCCTAGTACGCCTATGGTTTGGGTTTACTCTTTGTACCTCAAATGTGTGCATTGAGTAATGCAAATTGTTTGGAATATTTCCAAAGATGACCCATAGAGTGATCGTTCAATAATCTCAAAGGAATCTGTTGAACTGTTGAGTGGGAGTTTAACTTCCACATTTTCTCAAATCATTTATATAGTTTTAAATTGTTATATTACGAGCTCCCATTTCAATTTTTGTGTGACTGTCACTTTAAGGGTTAAAAAATTGAGGGCTCGTATAAGCTGCGACCATTCACAACTGTGTACAGAACTGAGTTAGTAGCAACTCATACAGCATGTACAACTTCACTACTTTTGAAGAGAAGAGAGGAAATGTGTTGCTTTTATCCGGATACAGGTGTGGAGAGACATATGAGTGAAACATTTAAAGGAACAGCACACTTTGTGATTTTAAAATAATTTTAAAAGAACAGGATTTCGAGCAGCAACCATCTGAAGGAACACTGTGCTTGAGTGGCTCTGTGTGATAATGGTCAATTCGTTTGTTTCTCCTTGTCAGGAGAAGTTTTGATCCCCACCGCAACCAAAGGAAGGGTCATTTTGAAGGGGAATTATTAAATCCCACTGTGACCAAAGGAAAGGTCACTTTGACCCATATTTGCTTATTGAAAGCTAGAGAATTACTACACTTGGATCTTGACCATATTGATGGTCATTTTGGACTGACCCGAATCTGGATTTTAGAAGTAGTCTGAAAGTCACTCGTCTCATTTCCCCTATGCCAGGAAAAGGGGAATTGAGACAACCATCTGTGTGAAAGGACATTAGCTGCGGAAGTAACTTGACAAGGATTCGCGAGTTTTCAACAGTCTGTCACTCAGTCTCTCCATTCATAATCACTTTTTTTTGCCTCAGTTTAAGAGTCTTGGTGTCAGCATTGGATTTCTAAGATTGCCCTTGGAATAACTTTCCAAAATTGTGCCTAAGCTGTAATGCTTTTCGGTATCACACACACACGCACACACATACGTAAGTATATTTGCGCATAGTGTTTTTTTTTTTTTTTTTTTTAGTAGATAAAATAGATTTTTTTTAATGGTGAGTAATTTTTTTTTTTTAATTTTTTTATTTTTCACACCATAAATCACATTAGCCATGATATACACTATTTCTTTTTCACACATATACAGTGACTTTTTCTCCCCCCCCCCCCCTTTCCTCCCAAACCACCCCCCCACCCCCCCCTCTCATCCATTTTAGGTATACAATCTAGGTTGCATTAAGCCAGTCAGACAATGTTGTCATTCAACAAAATTACACCAGAAATTCTACTGAGTCCATTCTTTTCTTTCCTTCTCCTTCCATCAACTTAGGTAATGTTTGTCCCCGGTAGGTTTTCGCTATTGTATTTAATGTAAGGCTCCTATACTTGTTCGAATATTTCAATATTATTTCTTAACCAATATGTTATTTTTTCTAATGGAATACATTTATTCATTTAAATTTGGTAGTTTCTTCCTTTTAATTTGGTTATGTATTCCATTAATATTTAAAGACATATAGTTCAGCGTAATATTTGCGCATAGTTGAGGCGATAAGTTAGATAAGGTGTTATATTATTAGTAAGTAATAAAAATATTATTTAAAAAAAAAATAACACTGCCTTGACAAATTTCTATTGCTGCTGGTATGTGACATTACATAATCCAGGATAGCACTGAAAATAGAGCTGATTGATCAATTCATTTTTTATTTGATTGGGGCTTGTGTGTGCGCGTGTGTGTAAAAACAGCAGCAATAGATATTTATGCGTTCTTGGAATTGACATCCTCTGCAGATTTGATGAAGGCGAAAAAGAATGATTTGTTCACTATCGCCCAAAAGTTGGAACTTGCAGGGTAAAAACTGCAATGAAAAACGCAGAGACCTAGAGAGTTATAGTTGACTGCTATATAGCAAAAGAGAAGTATAGAGAGAAAACAACTTGCTGCGAGTAAATCCTTTGATTGCGCTCGAGGTGAAGAAAGCAGAGAGACTAAGGCAGTTAGAAAAATATAGACTTAATGAATCTGGGAAACAAAGGCAGTTTGAGAGAGAACAAAAGCAGGATGAGCTAGAGTGAGGGAAATGTAGATTGGAGGAAGCAGAGGCCAAGGGAGTTTGAGAGAGAACTGGAAACGTGGCTAAATCTGCATACTCATCTGCTAAATTATCTACTGTTTCAGCAGATAGTTTTTAAATTGGGGGAATAACCAAATCACGTCATCTGCATATCATCCAGAATCTCAAGGGGCCTTGGAGAGGTTCCATTCAACCCTAAGAACCATGAATGAGGACTTATTGTGTTGAGAATAAGAAGGACTGGAATGAGAGGGTCCATTTGCTTTTGTTTGCAGTCAGAGAGTCTGTGCAATAATCATGAGGCTTTAGCCCTCTTGAGCTGGTGTTTGGACATTAAGTTCGAGGACCTTTAGTGTGTTGAAGGAATAATGGGTTAATGAGGATGTGCTGTTGAATTTGTTAGATTACGTTTCAAAATTTATAAATCGTTTGCAGAAAGTCTGTAAACTAGCTGAAGAGAATTTGAAAACAGCTCAAGGTGAAGTGAAAGTCTGGTAAGATAAAAAGGCGAAGGAGAGAACTTTTAAAGCAGGGATAAAGTGTTAATCCTTTTCCCAACAAATTCAAATCCTCTTAAGGAAAAATTTTCAGGCCCATATGTTCTGTAAACATTTTACTGATGTTGCCCATCCCTCAACTAACCTGAAGAAGGGTGAAAAGTTTGGGCAGAGCTTTGTCAAGAAGCATTGGACAAACTGAGAGCAATTCAAAATTCAATATATTATCAAAGTAATAAAACAGTCCTATTCCATGGGATTTCCTTTTGCCTGCTGCAAGGCAGACAGATTTGCCACCGGCAGAAATTGCCTAAGCACCTCTTACATTTCTTACAGTCAGAAAAAGAGAGTGTTTCCCCCCCACCCCCCAGAGTCACCGAGTGTCCGTAGATTTGCCTTCAGCACTTCCGCAGCCACACAGAATCCAGACCAAACCATTGGAAACCCGAGCTACAGATCCGAACCTCCAACATGGTCATGAGCCTTTCGGTGCCCTTGGCACCTCCTCGCATCCCGGTGCTGATACTTGTTATTCCTCCAGCCAGTTCTAGCTAGTCTCCAACTGTCTACATCCTGATGCGAGTCTCCAGAACCCCACAGCTTCCGCAGGTTCCTCACCTCAAGTTGCCAGCAGCTTGCACTGGTCCCTCAGCCTCAGAGTCACTCACTGGTCTTCCACCCTGGTCACCGTCCTGTGGGTTGTCTCCTCAGGGTTCTCAGATTGTGGGAGAGGGGGGAGTGATCTTTTCATCATCTGGTGCCCTGCTCCAGACCTCAGCTTGAGTCTGCAACCACTTGTGGCTGCTGCCGATTATAGGTACCGCCATCTATATATCAGATGTTTTGGACCCTTCTTCAGGGAAACCATTTTATGTCACCTGACTTTAAGAAGCCATTTTCTTTAGCAGTAGCAATGTTATTACAAAAGAAGGATGGTGATGATATTGATCATCCAATGGCTTACTTATCCGACAAATTCAGTGAACATAAAAGGAAGTATTCTACCATAGAGAAAGAATTATTGTCCCTTGTACTGCTTTGGAGTATTTTGATGTTTACATCTGCATAGTTCATGGGTCACTTGTGTATACTGACCATAATCCTTCAGTTTTCTTGAGTAAAATGAAAAGCAAAAATAGACGATTGATAAACTCGAGTCTAATTCTGTTGGAATATGATTTAATGATAACTCATTAAAGTCAAGGATAATGTAATTGCTGATTGCCTTTCAAGATGTTAATTTTGCAATGTTATATTTGTCTATTATATCATGTAAATAGTGAATGTAGTATTTCAAACAGGATGCAGTTAAAATTTTGCTCTTGTAGCTCAAAATTTTCTTTGTTGGTGGGAGGTATTACGAGCCTCCATTTTATTTTTGTGTGACTGTCACTTTAGGCGTTAACAAATTAAGGGCTAGTATAATAAGCTGTGACCATTCAAAACTGTGGAGAGAAGTGAGTTGGCAACAACTTGAACAGCATGTACCCACTTCACTACTTTGAAGAGAAGAGAGGAAATGTGTTGCTTTTGTCCAGGCACACATGTGGAGAGACGTGTGTGTGAAACATTTAAAGGAACAGTGAACTTTGTATTAGCAGCCATTTTATAAGAACAGGATTTCAAGCAACAGCCATCTGAAGGAACACTGCTGGAGTGGCTCTGTGTGGTAATGGTCAATTTGTTTGCTTCTCCTTCTCAGGAGAAATTTTGATCCCCACCATGACCAAAGGAAGGGTCCTTTTGAAGGGGAATGATTAAATCCCACCATGACTAAAGGAAAGGTCACTTTGACTATTTGTGTATTGGAAGCAGGAGAATTACTGCATTTGGACCGTGACCATTGTGATGGTCATTTTGGACTGACCTGCGTCTGGATTCTAGAAGTATTGTGAAAGTCACTCGTCTCGTTCCCCTACACCAGGAAAAGGCAGTTGTGACAGCCGTCTGTGTGAAAGGATCTTAGTTCTGGAAGTAACTCGACATGGTTTCGTGAGTTTTCAACAGTCTGTCACTCATTCTCTCTTACTTCATTCGTAATCATTTTTTTTATGCCTCAGTTTAAGAGTTCTTGTGTCAATATTGGATTCCTTAGACTGACTTTGGAATAACTTACCAGAACTGAGCTAAAGCTGTATGGGTTTGGTTATCTCTCTCTCTCACTCACATACACACACACACACACACACACACACACACACACACACACACACACACACACACACAGTTGGGGGATAAGTTTAGATAAGTAGTAATAAAAATATCATTTTTAAAATTACTCTCTTGGCAAATTTCTATTGATGCTGGTCTGTGACGTAACAAAGTAAAATAATCATGTTAAATAATTCTTCCAAATATTTTGTGATCCTTTTAATTGCACAAATACACAAGGTTAGCACAACATTGTTATCTGAAATTCAAGCAACCAGCAAAACAAAAGGGAGATAAATAAATTAAAAATTGAAATGTGTAAGAATAACTAAAAAATGTAAATATAAGTTTAAAATAGTAGAAGTAAATATTCTCTGAAGTAACACATAAACCTTCTATTGAAGATGGGAGCAGGTATTCAGCCAGTGGAGTGCCTTGGTCGGGCTTTACTTGTACCAGCTGTTTGAATAATGTATGAAACAGCAATGGGGTTGCTCAGGATGAATGAGAATCAGAATTCATTTTCATGAAATTCGGTGTTTTGAGGCAGCATCACAGAGCAAACATTCATATTATAAGCATCTTCCAATATTACGATTAAAAATAAAAATTATAATGCTCGAAAAGTAAAGCAGTGTCTTTGGTTCATTGATTATTCAGGAATCTGCTGGTTGATGCCACTCGCTGTTGGGGTGACTCCTTATCCTTGCTTAGTAAGTCTTTGTCTTTATTAGTATATTATTAAGTATATTAGTGGAAACTTGGTAGGGGGGGTGAGTTAATTATCTATAATGTTATTGTTTGTCTCCGTGAAGGGGGAGGAAACTGCATATGCAGCAACGGTTAAATGTTTTCAAAGAATGAGTAAAATTAAAGTAAAATGCTTTAAGGTTTATATATTCATGCAAATTAAATTTGTTCAGTGCAAGTACAATATAATATTTTTGTCTTTTAAACCGTTTATTCTTAATGCAGGTGTATTAATTAGGCATTGTGTGAGTAAGTCTCAAGCAACCAGAAAACTCAATTATTCAGCCTATACCAATTCTCCATAGATACCAAGGGTTTTTACTGTATATGAAGGGCATGGATAAGGTGAGTGGTCACAGTCTTTTTCGCACGGTAGGGAGCCTAAAGCTAGAGGGCAGAGGTTGAAGGTGAGGGGAAAGATTTGAAGGAGGTCTGTGGCACAGCATTTCACACAGTGGGTTTGAAATATGGAATAAACTGCCGGAGGAAGAAGTAGTGGGGGTACGAGAAAATGCTTAAAAGACAAAGGATGGAGAGAAAAGGTTCAGAGGGATCTGGGCCAAATGCAGGTCAATGGGACTCACTCAGGGGGGCAGCTTGTCTGCATGAACAGGTTGGGTGGAAGGACCTGTTCCTCTGTTGTAAATCTGACTCTCTGAAAGGAGTGAACATTCCTTTGGCTGGAGAGTAGGGGAAATTGAGGAACGGGATCTAGCGAGGAGTTGATGTATTCTGACCACGTACATTGATGTAGACAATCTTGGCCACAGTCAATGTTGTATGCTCCAATTCTGTTCTTTTTTCCCCAACCCTGCTCCAATTCCACCTTCCCCACCCTTTGGAACTGAGTGATAAGCTATGGCCAAGATTGTCCACATCATTGTTATGCAATCAGACTACATCAGTGTGCACCTAACAGTACCAGAGAGTGAAAGTTATTCATTCAGGTGCCTTGCCTTTCGGCGTGGCAATTCGTCATGATTTCTGACCCTCTGAATTGTAGTTGTTGCCTTCCCAGTTCTCCTTTGGTCAAGGCTTCAAACTTTGAGCCGAGATCTTAGTCGATGTTTAGTTCATGATTATACATGGGAAAAATACTGAAGTGGTTTCCAGTCGCAGTGTCCGTACTGGATGGGTAACCCTGGCCTTTGATCAGCCTATTCATCTGCTCAGTGTTTTTAGTTTTACAACCATAATTTCCAATTTGTAGAATCTGCTTGTCAAAACTATGGCTTCATGTGACCCTGATTGAGAGGCTAAACAGGTCCTACACCTTGCCCAAGGGTGACCTGTAGACTATTGGATGGAAGGAGCTCCTTACACTCCTTTTGCTGAGCAATTACGCAGCACTGACGCCGGTGAGCGGGCGCCCGACATCCTCAATCCCAAGAAACTAGAAACAGAGTTTTCCCTGTCGTTCCAGTCCTTGTGTGAGCAGGTGGAGGTGCAGTGTGATGGGACAACTGCGGCTCTTGAGCAGGTGTGTGTCCCGTTTGTTGGATCAGAGATCGTTAACTGAATTAGAAGAGATTTTGTTCCATAAATGCAGGCAAACCTGACAATTATCACTGCCTTAGGCCAAAACAACGCTGGAGAAACTCAGCAGGTCAAACGGTACACTTTATATTGCAACGTTAAAGATGCAGAACCAACATTTGGCTTGAGCCCTTCAACAAGGCGTGGAAAAATGTCGGCAGGTGCTCAAGCAAAATAGGGGAGGGAGAGCACGATCCCAAAGGCGGGAGATAATAGGTAGATAAGAGAGAGAGAGCACGCCAGCATTGGGAGGAATGATGGCTCTGTGAACAGAGAGGGCTAGGGGAAAGAAGATGAGGGGGAAAGGAAGGGAGGAAAACGGAGAGTGGGCTAGCAGAAACCCAAGTTGATGTTAATGCCATTTGGCTTTGTTTTGTGCTTAATTCTGGAGGGAATTTCATAGGAATTTTGTAAAGGCATTAGGATTCAGAAAAGAGTTACAAAATTGAAAACAGGGTAAGATTTGATTGAGGTACATAATGTGATAGAGTGTGGGAATAGTAGATGTTGGAGGCTGTTCCCTTTTGTGGGCTAGATGTGACATTTATAAATTATAGGTCAGCACACTGATTAGCGCAATATTGTTACAGACCCAGCAATACGGATTCAAATCCTGCGGTGTCTGTAAAGAGTTTGTATATTCCTCGTGTGTCTGCATGGGTTTTCTCCAGGTGCTCCAGTTTCCTCCCTCCCTTCAAAGCATGGTTAATTGGGGTATTTGGGCAACATGGGCTCATGGGCTGGAAGGGCCTGTTACTGTGCTGTATGTCAAAATTTAAATTTAAAAAGAATTAAGAGTGACATTATGGAAATGTGTTTTGTGCAGCATGTAACTTGAAGCTGGAATGTGCTACCTGCAGATGGGCACATGAATGTATGAATAAGTAGAGGGTTAGGGGAAAATCTGCTGTGGACTAGGTTTGCATTGGCCGGCATGACCTGTGCTGTAATTAAACAAACAATAGCAATTCCAAGAGCGCATAATCATTCATTTATGGTATTATGCCAAAAAACAATGTAACTCATTCGCTGCACTGAGCCCTACTCAAAGTACACAGCGTATACAGTCTTCAGATAGATGCCTATGTACAGTTTTACATGTTTTATACTATTGGCAATCTAATGTTTTTTGCTACTTCTGTCCTTCGCAGTTTCTGTGATTTACAACCCTACAACTTTTAGATTTGACATATCTCTTACTTAATACTCCCATCCCATTCCAGTTTCTGCCTTATCTACTAGACCATTAACTCTTTATTGGCCTACTTATCACAGTCGAATCTCTTTCCATAATTCTTTGCACTGCTGAAATGTTCTTTGCTCTAGGTGCATTGGAGGCATAATGAGCTGCCTGAATGAAGTGGACAATTGTTGAGGATCGGGGACCTAATATGAGGGACGGTATAAAGGAAATAATTGTAAGTTGAGAGGTTGTATTAGTTAAATCGCAGAGATTAAAGATTGATAAATCCCCAGGGCCAGATGGTCAGTATCCAAGAGTGCTGAAGGAAGTAGCTCAGGAAATAGTGATTGCATTAGTGATAATTTTTCAAACTCCTTAGATACTGGATTAGTTCCTGAGGATTGGAGGGTGGCCAACGTAACCCCACTCTTTAAGAAGGGAGGGAGAGAGAAACTGGGAAACTACAGACCAGTTAGCCTGACATCGGTCGAAGGGAACGTGCTAGAATCGGTTATTAAAGATGCAATTGCAGTACATTTGGAGAGTCGTGGTATCATCGGACAGAGTCAACATGTTTTTTGTGAAGGGAAAATCACGTCTGACGAATCTTATAGAGCTTTTTGAGGATGTAACCAGTAGAGTGGATAGGGGAGAACCAGTGGATGTGGTATATCTGGACTTTAGTAAGGCGTTTGATAAGGTTCCGCACAGAAGACTAGCGTACAAACTTAAAGAGCATGGTATAGGAGGTATGGTGTTAAGGTGGATAGAGAATTGGTTGAGGGACAGGAAGCAAAGAGTAGATATAAATGGGTTATTTTTGGAATGGCAGCCAGTGACTAGTGGGGTACTGCAGGACTCTGTGCTGGGGCCACGGTTGTTTACAACATATATATCGACGACTTAGATGTGGGAGTAATATCTCAAAATTTGGCTGTGTAAAGGACGCTAGGAGGGTGCAGAGTGATTTGGACAAGTTAGACGAGTGGACCAGGACGTGGCAGATGCAATATAATGTGGATAAATGCGAGGTAAGAACAGGAAAGAGGACTATTATATAAATGGTATCTGTTTATGAAAAGGGGAGATGTGGAGAGACTTGGGTGTTGCTGTTCATCAGTCATTAAAAGTGGGCGTGCAGGTGCAACAGGCGGTGAGGAAGGCGAATGCTATGTTGGCATTCATAGCAAGAGGATTTGAGTCCAGGAGTACAGAGATCCTGCTACGGCTGTACAGAGCCTTGATGAAACCACATCTGGAGTACTGCGTGCAGTTTTGGTCTCCTTATCTAAGGAAAGACATCCTCACCATGGAGGGGTTGCAGAGAAGATTCATTAGAATGATACCAGGGATGGAAGGACTTGCAAATGAAGAAAGGTTGGATAGACTAGGCTTGTATTCTCTGGAATTTGGAAGATTGAGGGCGGATCTTATAGAAACAAATTAGACAGACTAGACGCAGGAAGGTTGTTTCCAATGCTGGGAAAAACCAGAACCAGGCAGGGATCACAGTTTAAGGATAAGGGGAAAGTTTTTTAGGACTGAGATGAGGAAAAATTTCTTCTCTCAGAGGGTGGTGGATCTGTGGAATGCTTTGCCACAGGAAGTAGTTGAGGTCTGTTCCTTGTCAATATTTAAGAGTAGTTTTGATTTGGTCTCTGTGGGTACGGGGAAAAGGCAGGAACTGGGTACTGATCAGCCATGATCATATTGAATATCGGTGTAGGCTTGAAGGGCCAAATGGCCTACTCCTGGACCTATTTTTCTATGTATGGTTGAGAAAAATGTGCAAGACTATGAAGAAAGAGCTGGGATGAGATTGCTGGCAAGGAGATAATGGGCAGAATGGCCTCCTTTTACTGTGCTATCATCATTCAATGATCCTGTGGGCTTTTAACATAATTGTTTTGCATTGAGTGAGGTCCCAATGGATTTTTCTTGCATATACAAATCCTAAGAGCTGTGCGGAAGGTCAGCTGACCTTTCTGGCAGAAAACAGGCCAGAAATCACCTCACCTGCCAAATCAAATTTCAGATCCACCCACATGTGAGGCTACCACGCATTTGGTTCTCATAAGTCATGTGGGCGCTGGTGGGCCACCCACCCCCCGACAGTTGGTTGTCACAGATCAAGTGGGTGCACCTGAACAGGTTACTTCATGGCACAGCTCAGTCTCTTGTTCCCTTGAGATGATCCCTGCTCTACTCCAGGTTGCGGGCCACAGGCGAGGTCAGATGACTGACACTGGAGGATCTGATCTGGATTGTGAGCCGTGGGCAACGCTGGAGACAAGTTGTAGGGTACGCTGGTACAGGACGAGGGATTATAGTGGCAGACACCTATCTTAGTTGCAATCAGACTACTGTTTATGTCGAGTAGTGTTCCGTGCTTGCGTATTGTAGAGCGGTGGTGGGTATTGTGTAACCCTCGTTTACTATCAGGTGTTGCGAGTATCTCCGACTGACTAGAGTCTGTGTATGATTTGCATGCTACTGTTGCGTGAGTGCGTTCCATGTTGCGATTTCCCATGCGTGTAAATAAAGATAAATTTTTCTACTAACACGTGTCATGGACTTGTTACTCTCTGAACCAATCGAACATATTCTCACCATCACACTAAAAGGGTCCATGGAATGAGCCAAATGACAGCTGCTTTTATTGTAAGAAAATATGATTAATGTGGATTTAATTATCTGGTGATGAGAGCTTAAATTTCACTCCTGCCCTGACATATCTCTCCATGGCCTTGAGCACTGCCAAACCAAGGCCATTCGTAAATTCGACGTGCAACACCTAATAATCCATCTGGGCACTTTCCAACCAGATGGCATTAACATCAACTTCTAGACCATTCCCTGTTCTCCCTCACTTCCCCATCCCACTCCTTTACTCCAGTTCTTCAACCTCTTGCCTCTTCATTCACAGATGCATTTTTCCTCCCCCTGCCCCCATTTGCTGGTGTGTCCTCCCTCCCTTATCCACCTATTCTCTCTTGCCGTAGGGCAGGGGTTGTCAACCTTTTTCTTTCCACTCACATCCCACCTTAAGCCATCCCTTACTAATCACAGAGCATTGATAGCATCGGGATGGCTTAAAGTGGGATGTGAGTGGAAAGAAAAAGGTTGACAACCACTGCCTTTGGGACTCTGTTGCTCCCCCCCTGTTTGCTGGTGTGCCCTCCCTTATCCACCTATTACCTCCTTCCTATAGGACCATGCTTCTCTCTCTCCCCCCCCACCATTTTGTTTGCTTGCATTTAACCTTGATGAAGGGCTATACTGGAAACATTGATTATGAATCTATCTTTGCTAAATAAAGGACACTTTTGATTTGCTGAGTTTCTCCAGCATCGTGTTTTTACTTATGAGCTAGTCATCTGGGTTTCCTTTCCATTTCATGTGTTTTAAAAAAAATTTAACCATCTCTTACCAAATGGCCTCCCCTATCATTCATGGTCCTTAATTTCCTGTATCTTTTTAAATTGATCATCCCTTCAATTTCTGAGTGAGACAATTCAACCATGTTTATTTTTCAATAATCTCTCCATTGTTTAATACTTTACTGATTCCCATAAATTCTATACAGTTAGCGCGACGCTATTACAGCACGAGGACCCGGGTTCGAAACCAATGCAGTCTCTATTATCTTAGTTGTAAGCAAGTTGTGTAATGGCATCAGTCAGGATAATGCAGTTAATTTAAGTTGGCTAATGTATTGACCTCATTTTAAGAGTTTGGATTACCCTTCTCTGGTGATATCTTTATGCAAAAAGGAAAGCTGACAGTAATTTTTATAGTAAAGCTAGTTGGGGAACAAACCCTCATGAAAGAAAGGGACGTGATTGGTAAGCTGTTTGTAAAGGAGGAAGTTTTAAAAGGCTGACAAGATGATGGGAGCGAGCTGCATCTGTCCTTTCTTATCAGCTGGAACTGATAACAACCTCCTTATTTGGTAATGAATAAAAAACTTTTAACCATCAGGTAACGGTTAACAAGAGAATTCCAAGGTATATGTATTTGTATTGAGCAGTCTGTTCACATTTGCAAAAGACAGTGCTCCTTGCTGTAAATGAGTTCTCACACTTTGCAAAGTGATTAGAAATCTCTTTTATGCAGCTGTATTCATGTTTGTTTTCAGATAACCTAAGGTCCACTTCAACAGAGGGATTACAGGGGCATCGTTAACCAGTAGTAATTAATTTAGCACATGTTTTCATCACCAGTTTCTAGGACAGATATGGAAATAAAAATTTCTAATGGTAAAGATTGTCAATTCTATTATAAATGTGAGAAGATGCAAAGGTTTTCTGTGAAGAAACATGCATCTATAAATTGATTTTTACACAGCATAAAACACAATATTTTGGAGATGAGTATCGTGTGGTTAGAATATATGAAAACGACACAAATGGAGTGATTGGTGTTGTGGTAATACCAGCCTCAGGCAAGTAAGGCTCTGAGGTTTATGCGTGCCCCGAATGATTACATTTGGACATGGTCGATCCTTTATCTTGACCAATCTTCCAGAACGAGGCAGTACGTTTCCCCTTTATCCAAAGTTCTAAATACAGAAAATATCCAGTAACCAAACTTTTTTGCAGCACAGTGATAACGTAAAAAGTTGAAAAAAAGTTTGCACCTGATTTTCCATATAGAGCTCTAAAGATCTGTTGTTGCCATTTTGATAACAACAGAGCTCTCGTGTACTGTGGAAAGCAGAGAGCAAGTTGTTTTTTGGTAGATTTTATTAAACATTATTTCATGCTCGAAAAGCTTGCCATTTTTTGCCGTTTAACCACTGATACAAGTATTCTGCTCATTCTACTGGGCTGTTTAAAACCATTGTCCATTAACTGAAAAAAAACCCCCAAAAACTGGTCCTGAATGTTTCGCATACGGGGAAGCGTTCTGTAACCGTACCTTTATTTCTCGGACTGCCATGCCTTAAAGAGGAGATTACCCACCACCACCAGGGATGTGTCACAAAATTTGGACCATGTTGATTTCATCGACATTTGACCGATGAAAGGAGAAACTGGAACAGTGTTTGAATGAGTATTAGGTTTGGTGGATGACACATGAACTACAATTATAGATAACTTGAACAGATGGGAGAATGAAAAACGATACTTAAATAGTTCACTACTAAACAACTATATTGACATTCACATCTGACCCAGGTTGGACTCCGATACCAGTTGTCGCCTATTTTCTACACTCGTGCATGTGTTCACACTCTACAGACAGGGGCTTTCAAACACACTCCAGGTTCCTTGTACCAATGGGGGTGCTGCTCTCCGCAAACACTGATCTATCACAGTACTACAATGTGTGTTTGAATGGATCCCTGTCTTTTTTTGGGGGGATTACCGTGATTATTGCTGTTGAAAAAGACTCCGGGAGGGAGGGTATGTGTCTGCCGCCTGATCCACCACCTTCATATGGAGGGACATTAAAAGGTATTTGAAATTTCTAAAAAAATTCGACGGGGGAAACCATCCTCTCCCGGCAATTTACCCGCTTGCAGAGAGCTCAGGGTATATACGATCTATTCTCTAGCTCCTCGCGATCCTCCTGATCCAAATTTGGTAGGGTGCCTGATTCTGATTTATAGGATTCTTTGTAGAACTTTCTAACTGTATCATCTATTTCTTTTGGCTTATATGAAATCTTGCCTTCCCCTGTTTGAATCGCATTAATTGTCCTCGAGACTTCTTCCTCCCTCACCTTATGGGCCTTTTCCCCCCAGCTCATAATACCGTTGCCTTGATCTTGACAAAAGCTCTGATTTGTATGTCCGCAATGTATTGTATTTGAACTTTTTATTCACTAAATCCCTATATTTTTCCGCAGACCCTGACCTTCGATAATTTTTTCCAATTGAGCTATGTCCTGTTCCGCTTTATTAATTTCCATCATATATCCCCTTTTTATCCCTTTAATGTATCCAATTATCTGGCGCCTCAAGTAAGTCTTCAACTTGTCCCAAATTTTAAAAAAAATTAATCAGTGGAGGGGCAGTTCATCTTGCAGAACAGTTCTGAGTTCTAACAAAGCTACAAAATTCCATCTTTCCGCCGTAGCCTGCTCATCTGGCACTACCATAGACAAAGTCGGGGGGTGAATAGTCTGACAACAGCCGAGTCATGTACTCAGCCCCCTTGATCCTACACATGGAGAAGGATGAATCTGAGAGAAAGGGACTACTCTCATTTACTCAAGGCAACACGATATCTATACTAGAATTTATTTACTTCTGGCATCAGCCCAATTGGAAAGTAGGATCCAGACAAAAATTGAAATCCCCTCCAATCAGTATATTCTCAAGCACCCCCCCCCCCCCCCACGGAAATGTTCAAGAAAATAGCATATAAATTTTTCATCATCGAAATTTGCAGCGTATATATTTATTGGTATCCAGGATCCCAAGTACAATTGACAATGCATCATTACAAACCTCCCTACTGGAGCTCGTTTTCCAATTAGGCTCTGGAATTGAAGGCCTACCCATCGCCTTTTTAATTTGGAATGTTCCTGGTTCATAAGATGGGTTTCCTGCAGGGACACTGTGTGCCTGCAGCTTCTGAAGGTGAGCCAAGACTCTTAATCATCCCTTTTACATTAAATCTTATAATGGTTTATCCTTCACCCCAGTGCCTCTTCATCTTCCCTCTACCCCCTTCCTTCCTGTCCTCCAATACTTGCCCTTCATCCCTTTTGTGTTGACTCCTGGCGCAGATGCTCGTGTGCAAAATGAAACCTAAACAGATTGGCAAAACCAATAATTCAAAAGAATACACATAAAAAAACCCACATAGCCCCTTCTCCTACCCTCTTTCCTCCACTTTACTCCGGCCCTTCTCGGTGCCCCATCCTGTACACAGGCACCAACTTCCCCTCCAATCTGGAGCATGCCCGTGGCACTCATCAAACCTCCCCACCTCCTCCGCCACCTCAAAGCTCCCCGTGTTCCTTTTTAAATTTACAACCTTTGTGATAAACAAGTGTAACCATTTAAAAAAAAGATTTTATATATATACACATTATGTACAGCCAGATCCTTTCCTATCATTCATTGACCCAACCTCTCTTTATCTTCCTTGTCAATCCACCTGGGCTGTGACTAGGCTCTTAGCAAATCTTGCTGCCTCTTTGGCTTCTTGGGAAAAACTTCTCTTTCCCCCCCCCCCCCCCCCCCCACCACCACCAAAAGGTAGGAACAATTTCAAAGTCGCTGGATATAGTAATATAGTTTTTTTTAAAAATTTTTTGCTGTATTGAATTCCTTACGTCTTTGTACCAATTCTACACTTATATCTGGGGGGAAAAAATAATCTTTTCCCCCTTAACTTCTAACGGGCCACCTCTTTGTTTTGCGCCCACTGCCGCCGCGTGCAAGATTCGTTCTCTATCTTGGTATACCCGGAGTCTTATGAGGACTGAATGGGGTCTCTGTCCCGGTCCTGGTTTGGGGAAGAGGAACAGATAGGCCCTTCCACTTGAACCTCCTCTCCTTCCCCTGTCCATTCCCAATATCTCATGGATCCACCTTTTTAAAAAATGCAATGGGGTCTTTCCCCGCCTTCCCCTCTGTAAGTCCTACAATTTTTATGTTATTTCTCCAATTAAGGTTTTCTAGCATATCTAGTTTATCCCAAATATTTTGCTCGTCCTTTACCCCCACATCTCTATCTTTCTCTAACTTTTCTACACTGTCCTCTCTTCCACCATATTCACCCTTCCAGATATCTCCCCTATGGACCTCCTGAATTCCCCTATTTCTGCTGTTGTCTTTTAAAACAGTCTTTCTTTCAGAAGAATCAACCACTTCCTCCATTGCCTTCATGACATTTTCCACAGAGGGCTCCAAGCCCCTCCTTCTCTCCTCCCTGTTCTCTTCCTCTCTCCTTCCTGTGACGAAGGGCCTCCCAGTCGTCCACACTCACCTTCTCCCTCTGTCACTCCTGATGTTCCACCGCTGTTGCTGCTGACCTCGCCACCGATCTATGCAAGGTGAAGGGGGAATGCTGTCTTGTATAACATATGGACATCCTCCAGGATGCAGCTAAGGCCATTCTCCTGGCGCAGCCTGGTCCTCCCCCGCTTCGGGATGCTCGTTTGGGGTCAGGGTCGCTCGCCTTCTCCACAGTCTCTCCCGCGCCGTCCCTCTCTGCTCGCTCATGCCGCTGCCCGTGGGACCCGTCGCCACTGTCGCTACTCCCACCTCTGCCGTCTTTGCTGTTGTTGCTTCCGCTGCCACCGCTACATTGTTCGTGGGGTTGCTCTGTGGTCGCCTCCCCTCTGCCTCTCTCAGCCCACTCAGCGTTTGGGCATCTCCCACAGCGATGCCTGCTCTCTTCTCTGGGCCTGCTGAGCAGGTTCTCTTCCAAGTCGGCAGTTTGAGCGGGTAGTGTAAGGTTAAAACTTTGTGTTTTTGATTCTTAGTCAATTTTGTGCTTAACTCTTTAAGAAGGAGTATTGTTTGTAGTGTTACCATGGTGTCTATGATGTAGTAGGTCGTAATATCCACACAGACTAAGAGCTCGCAGAAGTGAGCTCGAGATAGTTTTCTTTGAATTTGTCTTATTGTATATCTCTTTAAAGTTGAATATTATTATATCTTTAAATTTAGTAAATGTTTTGTTTACTCATCATTATGAAGTTATGCAAAATGTTTATCCATTTTATCAATGAATTCAAGCTACATGAAGCTGCATCGAGAAATTTTGGTTTATTGGATTCATAAGATAGTAATTCGGAATATCGTCCTCACATTTCCTTGAAGATGACACGTTTTGAAATTAGGAAATACTAGAACCTGGAAAGTGTGGTATTTAGCTCGGTCGTTCTTTTCTTCACGCACGTACCTTGAACAGGTCCCACCGTTTTCTTCAACACGAGGGCCCCTCTCCTGCACTGGGGTCGCTGTTTCTTTCCGAATTGTCTTTTTTTTCTTTCTTCCCCTCTCACCTCCCATATTTTTAAACTTCTAGCCATTTTTTCTGCTATTTTCCTGTCTTATTTTTTACTATTTTCACTTGTTAGCTTGGGAGTTCTGAGAATCACGTCTACCCCCTATTATGTATCACATGACTCCAACCCTCTAATTTTTCTTGCATCCATGTGCCTATCTATGAGTCTTTTGAGATGTCCCTATTTTACCTGCCTCCATCTCCCCACCCCCCCCCCCCCCCCCGGCAGTGCATTCCAGGCACCCACCACTCTCTGTGTAAAAAGCTTAGCCCTTGACTTCTCACCTGAACTTCCTCCCCTCACCTTAAACAAATGTCTTCTGGTATTTGGTAGTTTCCCCAGGAAAGAGGTGTTGGCTGCTCACCCTATTTATGCCTCTCATAATCTTGTGGACCTCGATTAAGTCATCTCTCATCCCTTACTCCATAAGACGTGTTCTCCAATCCAGGCGACATCCTGATAAATCTGCTCTGCATCCTCTCTAAAGCATCAAAATCCTTCCTGTAATAAGGCGACCAGAACAGAGCCCAATAATCCACGGGGTGAAACACGAAATTCTGCAGTTGCAATGTTTGCAGTAAAGATTTAAACGGTAGAAGAACTCAGGGGAGCTCGCAGCATCCATAGGAGGGAGTTACCTAACTGACATTTCATTGCTGAGCCCTTCTTTGAGGTATGAGTAAAAAGCAGGCAGGCACCTGAATTAAAAGACCGTGGAGGAGGAAAGAAAGGGCAGGGGGAGGAGCACGGACAAAGGGTAATATTGGATAAGTGGCATAGTATTGGACATGATATGTCCAATTATCCCCTTCTATTAGTCAGTACTCCTCCACTTGCCCTTACTTTCCTTCTCCCCAGCCTTTTAATCCAGGTGCCTGCCTGGTTTATACCCATATGTTGATGAATGGCTTTAATACATCTTTACATCCTATGGACGCTGAGAGACCTGCTGATTTCCACCAGCATTTCCGTGTTTACTTTTAACACAATATAGTCGAGCGCCACATAACGTCTGTTTGGGCAATGTCCGACTGCATTTTCGTCCGTGGTCCCATAAGGTTATAATAGCGTTCAGAAATCCCGATCAGAGAACAGGACGTAACTGAACGTAGCGAACGCAACACATTATCTCATGTCTCTTGTATACAAAGTAATTGGACTGCCAGGCGTATAATAGTACAGTATAGTGGCTGCTACACACACTGAAATACCACAGGATACGATGGAGGTTTCAGTTGAACTATTTATTTGAATTTTGCGTGCGCCCCTTTAAGGCCAATGGGAGTTCCACCCCGTGCAGCGGTGACATCACCACGTTGCCCAGGGCACGAGCTGTGGCCTCAGCCACAAGGCAATGAGCAAGCACCAACGACGCCATTTTTTTGCAGCTGCGCCGCGAGCTCGGTGGTATAAGCGGGGCCAGTTCGCTCTCAGAGATGCGCCGCCACAACAGTAGATAATACGTATGTTTTATAGTCATGAGAAATGTCCATTAACATTTATGTTAATGTCTATTACAAAAGACAAAGGAGGAAAAACCCAACCCCAACCCACCAATTTTCCCTTGCAACCGCTGCAACCGTGCCTGCCTGTCCCGCATCGGACTTGTCAGCCACCAACGAGCCTGCAGCTGACGTGGACATTACCCCTCCATAAATCTTCGTCCGCCAAACCAAAGAAAGAAGATAAATGTCTTTGATACTGGCTTATGTATGTACTGTACTTTCTCTCGTTATTTTATTGTGAACTTTTCGTAAAGTTTCCTACTTGCATATAAAAACCGAATAACAGTGTATGCTTCGACTCGTAGGCAGCAACATCCAATCTCATGTATCACGCATCTCTTGAGTGTTGTAGATTTCTGAAGTATACAATATGGTGCTCGCACGACGTCCAAACCGCATAACGCCCTATTTCACAGAATGTGAACGTTAAGCGACAGATGACTGCATTCCAAATTGGTTTTAATTTTTTATGGCTAATACGGTATGAAGGGCATTCTGTGAGCAGTCTCAGGGACAGTTCCAACCTGTCCCTTCAGTTCATTGACAATCACAAATAAACTTTAAATACAGGCCCTGGGACTGCCCTGACATCCCATGAAATAGTGATTGGGAGAAAAAG
The DNA here is from genome assembly GCF_036971445.1 of Narcine bancroftii. Taxonomy (NCBI): domain Eukaryota; kingdom Metazoa; phylum Chordata; class Chondrichthyes; order Torpediniformes; family Narcinidae; genus Narcine; species Narcine bancroftii. Next base: position 10,289,080 of record NC_091479.1, on the reverse strand, counting down.
AAAATTGGCACATTGGCCAAGGGATTGAGTTATTTATTCACTCTAGCCTTTTCGATTAGATCAAGGCCTGTTCACAAGGCGCAGAGAGAGCCAATAAAACAAACGAGGAAACAGCCCAAAGTGCAGCAATAAGTTTTGACGAAGTGTTTAATCTGGTATGAAATTTTAATTTTTCATTTGCATATTGGCAGTCACAAATCCAAGCGATATGGTGGTAATTAGATCAATTTAAATGTATTATGGATGGAAATCATATTATATGGGAACAATTTTCTCAACAAGCGCAGCATGGGTTGATTTTTTGATAATTAGTTCTCCAGGGTTCATTTTAATAAGTACTTTCTGGTAATGAATGAGGAGGAGGATCAGACATTAAGTAATTGTGTCTGAACTTTACATAAAATAAAATCATGGTGTTGTCAAGGTTATCTAAAATTTCGTTGCCTACAGTTAAAGCTTGCTTAATCATTTTAAATTTTTGCTTTTTTTAATTGAAAGTGTTCATTCTTGGTGCTACTCCATTTTAAATTTAAATTTTTTAAATTCATTTTAAAAAATGTTACATTTAGACATGCACTGCGGGAACAGGCCCTTTCGGCCCACAAGACCATGCTGCTCAATTACACCCAATTGGCCGACAATCCCTGGTATGTTTTGAAGGGTGGGAGGAACTGGAACGCTCAGAGAAAACACACACAGATACGGGGAGAACGTACTGTCACAGACTTGTGTTATTTTTCATCTTTAATTTTGTATATTTTAGAGAGTTACTTTGGGGGTTGGACACGTTAAAACACACAGAGAGCAATTTTTTTTTCCTAGTAGACGCCATGGCACCTACGTTCAGAGCTGTAAGCTGCTTGTTTATTGTTCAATTGAAATATTGAAACAATGAATGTTTGGTTAGGGCATCAGGAGGGACCATCTGCAAGTTGACTTGTGCTTTTGCGAAATTGAAACGAAGAACCAGTATTGCTCAAACCAGTCAAGTAATTCAGACACTTCTAAAAGCAGCATTTTAGCATCATCAACCTGAGTCATCTGGAGACAGAATTAAAGTGACTTCTGAGGAAGATGGTCACTTCGGCTGCTTCTCTTTGTCAAGAGTGGCCAGTGCTGCTGTGGCCATTATAATGGTCACTTTTGACTGAACCTGTATCTGGGTAAAGAAAGCGAGATCATTCTTGCATCTGGGTCATGACCATTTTGATGGTTACTTTGTCTGAACCTTGCTTGGGTCTTTGAAAGCATTGCAGAAGTCACAAGCTTCGTAACTTTTCAGAATTGTGCTTAACCTGCAATGGTTTGCACAACACACACACACACACACACCATACCACACACTTTACAAGGAGGCAAGGGGTGCACAGTCTCAATGTAGAGGAGACCACAATGGGAGCACCAGATGCAGATTCACCAGTGAACTATTGCTTCACTTGGAAAGACTGTTTGGGGGCCCCAAATGGTGGTGAAAGAGGAGGTGTGGGGTCAAGTGCAGCATCTTCCGTGATCACGGGTAGATCCCAAGGGTCGATTGGTGGGGGTTTGGGGGGAGGAGTGGACAAGGGAGTTACTGAGAAAACGGACCCTGCAGGTGATGCATTTTGGGAGGACCAACCAGAAGGTTGAGTATAGAGTTAATGGATGGTCACTTAAGAGTGTAGATGAACTGAGGGACCATGGGGTCCAAATCCATACATCCCTCAAGATCACAGCATAGGTTGATAGGATAGTTAAGAAGGCCTATGGGATGCTGGACTTCATTCCTCGGCGGATTGAGTTCAAGTGTCAAGAGATCAAGTTGCAACTCTATAAATCTCTGGTGAGATTTACTTAAGAGTATTGTGTTCTGTTCTGGCCACCTCATTACGGGAAGGATATGGAACTCTGGAGAGGAGAGGCGAAGAGGTGATTTACCAGGATGTTGCATGGTCTGGAAAATAAATCTTATGAGGCAAGGTTAGCAGAGCTGGGACTTTTCTCTTTGGAGCGTAGAAGGATGAGAGGAGACTTAATAGAGGTCTGCAAGATTATGGGAGGGAGGACAGCCAATGCCTTTTCCCCAGGGCAGGAATTGTAAAAACCAGGTGACGTGTGAAGGAAGGGAAGTTTAGGGGAGACGTCAAGGATCATTTTTATCCAGAGAGCCTGGAATGCCTTGCCAGGTATGGTGGTGCATGGATGGAAGAAAAATAGAGGGTTATGGGGCAGGGAGGGTTTAGTACTTTTAAAAATAGGAATATATGGGTCAGCACAACGTTAAGGGCCGAATGGCCTCTACTGTGCTGTCGTGTTCTATCTATGTGAGGTCAAGGGGGAAATGCTGTCTTATATGACATATGGGCACCTCTGCCTGACACCAGGGATGCTGAAACAAGGACACGAGGAGCAGGTGGATGGAAGATGTCCCCTCCCTCCAACCATTGATGACAAACCCTGACTGCCCCGCACAATGGAGGTTGACACTTCTGCCCCGCACAATGGAGTTGGTCACTTCCGCCCCCGCGGGTGACGCTCCGGCCGCTGTTCGAGGCCCGGATGTGGGAGGGGGTGGACGCCCCGCACAATGGCTGCCGATTCGGCACTTCCGCCCCCGCGGGTGAAGCGCAGCCCGCTGTTCGAGGCCCGGATGTGGGAGGGGGTGCGGCTGCGCGGAGGCCGGATCTGCGGCCATGGACCACAGTGGTTCGAAGAGCGGCGGCTCGGTGCTGAGCAACGTCGCCGAGGTGGTGGAGCTGATCCTCGGCTTCCTGCCGACCAAGTCGCTGCAGAGAAGCGCCGGGTAATCCCCCCCCGACCCCCACCACCCCCCCCCCCCCCCCAGGCGTCCCACCCCAAGGTCCCCGGCCCAGGGCTACTGGTCCCCCCGCCCCGAGGTCCCAGGCCCCCCTCTCCCCAGGTTCCACACCTCCTGCAGCCCCCACCCCCGACCCAGGGTCTCCCCCTCCCCCACTTCTAGGCCCCCCCATACTCTTCTTTCACCGACCCCCCCCCCCCCGGACCCCTACTCATCCTCCCCCCAGTGTGTCCCACTCCTCCCCCCCACCCAGGGTCCCTTTTCCCCTCCAAGATTCCCTCCCCCCCCTCCTCCATGGTTCCCTACTCTTCTCCCCTCCCGGGTCTCCCACTCCTCCTCCACCCCTCAAGAGTCCCCCACTCCTTCTCCCCCCTCCCAGGGTCCCCCACTCCTTCGCCCCCCCCCCGCAGGGTTTCTCACTCCACCCCTCCCAAGGGTCCCCCACTCCTCCCCCCCCAAGGTTCCCCCACTCCTCCCCCCCAAGGGTCCCCCACTCCTCCCCCCCAAGGGTCCCCCACTCCCCCCCCCAAGGGTCCCCCACTCCTCCCCCCCCAAGGGTCCCCCACTCCTCCCCCCCCCAAGGGTCCCCCACTCCTCCCCCCCCCAAGGGTCCCCCACTCCTCCCCCCCCAAGGGTCCCCCACTCCTCCCCCCCCAAGGGTCCCCCACTCCTCCCCCCCCAAGGGCCCCCCACTCCCCCCCCCAAAGGGTCCCCCACTCCTCTCCCCCAAGGGTCCCCCACTCCTCCTCTCCCCCAAGGGTCCCCCACTCCTCCTCCCCCCAAGGGTCCCCCACTCCTCCTCCCCCCAAGGGTCCCCCACTCCCCCCCCCAAAGGGTCCCCCACTCCTCTCCCCCAAGGGTCCCCCACTCCTCCTCCCCCCCAAGGGTCCCCCACTCCTCCTCCCCCCAAGGGTCCCCCACTCCTTCCCCCCAAGGGTCCCCCACTCCCCCCCCAAAGGGTCCCCCACTCCTCTCCCCCAAGGGTCCCCCACTCCTCTCCCCCAAGGGTCCCCCACTCCTCCTCCCCCCCAAGGGTCCCCCACTCCTCCTCCCCCCAAGGGTCCCCCACTCCTCCTCCCCCCAAGGGTCCCCCACTCCTTCCCCCCAAGGGTCCCCCACTCCTTCCCCCCAAGGGTCCCCCACTCCTCCTCCCCCCAAGGGTCCCCCACTCCTCCCCCCCCAAGGGTCCCCCACTCCTCCCCCCCCAATGGTTCCCCACTCCTCCTCCCCTCCAGGCTCCCCCAATCCTCCCCTTCCTCCCACCCCCCAGGGTCCCCCACTCTTACCCCTCGAATCCCCCACCCTTCTCTAGGGACCCCAGGGCCCCAATCCCAGTGTCCTACCCCCCCCTTGGGCCCATGGTTTCTCCCCCACCCCCCTAGAGCTGCTGGGACTCAAGCCCTAGGGCCCCCATTTCCCCCTACCTCCCAGACTCCTGGATCCTATGCACCCTATGGCCCCACCCATCCCCTCCCCGATCCCCCAGGACCCCAGGGATGGCTCTGGGAAGGGGTGGAGAGCTGGAGGACAGAATAGAGGAGAGTGGAGAGTAGGCTAACAGAAACAGGAGAATTAATAGGCACTTTCAAGCTACCTTGTAAAATGGGGCAAACTGGGCAACTTGCCTGGTTCGTGCCCCACTCACAAGGCAGCTTGAAAGGTTCTGACCTGGTCAGCGGGTTCCAAAATCATCCATGGCCGATAAAGTTACTCCACTTGCACACTGGCATCACAGGGAAACCCTGACTGAAGTGTCTGCCATGATTGGGGGGAGGGAGGGGTTGCTGCCACGGGGGCAGAAGGGTCGGCTGCAGGGGGGAGGGAGAGGAGAGGGGTCAGGGGGTGACTGACAGCCATTGGGGGGGTGGGGGCGTGGCAGACTTACCGAAAGTTCCCCTGTGTGTACCGCGTCACTCATCGCGGTGGTGGGATCCTCCTTAAATCGCCGGGTTGGTCCATCCCTCCCCACAGCTTAAAAGGTGCTGGGAGCACCTTTTCCCCTGTAATCGCATCTGGGTCCCAGGTGCTGCAGCTTAAAAGTGCATAATGTTTTTGCCATCTGGCTGGACTGTGCCAAGAAGGAAAATTAGGTGTTGCTTCTCCAATTTATGGGTGGACTTGGTTTGACAGTATGCCATGGACATGTCAGGATGGGAGTGGGGCACTGAATTGAAATGTTCGCCCATTGGGAGATCCCAGTCACTGATGCTAACAGAGCGAAGGTGCTCAGCGAAGCAATCTCCCAGTCTGTCTCGTCTCTCCAATGTTGCCACAACAGGATGTAGTTGATAACTCTCATGGATGTACAAGTAAAGTAATACTTCACTTGGACTGTTTCAGCGCTGGCAAAACAGGTCACTGTTGGAGCAACTAAATGCAGTCCCAGACAATCACTATGTCAGACAGGAGGCCCATAGAAAAAAATAATTCTGGCATCTGATTCCTCCTCAGTGTCTCCTTTCCTCCATGCCTTATTCCCTTATTTCGCCCTTCCAATCATTCAAAGTGTGGCCAGTGACCCAGTTCACCTTGCTGAAAACCCTGGCCCCAGTCTAGATCAGTCTGAGCAAACAAGCCCCTTCATTGGCCAGCACAGTTAGTGCAATGACTTTACAGCACCGGCGATCGGGACTGGGGTTCCAATCCCGCACTGTCTGTAAGGAGTTTGTATGTTCTCCCTGAGTTTGCATGGGTTTCCTCCCTCTGTTCAAATCATACAGGAGGTGTAGGTTAATGGGCTGTAAATTGGGCGGCACGGACTCGTGGGCTGAAATGGCCTGTTGTCGTGCTGTATGTCTAAACTGAAAATAAGCCAGTTCCTTCTTGAACTTCATCAACCTCTTGTGTCTCAGTGTGTGCAGGCTGTGGAGAGACTGCGCGCGAAGAGTCTTGCGGACGCACCAAAGGCCGTCGTGGATTGCAACAAAAGGCCATGAATACGAGGATGACGACGAGCACTTTCTGGTGAAGAAAATGATTGTTGAACTGGAGGTATGCGCTACTATAAACTGGGTATAGGAAATCGGAAATTAAGATAGAAGTTGTTAAAATTGTTTCGCAGCTCTATGAATGAGAAACCGTGATTTAATTTGATAGAAACAGAAAATGAGGCGTGTTAATGCAAGTCGCAAAGAGAATGTTTACAGTTGAGGAATAATTTGATCGTTGAGACCAGGATTTGCCCTGCTAGTTTGGATGTTTATGGACCTCTCTGATTAATAGAAAAGCTAGAAATAAAAGGACATGCTGAGTTACTAATTGTCAGTCATTACTTGATCATTGGGAGATCAGGGGTGGAGAGATTTAAATTGGAGGATCTTTCCTGGACCCAACACACTAATGGCATTGTGAAAAAAACACGTTGATTCTGAATTTGGTGGTGGAAGGGCAGTAAGTGAATTTTAGAGATACCCAGAGAACAGAAAATAAAAGACAGTAAAAGGAAGAATTGCCAAGGAAAAAAAAACACCCAGAAAGGAAGAAGACATTGAAAAAACAAGAAAAATGGACAAAAGACCAAAAATAATGAATTCAGGAAAATTGGATAATGGAGGTTCACCTCGTCACAATCAGGAAGGAGAGGTCGATCTTGGATCTACCCAGAAGCTGTCGGCAGCGGGAACGGAGTCCCGGACTGCCCAACTTGAGGAGAGCTCACCCAGAAGGGTGAGCAAAGGCAACCATAACAAGCCTGATTCTCGAAGAGGCCAAAGGAGAACCCGCAACTGACGTGGCAGGAGTGTCATTGGGCGCACGCGACAAGAGGGCCTGAGGACGACCCGGCCTATGGAGGGGGTGGCAGGAGAAGAGCCACGGGCCGCTAGAAGAAGAAAAACTCACCTGGTAAGGCCAATTCATCCGGGGGGCCAGGAGGAGGCCGCGATCGGGCATGGCGGGGCGCGGGAGCGGCGCAACCAGAAGAAAAGGCTCACAGTCGGGAGACACAGGCAGCCTCAGCCCTACGACTATGGAAGATCAGGAGGAGGAGGCAGAATGTGAATAGAGATGGAGGGTGAGTAAGAAAGGAGGTTGAGGGCTTGATGTCCTTGACTAGGGATAGGGAGGCCATCGGGCAAATTAAGAAAAACATTGTTGGTGAGCCAGCACGCGATTAAGGAAAGAGTGACAGAAAGAGGAAAGGATTGAGAGAGTGGAGAAAGAGGGAAGGTGAGATGGATGTGTGGGTGAGGGAAAGGGAGGGGAAGTGGGAGAAGATGGACTCCTTGGAAAATTATAGTAGAAGAGATAATATTAAGATAGTGGGGGTAAAGGAGGGAAGAGATCTGGTGGACATCTGCGGACATCACTGCTCTTGAGCATAAAACCCTGCAAAAGGTAGTGGACACAGCCCAGGACATCACAGGCAAAATCCTCCCCACCATTGAAACAGCTACTAGGAATGCAACAGCAATTAGCATGGATTCACACTACCCAGCACACTGCTACCATCAGGAAAGAGGTATAGATGGCACAAGACTCGCACCGCCAGGCTCAGGAACAGCTGCCCCCCCCCTCCAGCATCAGACTCCTCAACGACAGACTTAGTATCATTTTAGGACTCTCTCTGTATTGCACAGTCAGTTTGTTTATATTTCTTTATTTGTTGATGTTTATGTTGAGTCCAGTTTTTTATTCCACTATCAATAAGTGGTAATTCTGCTTTGGCCTGCAGGAAAAAGAATCTCAGGGTTGTACATCATGTCATGTATGTTCTCTGACAATAAATTGGAAATCAGATCTGTGGCTGAACTAAAAAGCGAATGGTGGAAATGGCCAACAGATCAGGCAGTGTCTGTGGAGAATTAATTTTGTAGTTAGATAACCTAATTGAGTATTGGGCCCTGATGGTGACACGGTGCATCAGAGAAGATGAGTTGCTGTTCCTCAGGGTTGTGTTGGCCTTCATTGAAACAATGGAGGAAACCATAGAGTGGAATGGTAAAGGATGATCATGACAGGCTTAAGGTCCCCCTCCATAGTTGCTGTTTGACTTGTTGGGGATTTCAAACATTCCGCAAGCACCTCACGAAGCATAGCTGCTGGCGGGCCTTCTTTGTGATTGCATCGGCATGGAGGCTCCAGGACAGATCCCCAGAGATGTTGATGCCCAGGAATTTGGTGTTCTTGACCCTCTCCACTGCTGAGCCCTCATTGAGGACTAGGTTGTGTTCCTCCTGAAGTCCACAATCATCTCCATGGTTTTGCTAACGTTGAGCGCAAGATTGTTGGCGTGACACCACCCAGTGAACTGATCTATTTCTCTCCTGTACGCTCCCTCATTGTCGCTTGTGAATCTGCCGACAACTGTGACATTGTCAGCAAATTTGTAGATGGCATTGGAATTGTGCCTGGCCATGACCATGGATGTATAATGAATAGAGAATTGGGCTAAGCGCCTTGACGTGCCCTCTGTTGATAATCAGTGAGGACGAGACATTGTTTCCAATTTGGACTGACTGCTGTTTTCCGACGAGGAAGTCAAGGATCAGTTGCAAAGTTCTGACAAAGGGTCAATCTGAAATGTTAACTCTCTTTCTCTTTTTACAGAGTCTGCCTGACTTACTGAGTGCAGTGCTTTTGGTTTTAACCATTTTTCAAGCATTTCCTTTTTTTTTTGATTACAAATTTTAAAAATGTCTTTTTCTGGGTTTGGACCAATTATTTTAATAGCACCCTTCTATTAAACAGGAGGTATACGTATTGCCTGCGGTCGTACTTTACATGGCTGGCACAGACACCTTCAACTTGCAGACTTCAGTAGACGAAAAAGGTAATTTGTTTGAACATAAACAAAACATGAGTGTAGGAAGTTCTTACCTTATCTGCACAGAAAAAAAAATCATTAATTCAATTGAGCACCAATAGCTGCTATTTTGAATTTATACTTTTAACGTGCACATAGAGCATAAAAAGGTCAACCAGTTTACCTATCTCGGCTGCACCATTGCATCTTGGCGCCTCACAGTTCGGCGGGCAGCAACCTCCTTGGAAGAAGCCCACCTCACTGACAAAACACAAAGGAGGAAAAACCCAACCCCAACCCACCAATTTTCCCCTGCAACCGCTGCAACGCCAGCCACAAATGAGCCTGCAGCTGACGTGGACATTACCCCTCCGTAAATCTTCGTCCGCGAAGCCAAGCCAAAGAAAGAAAAGAAAAAGCATGGTAACAGGGCCTTTCTGCTCTCGTGCCCGTGCTGTCCATTAACCTATGCCCCGCCCCCGATACGTTTTGAATGTAACCGGAGCCCGGAGGAAACCTACCCAGATAAAAGGAGAACGTAGAGCCAGCGTGGGATTCGAACTCGGTCCTGATCGTTGGTGCTTTGCATGGGTATAACAGCATTGCACTAACAGCTATCTTTGAATTTGAAATGAGCCGGTTTGAATTTGGAGTAATGACTTTGTGGATAAAGTTGCTTCTGATTTTATAAGTAGTTACGCTAGTTGGGGTCATCAGTTTTATTGGCAAAAACACAAGTGCCATGTATGTGACACGTAGGACAATCATAGTCCACAGCTTGGATACTTTGGCGTATAAGTCGAGTCGCGAAACCCTAAAAAATCTCTCAAAAATGGATGTCGACTTGTTCACCAGATATACTTTTGAAGACCTTAAAATGAGCTCAAAAACCACTCCATGCGATTCGACGTATAAGTCGACCCTCAAAAAATCGATTCTGTGTACCATTCGACTCATAAAAATCCCGACTACAATAGACTTCCATTGAAATTTTTATTGAAAACAGCACATTTTGAACCCTTCAAATCATATTGTCTGAGACAAAGATGACAGCATGCACATCCATGCCCTCACTGTTTAAATTGTCATCATATGGGTCCCAGTCCATGTCTGATGAGGCGGTTTCAACTTTGTCACCAGTGTCCCACAATAAATCATCTAACGTGCCATTCACTGCACAAGAGATACTGCTCCTTTTAAATGATTTAATTCCAGTCTCAACTTTAACTTTGTCCCATGCCTTGAGCACGAAGTCACACAGCACATCAAGTGCCCCGCCTTTTGTGAACCATTTTTCTGCGCTCGACATCCATTCCTCACGCACATGGTCTATGAAGGGCTTGAGCTTGTTTCCTTCTAAGGTCCTAAGAGCCCTTTCAATCTCAATATCTCCCGCAAAGTTCTGTCCAAGTACTACTGGAATCCATTTTTGAAAAAAGCTAGGTCTATCTTTGTTGTTCCACCTCCCTCCCCACCTTTCAGACCCACTATTTTAATATTATTTCTTCTCTAATTTTCCAAGGTATCTGCTTTTTGACAAAGTTTTTGATTCATCGTGGTCAAAACAGTTTCCATCTGATGTGCTCTATCTTTATCTTGTTCCACATTTTTTACTGTTTTAACTTCTTGATTTATTTTATCCATATTCATGGCCTCTGTAACTTTATTTCTATTTTCATTTAATCTTTCATATCATTTTTCATACTTCTAATTTCTTTAAATCACTTTAATTGGGAAATTAGTGGCCCGACTTGTGCCTTTTTGTTCATCATCCTGTTCACTGCCTGAAAATGAAACCTCTGCCTCCCACGTGTGACTTCTGGTTCATCTCCTTCAGCGCCATCATCCCGTTCGACCGGGTATACAATGCACTTCGCTGCAGCCGCTGCCCACTCATCTCGGGGACAGCAAAATCTCTAGTCCCTGGCTCCAGAGTCATTGCAGGTCTTTCCATCGTTTTTTTGCTTCTCTTTGTGTGGAACAGGTAAGTTTTATCCCTTTCCCCATGTTCGTGAGTTATGTAGATTAATGGAGTTTGTTTAACTAGTTCATTACTTTTTCAGCAATTTAACTGAATACGAGGAGAGTAGGTTTTTGCGTCTTAATCCCACATCATCATGTGACATCCCCCATCTTTTGGTAGTTTCTGCGCAATTTTTGTTTTGTTGTAATATCAGATTTTTCCTTTTCATGAAACGGTTACACCAGCCTATTGTAGCTTCAAAATCATTACTGAATTAAGGGTGCGACTTTGCAGTGTAAATATTCTTATTTTATTTCAGGCGACTATGTAGCAATCTTGCCTCTTGTTCACGTGCCCATTCTGCAACGTGATTCTCCAACTCTTACCAATGAGTGATTCCTCTTCTCATCTAACATTGCCTTTCTGGTATTTTTCTCAAAGTCTTGTCTTTCTTCCTCCAATCTATTACCAACTTCTCAAGTATATGAAATTTTCTTGCAGCAGTTCAGTTGTTGGTTTTACTTTAAAACTCACTTCGTACTTTCATCGTTTTGATGGAGTCTCCTCCTGCGAACGCCCACCAGATCGATCTCTGTGATTTTGGGGATGGACTTGTACGCCTCAAAATCGGCCTTATACGCCTGATATATGATAAAACCCTTAAAATGAGGCTGAAAAAAGAGGGTTGACTTATACACCAACATATACGGTACATGTTTTAATGTGTGGAAAATCTGATGTTAATATTTCAACGATGCATAAAAGTGCTGGAAGAACTCAGCAGGCCATGCAGCATCCACGTTTCCACGGACCAGAACATCGATTACTCTTAATTGTGCTTTGGGTATTGGCTCTGGCTACTGGGCAATGTTTTTAGTTTGACCTATTGATGATCCTGGACTTCAATCTCGAGAATCCAAGATTACATTGGGGATATCGCATTAATTTCAAAGAGGAGCAGGGGAATTCTCTCTGATGTCCTGGTCAGTGTCTGTGCCTCAATTAATGTCATGAGGACATAATCAGGCAATTAGCACCTTGTTGTTCATGATTGCTGTGAATAGATTGGGTGTCTTAAGATCATGAGACATTGGAGCAGAAAGAGGCTATTCAGCCAATCGAGTCTACCCCTCCATTTAATCATGAACTGATCCATTTTTCCCAATAGCCCCATTGCCCGGCCTTTTCCTCATAACCTTTGATGCCCCAACTAATCAGGAACCTATCAATCTCTGCCTTAAATACACCATAGACATCCCCTCCAAATTCCACAGATTTTACACCCTCTGGCTGAAGAAATTCCTCCGTTTTAGCAATGGCCCCTCTTCAAGGAGTATGTCAGTTTTGTAAATTATTCTGAAACATCATGAAATTGTTAAAAACTACAAATGATTTTTAATTCCATTGCAGTTATGGTTCAGAGACAGGATAACAGGACTAAGCTTCAAACTAACCATTTCTTATCCTCCTTTGTCTCATCCTTTCATCATTCAGCTACTTTATTCCCTTGCCCTCTGATCAAACGTCACCTTGTGCACCTGAAGTACAACACGAGAGTCTGCAGGCACCGTGATTGAAGTAAAAACACAGTGCAGGAGAAACTCAGCAGGTCAAACAGTGTACTTTGTATAGCAAAAACACATGACCAACTTTTGAGCTTGTGAGTTATACCTTGATGAAGGGCTCAAGCCCAAAAGGTTGGCTATGTATCTTTCTTTATCTTTGCAAGATAAAGTACATTTTGACCTGCTGAGTTTCTCCAGCATTGTATTTATACATTGTGTGTGCTTTGCACATCCTGAAAAAGCATTAAAAGTACTGTACAATGTCTGTCAGTCTTTTCTGTCACTCCAGTCTGCCACCTACATGTGATGCAGTTCGAGGTTCCTCTATACCAGTGGTTGTCAAAGTTTTTCTTTCCACTCACATACCACCTCAAGTAGTCCCTTACTAATCACAGAGTGGAGAGAAAAATTTGACACCCACTGCTCTACTCTTTCCAAATTCAGGGAATGTCAGCTCTTAGTGCATCAGTTTTGAGACCACAAGGGAAGGAAAACACTTACAGCCCTTCTCTTATTTTTGTTGTTGCTTGATTTATGTTTTTCTTGACAGTGGCATAATATAACCTATTATTGATGTGCCATACGGTTGCTTATATGGATACATACATTAGGTAATTTCTTTCTTCTAATTTGACTGCCACAGCGAGAAGAAACGAATCCTCAAAGAAGACCAATAATGCAGAAGCAGGAACAAAATTTGAGAGGCTACTGCCTGCAGAATGCAAGTTATTAGGACTCGGTTGCCTGGAATTGTCTGTAAGTGGCTTTGCCTTGTATTGCATGCGGCAATTTAAAGTCCAGTAAAATCCCCGTTATCCGGAGTTCAAACAACTGGCAAAAAAATTGCGGAAAATAAATAGGTTAAAAATGAAAGTTTAAATTGGCATCCCTAGTTCACCAATCACGCAACTTATCCAGCATCTACCAATCCCCTTAGGTGCCAGATACTGTATTAAATGGCGAGGATTGATGAAATTATCAGTCGCTAAATTCAGTTTTGATAAGTTTAGCTGTCAATTCCTAGTTTCCTCCAAGGAATGCTGAATGTGTCTGTGGGTGACTCTTTGTTCCATGTGCACGATCAGAAAACATGACCCAATCTTGTTCAACTCCAAGCCCATGGATTTGTTATTATTTCGCTATCTGGCCTGACCGCTGATCTCGTGCTCTGCAGGGAAGCTTTTAAAACACGAGTAGCCAAATCTTATTTTAAGAGTTTGAGTTAAATACAGTAGAATCCCCATTATCTGGAATTCAATCAACTGGAAATTCAAACAAAAAAAGTAAAATAAATATGACTGGGAGGATGGACCCCGTGGGGGAGTGCTGTGACTTCGTTGGACATGCGTGGGTTTGGCCCACTGAACTAGCAATGCCCCGAATGCGCGTGCATTCTTTTTGGTGTAGCCACTTGAGTGGAGGTGAGCCAGGTTGTCAGCGCGAAGAAGTTGCGCCGAGCCCAGACCGGGACATTTGCATGGAGGTGAGTCGGGTTGTCAGTGTGAGGGGTGCGCCAAGGGCTTGTCCGGGACACCTGCGTGGAGGTGAGTTGGGTTGTCAGTGCAAGGAATGTGTTAGAATGTGTCTAGGGCCTGACCGAGTATATGAGTCGGAGCCGGCAGGATGGGCAGCGCCCAGGATGAAGAGTCTTTATTACTATTAGGTTCATTAGTAAAGTTTTATCTGTAATCAATGGGGGGGAGGGTAATTATCATGGAGGGATGGTTAGCATAGCGGCTAACGCAACACTGATACAATACCAGTGATTGAGGTTCAACTTTAAATTTTGTAAGTTATCAGAATTACTTGATTAAAGTGAACTTGACATAACTAAAGACTACGATCTTTTTCAAATTACATTTTGCCTGTCTTTCACACGGTGTATTAATTAGGCATTGTAAGAATCTGTCTCAGTCAGTTGGAAAATTCGCATATTCAACATCGACGATCTCTGTAGGTGCTAAATGATGGGGATTCTATTGGAGTTTTTGTGATAACAAATTTATTACTGGGGTGCCTTTGCATTTCAGACACTCCTATGGGAAGTGCCAAGCAGCGACCCCTTGAGGTAGAAGATGGAAATGCAGGATTTGCCTTGCTTCTGCCCAAAATTGAGGGTGTGACTGTTAAATGCTTCCACTTGTCCAACAAGGATTATAAACGTAACACCTTTGATCAAAAGAAACTCCAAGCAGCAGGCAAGTACCCTCTCCTTTCTGTGGTGTTAATTGTGACAATGTGTTTGAAGGAGGTTTGAAACTGGGGTGACACGATTAGTGTAGCGGTTAGCGCAACACTGTTACAGCGCCAGTGACCCGAGTTTGAATCTGGCGCTGTCTGTAAGGAGTTTGACCATTCTTCCTGTGTGGATATGGGTTTCCTCCCACCCTTCAAAACGTACCAACAGGGGTTGTAGGTTAATTGGGTGTTGTTGGGCGACACAGGCTCATGCCATCCAGTTTAGTGCCTAGACAGAAAATCAATTAACATCCACTTCTCTGGTTTCTCTCTCCCTTTCCTCTCTCTTTGTCTTCTTTTTCCTAGCTCTCCACCCCACATTCCCTCCCCATTCACAGAGCTAGCCCTCCCCCTCCTGTTTGCTGGTGTGGCCTCCCTCCCTTCTTCACCTATTACCTCCTACCTGCAGACCGTGCTCATTCCTCTGCCTCTCCCCCCAATCATTTTGTTTGGGTGCTTGCCGACATATTGTCACACCTTGGTGAAGGGCTCAAGCCCGAAACGTTGGTGATGTACCTCGATCTTTGCTATATAAAGAAGACAGTTTGTACAGCTGAGTTTGTGTTTTTACTTAAACGAATCACTGGGAAAGCTAAAATTGTGGTACTTAACCATGCAAATTTTTGCAATAAGGATGAATTTGCCAATTTTACATCAAATCTGACGAATACCACATTTTATGCACATAAGACCCACTTTTTTCTCCCCCCCCCCCCCCCCAAGTCTTGTATGCAAAATTGAAGTTGGGTGATAGTGGTGAGTCTTCATTGTGGCTGCGTGGCTCACGAGCATCACTGCCTTCTACCATTGCGGGCTGTCGGGGGAGCGGGGCGATGGGGTCAGTGTGCGGCCTGGTGGCGGGCTGTCGGGAGACTCTCCCGGCGCCCCGCTGTCAGTCCCCGCACGAGTCCTGCCATTGTGCCGCCCCACCCCAGGAGAGAGACCAGCGTAGGGACCTACAGCAGCAGTTTGCTTTTATAAAGAGTTTTCTGCAAAAGCTGAGGTGCTTTTGTGTTCTCTTGTAAATTACAGCAGTATTATTATTAAAAAGATTTTTCCTGTTGTCCTAGTTGCATCTTTTGTCCAAATTTTTTTCCTGCTATACTGTATTTTAATAATATTAAATGCTTACCTGTAAATAAAATTCTTAATATTCCCTGCTAAAATGGGGGTGGTTTTATATGCCCGTGGGTCTTGTATGCCATCAAATATGGTAATTGTTCCTCCTCATTATCCATTTGCACAAGGTAGCTATCAGATCCCTGGAGAACGAACTGCAGCAAATCAACCATGAATACTGCTGCGAAAATTGTTCATGAATCTGATTTCCATTCATAAGACATTTCAATGGATCTAATTGCATTCGTCTCTCTGAGCCTGATAACCAGTCGAATGCGAATGTAGCACCAGATTTCAAAAGGGTCCTGCGGTAATAAAGGGTGATGATCGGGTACCTTGGTGGATTGCATCAGATGTAAAGGGGAAAACTCCACACTTGCCTTTTCGTCCAGACATTGAATCAGAATTGGGTTTTATCGCCATGAACGTGTGTCGTGACATTTGTTGTTTTGTGGCAGCAGAGCGGTGCAGGGCAAGTTGAAATTTATTTTGTAAATACAAGACGTTAAAAAAAAATTAGTCCAAAAGAGGTCAAATGTGAGGTCGTGTCCATAGGTTCATTGTCCGTTCAGAAATCTGATGGCGGAGGGGGAAGCAGCCGTTTCTGCCATGTTGAGTGGGCGACTTCCGACTCCTGTACTTCCTTCCTGATGGTAGCAGTGAGAAGAAGGTGGTGGGGGTCCTTGATGATAGAAGCTGGTGCCTCTTCAAGATGTCCTCAATGGAGGGCATTACCATATCTTACTCCTAGTAGTGCAATTGTCGTGGATAGGGATAGAATGCATGGAAAATTGAAATAATATAAAAAAAAGGTTCTCGTATAGCACGCATATACCGCACACAAATGGTATTAATTGGTCCTGTCGAGCACCTTCATAATATGTTGAAGAGAACAAAATCAGGCTGTATCTATTCTGTCATAATTCAGATGCACCAAGGCCATTGGCACGTGAAAGGGGCATCCTGGATATCAAGGCAGGTGGATATCAAAGTTTATGAAGTGAAATGGATTGTCGGTAAGAACTAGAGCTCGTTATTTATTTCAGCTTTTTTTTTTCGATAATCCCATTCAAGAAATTAAAAATAAATTTTAATGTCCCGGAGATTCTCTGTCCGATGTCTGGAAGTCGCTATCCAATCCACAATTACCCTTTTCTTTAACAAAGGTTACCTTGATAGAGGGAGGGTGTCGATTCGATTTAGTTTTCAGGTTTTTTTTTCTTCTTCTCTTTTAATCAATTTCTTATTTGGATTGATTTGGCAAACAATAAAAATATATATTTTTTAATGTAGAACCAGCTGATGCTCAAATAACTTCAACATGTTAAAAAGGTTCTGGTAATTGCGCACCTACAGAGATAACGCATTTGTAAAGATACGGTAATGTCCGTGATGGTGATGGCCGAGTTTAAAACGCTCCGTAGCCTCTTCCCATCCCATGCGTCGGCACCTCCATCCCAGACAGAGATGCAACCAATCACAATGCTCTCCACGGATCCCCTGTAGCAACTTCCAAGTCTTTGGTGACATACCAAATCTCCTCAAACTCCTAATGAAATATTGCCGCTGGCATACTGCCTTCACAATTGCATCGATATAATAATCCCGCAATAGTTATTCAGAGATGTTAACACCAGGAATTTGAAGTTTCTTACCTTGCTGGCCCCTGGCTAAGGGCTGGTTCGTGTTCTTCTGGCTTCCCCTTCCTGAAGTCCACAATTCCTTATCTTTACTGACGTTGAATGCAAGGTGGTTGTTGTGTCATCACTCAACTCGCTGATCTATCTCAGTCATGTCCCTCATCACCATCTGTGATTCTGCCGACAACCATGGTGTGGATGGCATTTGAATTCTGCCTCGCCACAACAACATGGGAGTAGAGCACTGGCCGAATACACATCCTTGAGGTGTGCCTGTGTTGATTGTCTGTGGGAGGGGATATAGTTACCAATCTGGACTGACTTGTGGACTTTCACTGAGAGAGTCAAGGATCTAGTTTCAGCGGGAGGTACAGTGGCCCAGGTTTTGAAGCCTGCTGACCAGTCCTGAGAGAATAATGGTGTAGAACGCTGAGCTATAATCGATGAAAAGCAGCCTGATGTAGATATTGCTATTGTCCAGGTGTTCCAGGGCTGAGTGGAGAGCCAGTGAGATTGCATCTGCTTTGGAACAATTGTGGCGATAGGCAAATTGCAATACATCCAGGTCTCTACTTAGTTAATTCTGGCTAGGACCAACCTCTGAAAACATCTCATTACAGTAGATGTGAATAATACTCGGCGAAAGTCATTGAGCAGCTCACTCTACTGTTGGGCACCAGGTGATTGATAACCTTTTGAAACAGGTGGGAACCTATGACTGCAGCAATGAGAGATTGAAAATGTCTGTGAATATTCCGGCCCGTTGGTGGGCACAGATTTCAGTATCTTACCAAGTATGATATCAGGGCCTGTCAGCTTGCAAGAATTCATCCTCTTGAGAGAGTGTGGGGTAGGATCTGTTTGCAGCCTACAGTCTAATTCCATCCAAAATGGACAGGTTGAAAGCATTGTACCTCACAGCTGCTAAATGCATGGTGGAAATATTTGGTCAGTTTTAAATTAATCCCTGGGGACTATTTTATTGGAATTCCATCTAGTCTCCAACTATCTTGACAACATTGCTCTGTAAAGGCTTTTTCAGGTGCATTCTTCTCTAAGAATGCACCTGAAGAAGCAGAAGCGGCCCTTGAAATTACAGTTCAGGTGGCAGCGTTGAAAGCGCGGCGCTGGCCACGTGAAAGGACAGCTGCACCGGGATGCGCATCTGAGCGCATTCTGGCTCCTGTCCCTTGGGCTGTTGATTCAGAATGGCTGGCTGTCAGCTGGGACAGCCAGCGCGGGCTATCAGTGCAGGGACATCCCGCTGCCCCACTCTCCCCCCACTCATGGAGCTGGAGCAGCCGGCAGGGGAGGAGGCTGGAGTGCCGGCGGGTGGGGGGCACGGGGGCTGGAGCGGCCGGCGGGGGGGGTACGGGGGCTGGAGCGACTGGCGGGGAAGAGGAGGCTGGAGCGACCGGCGGGTGAGTATGGGGGCTGGAGCCGTTGGCGGGGAGGAGGAGGCTGGAGTGACCGGCGGGGAGGAGGAGGCTGGAGCGACCGGCGGGGAGAAGGAGGCTGGAGTGACCCGCAGGTGAGTTTGGGGGCTGGAGCCGTTGGCGGGGGAGAAGGTGGCTGGAGCGACCAGCGGGTGAATATGGGGGCTGGAGCGGCCGGCGGGAGAGAAGGCTGGAGCAGCCAGCGGGTTGGGGGGAGAAGGCTGGAGCGGCCGGCGGGGGGAGGGGGATGCCGGAGTGGCCTGCGGGTGAGTATGGGGGATGGAGCAGCCGGTGGATGAGTATGGGGGCTGGAGCAGCCAGCGGGGGAGGATGCTGGAGCAGCGGTGGGGGAAAAGGAGGCTGGAGCGGCCGGTGGGTGACTATGGGGGCTGGAGTGGCCGACGGGGGAGAAGGAGGCGCTCGAGTCGGGAACCAGCATTGTTTTGGCTAGCCCCCTTCTCCCCCGCTGGCCGCTCCAGCCCCCTTCTCCCCACTACCGAAATCAGTCCTGACAGTGTGGGTACAGCCTGTGCTGGCTGCCTGACAGTGTGGGGACTGATTTCGTGAGTGGAGAGAGAGCGGGGCAGCAGGATCAGTGTGGGGATGTCTCCGCGCTGACAGCCCGCGCCAGCTGCCCGACAGTGTGGGGACTGGGAGAGGAGCTGTCAGGTGCTGGTCAGCTGACTGTCATCCGAATGCAGCTGCTTTTAGGCGGCTGCATTCAGGTGGCTGGGGGGGGCACTGTGCCGTGGGGATTATCGCTCTCGGAGGAGGGTTACCAAACTCGCCTTGCAGGTGCCTCCTGCGCATTCACATGGCCTTCCCACAGCCGCATTTTGCCAAAATATGCAGCTTTACATCGGGTCAATTGGCCACCTGAAAACGCCTTAAGTAATGTGAACTCGTTCAGTATTTTGAGAAAGCAAGTAAAGTTTGACTTCTTTTCTTGAACAGAAGGCAGTGTCTGATGTGGGTTGAAGTGCATGCATCTCCTTTCTCTTGCTGCATGGTTGGTCTAGCAGTTAGCACAACGCTGTTACAGCACCAGCGATTGGTACCGGGGGTTCGAATCCAGCGCTCTCTGTAAGGAGTCACCCCGTGTTTGGGTAGGTTTCCTCTCACCTTTCAAAAACGTACGGGGTGTTGTAGGTCAATTGGGTGTAATTGGGCAGCACAGGCTTGTGGGCCGAAAGGGCCTGTTACTGTGCTTTATGACTAAATCTAAAATTTAAATTCCCCCCAAAGAGGCATCTTAATAAAGGGTCCTGACCTGAAACAGTGATTGACCATTTTTAATCCATGGATACAGTCTGACCACCAAGTCACTCCAGCTTCTTTGTTCAAAGTTCCAACATGTGCAGTTTTTGTTTCTCTACCAAGTTCAGAGAGTCATTTCCATAGAAGCATAGAATATTACAACACAGAAAACAGGCCCTTTTGGGCTTCTAGTCCTTGCTGAATTCTTGTTTTGTCTAGACCCATTGACCTGCACCCAGTCCCTAGCCCTCCAGACCCCAATTTCTTTTAAATGTTAAAATTGAGCCTGCATTCAAAACTTCATCTGGCAGCTTGTTCCACACTCCCACCACTCTCCGTGTGAAGAAGTTCCCCCTACGTAGGTGCTGTTACCATATTATGCTAACTGGCACGCCAACTATGCCACCCAAATTCGGTGAAGGACTGGCCTGTCTAAGGGTATGATACATTCATGATGGTAAGCCTCTGGTATCCTTGCTAGATACTCCTCTATGATCACACTTTACATCGGATGCCACTGGATGGTGCTGCAGTGCCTCGTTCCACTTTCTGCGCAGAATGCAGATTATGTTGCAGGGGATTTGGTGAATTTATGGCAGAAGTATGCGAAGTAACATTAAAGCATTTCAACATGGAAGGTTGCTACAGTGCTGTTCACCAAAGTCTAGGTACAGCAGCAATTTGTAATCACCTGTGGTTGATCTTGAACTTCGTGCTAGAAAAAAATTTGGGCTAGTACACAGTATATAGTCGATTTCTCCCTGTTTTACACCCCGACTGCTTGCCCATCAAAGCTTTTGACCCGTCTCCTCCCCCGCTACCCACCCCCCCCCCCCCCCCCCCCCCCCCCCCCCGACCACAGATTCTCACCTTGGCTGCCTGCCCATTTGAGTTCCTGATGCCCTGAATACGGACTTGCCACCTGAACAATGCAGGTATTTACCATGGTCAAAAGTAGTACCCATGTAAAAGGTGACCCCCAAATTTGACCTGTCCCCAAAACATGACTATTAAACTAGTATTTCCACCAGAGAAATATGTTGCTTTCTATTCTGTTCAATGCAGAAGGGAAAATATTAATTGCATTTATGTGACACTGACTTTTGCCAACAGTGATTTTTTTTTTAAAAAGTCCTCGCACTGTTATCTGACTTTACTTTAGAGATACAGCACAGTAACAGATCCATCTGACCCACAAGCTCGTGCTGCCTTTTAATACACCAATTCTCCTTCAAACCTGTACGTTTTTGGAGTTTGGAAGGAAACTGCCCGGAGCAAACCTACGCCATCACGGGGAGAACGTACAAACTACTTACAGTCAGCATTGGATACGAACCTGGGCCGCTGGTGCTGCATTAGTGTTGTGTTAACCGTGCCATGACAGAATTACTGTCTTTATTAGTAATAATGGAGAAAGGCTGCAATAAAACAAAACGGTGTAAATTCCCAATAGTTTTGGTGAAGAGAGAATCAGGCCTATGTTGGCACGGTTAGGTTTCCAAGGTTTCCTCCCACCTTCTAAAAAAACGTACTGGTTGTAGGTTAACTTGGGTGTAATTGGGCGGCATGGGGTTAAATGGACAGAATCAGGTTCTACCGTACTGTAAATAACATTTAAACAATTTTAAAAAAAATTAAAGAAATATTGATCTCGAGGAACTCAGCAGCTCGAGCAGCATCGGGGGGAGGGGGAAGAAACATGAATGTTGTGGGTTGGAATCCTTCGAAGCTTGCAGCGTTGCAGATTCTTTATTCTTTGCTGCTCCCACTGCTGCTGCTCGTCCCATTGAGCTCCTCCAGCAGAATATGTTCCAGATTCTAGACTCTGCAGTGTCTTGTCTGCCTTGACCTGAAATATTAACCGTCTCTCATTCCAAAGTTGTCTAATTTGCTCAGGTTTTCCAACATCTACTGTTTACATTTGTGATATATATAGGATGGGCGTGGTGTCTTTGCTTTTTTTTTCCCCCCCTTCTATCCCTGCCACCTCAAAGTCCTCCCTGGCATTGGAATGCCTGACTTACGGACACCCTTGCATATGAATAAGTGTTTAGAACATCAATTGGATCAGCCTGCTAATGCAGGGCTGCTGGCATCTCCCATCGATGGGATCGAGGCATTTCTGCATCTCCCATCAGTGGGATCGGGGCGATGCCGTGTGCTGCTCTGGTCAGGGTGAGCTAGGAAGGCTGTGAACACTGAGCTGACTCACTCACTGAGCCAGTTAACCTGGCTGGCGGCTACTCTTCCGATATCAGCTCGCTCTGGTTTCTGGTTACGAATAATTCTGTTGTAATCTGGGCACTTCCTGTAACATGTTTTAGTTTTGCCACAAAATCTGCCCTCCTAATTGGGTGAACACTAATTACAGTAAAATTCCTGGTATCCACCACCCATGGGGATTGGTAGATGCATGACTTTTCTGGTTGCTTGAGATTGCGTGATGGGCGAAGTAATGGTGAGGCGTGCCACTTTTAAACGTCTACATTTTTTATCTATTTATTTTCTGTTGATGGTTGCTTGAATTCTGGATAATGGGTTTTACTGTATCTTTGATAACTTTCCCCCACGTCCCAGAACTCGTCGAGAATTCTCAGGTTCACTTTTCCTCTCCTAGGTCTTCAAGGTAACCCAGACCTGCGCATTGTCTTGCTGTTTGGATACAACACTTATAAGCCTGCAGCAGCCGACTTCATTCAGCGACTTACCAGGCCTTTTAACGTAAGGAACACCATTGTAGCAGGGGGTCACATTGAGCAAGTGTTTTCACCCAGTTCTGAAAGGTGAGTGGAATGTTAACAGCCAAGCTCTTTATCTCATTAATGCTGTAAGGAAAATGTCTCCATTCCGTCAGTGAAAATGAACTGTTTCAGCCACATGGTGATTGGTCTTGGGGTGATTAAGACTCTTGGAACCTGGTAATAATTTGCAAGTTGTCTCCCAAAGGCATGAGGGGATGTGTTAGGCAGCTCCTGACAACCAGGAAAGCCTTGGGATTGAGCCTGATCTGTACTGAGCTCCTTGTTGTGGGGGAGATGTGCACATCCATTATTCTCAGCTGTATTCAACTGGAGAGGCAAAATCATCAGGGAGTCGCTTTATAATTGACATGGCCTTACGGTGCAGAAGGACGAGAGCAGTTAAGCAGTGGAATCAATTTAGAAATTTTAACAAATGCATGCATGATATATAAAGAAGGAATTATGTCAGTCATGTGACCTCTGAGGAGTATTTAGCTGCATAGAATGAATAGTGTTACAGAGTTCTGTGTTGTGTATTGGCCTATGTGTTGTGAGGTTTTATGTTGCCTTAGAGAGTCAAGGTGAAGGTGGACTGCTGAGAGAGTGGGGGACGGACTAGGCATGTGCAGAGAATGATCTAAAAATTTCTGGACTTGGACGATAAACCACCACTAGGGGGTGCTGTGGAGTGGAAGAAGGCTCAGAGAATGAGTCATGGTCTGGAGGACAGTTTAGAATGTTGGGCATTTTAAAAGGGATGAACATTCTGAAGGCAGCCAGAAGAATCTGGACCAAGCCCGTTGTTCATCTCTCTGCAGCAATACAAGAAGACAACTTTGAATTTTGTGCTCTCTCTCTCTCTCTCTCTCTCAAAGATCTTTTGGCTTCCGTTTACCAAACAAACTGAATTTTGTTTATGATCTTTGCTTCAGTTGAGATCAAAGTTTTGTGAGTCTTGTGTGTTTTGTGTTTGTTTTGTGTCTAAGTTTTTCTGTGGGCTGGTTGGAAGTGTAGCTTAGACTTTAATTATATATGTTATATTTAGGCTGGGGAATTTATTAGTTTTACACTGTTATAGAAATTAAAATAGTAACCAGTGGGCATTGTTATAAAAGGGGGGATTTTGAATTAAAGTTTGAAGGTGAATTTTTTGTTAATAAAATAATTGTTCATCTTTACCCCTGTGTGATATGCCTTCTTTGTGGTTGCTGGTTTGATCTTGTAGCAATACCTTCATTAATCTTCAAAAATACTGTATGGGATGATCCAAAACTTTTTAAAAGAAGTTCATCTTAAAATTGGCGTCATCCCATACAAAAGTCTGACCTTGACGACGAAGTCTCAACTCCACCGCCATCTTCCTGCTGGCTCCGAGGCAATCTTGCACATCTACTGTTATTTGCAAAATCTCTGCCTGGTCTGACAGCTGTGTGCTCTCTACACACTTTAAACAGCCTGTTAAGGAGCCGACGGTGGTTTATTTTTAAATATCCAATTAAAATTCAAATCTTGCAACTGATAATTTGTTATTAAAATATTGTGGTTTGCTCTTAAGAGTATCCACTGGTCAGTGGTATGAGCCAGATATTTTTGGGTCGTCTTATACAAAGGGTATCATTTAAAAGTATAATTTGGGGTGGAAATTCTGGGGTCGTTCTATAAACGAGCCGTTCTATATAATGTCATGTAAGGTATCTTGGTGGTGTATATTTGATTGACCGTCCAACTTCTAGTGTGTCCCAAATATTTTAATGAACAAAACTTGTAACTTCTGAAGTTATGTGGTTTGGGAAGGGTTGATGCAGATAGTGTACCAAGAGTATGTCCAATTCTGAACGTGTGTACAGGTATACTTATAGGGAGCAGGAATAGGCCACACAACCACTCAAACGTTGTTTTGTCCTTACTGTACACTGTATTAGCAGTTATGGTAAACAAAGGTGACCAGTAACCCATTGTTAATCAGATCATAGCTGATTTGATTGCCACCTCAATTCCACATTATGCCTGCCGATGGGATACTTTCACTCTGGGATTGAACCGTAGAACATTTCAGCACAAGATCAGACCCTCCTCTGTGCCGAACCATTCCATAGTCCTTCACATCCAGTCCATAGTCCTTCACACCCCACCCATCCATGTACCCGTCCAAATTCATCTTAGATGTTAAAATTAAGCCCACATTCACCATTTCAGCTGGCAGATGGTTCCACATTCCCACCACTCTCTCTGTGAAGATGTTCTCCTAAATGTTTCCCCTTTCACCCTTATCCCGTCTACCCTTGGTGGAAAAAGCCGACCTATATTTAATCAGTTTAATCCCTCATAATTTTAAATACATCTATCAAATTTCCCCTCATTCTTCTTCACTCCAAGGAATCTAATCTGTTTAACATTTCCCTGTAACTCAGTTCCTGAAGTCTCAGCAACTTCCTAGTAAATCTCTGCACTTTTTCAATCTTACTGATATCTTTCCTGGAGTTAGGTGACCAAAACTGCACACGATCCTCCAGATTTGGCCTCACCAATGTCTTGTATAAGTTTATAACTCCTATACTCCGTACTTTAATTTATGGAGGCCAATTAATTAAGAGACGACATATCTGCAAAGCGGTTAACGTGCCGCTGTTACATCACCAGTGATAGGGAGAGGAGTTCGAAACCTGTGCTTTCTGTAATGAGTTGGTACGTTCTCCCCATGTCTGCATGGGTTTTTCCCAGGGGCTCTGGTTTCCTCCTACCCTTCAAAACATTCTGGGGGGGGGGTCTAGATTAATTGAGCAGCAAGAGCTTGTGGGTTTAAATGGCCTGTTATTGTGCTGTATGTCTAAATTTTAAAAATATATACATTTAAAATAAAAAAAATCAATAGGCCAAACTCTCTCTTTCCAACCCTATTTGTTGACGTCACTTTCAGGTTACTGTGTGTCTGTATCTCCAGATTGCTCGGTTCTACTGCACTTCTCAGTGACCTGCCATTTACCGTGTATGTCCTTTCTTGCCTTATCATTAAAATTGTCAGAGCTTGCTTCTCCTGCTTTTGAAGAGGAGATGCACAATCCCTCTAGGAAAAGTGATCTTGTCTCTTTAAAGAGTGGCCCCCTAGTTCTGCATTCTCCCATAAGAAAGAATAACCTCTTCCTATCCATCCTGTCAAGACATCTCAGGATTTCATGTTCCAATCAAGTCCCTTCTAAATTGGGTAAATTTCCAGTGGGTGCAAGCCTAGCCTGTTCAATCTTTATGCATTAGATAACTTGTGATCCAGGTGTTAATTGAGTAAACCTTTTCTGAACTGCTTCCTGCATCACTTGTTTTTTTTGCACCTGCCTGCATGCATAAATTAATGCCACGAACGCAAATGTGACCACTCTGCAGACGTACATCTCGCAGCAGGCACCGTATAGTGAATGACCTGCATCATGTTGGAGAACCTCCTTTACCAGGAATGTTTAATCTATGGTATTTAACTTGGGTTAGTTACCTCCACATGCAAATATCTGAGTGCCTGTAATTTAGTTCACCAAGTTTCGGTGTGTTTATTTGACTGTTCTTACCAGCTAAAATCAGTGTATCGTACATGCTGGCAAAGAGGACAACCCTCAGATTTTCTACCTAAGATGTAGGTTTTGAGTTGAATAGGGTGACCACCCCCCAAAAAAAATGTGTGGCACTGACCACTGACCAGTAAGATCATGTTGCATTATCTTGTTGGCAGATTACCCTATAAAGATTTTAATTTGATCACCATATTTTAACATGAACTACCATTGGCTCCTTTAACAGGCCATTTGAAGCCTGTTCAGAGCCAAAGGCAGTTGGATTGGGGAGATGGACCCTGCAGGGGAAGTGCTGAGACTTTGTTGGACACGCACAGGTTTTCCCCACTGAACTGGCGATGCACGCGCATAGTTTTCGTGGTCCAATACACTAGTGTGGAGGTGAACCATGTTGGCATGAGGAAGGAATGTCGAGGTCATTTGAGTCGGAGCAGGTGGGATGGGAATAGGATATGGAGGGGGAGTGGAAGATAGCAGCGGTGTTGAGATTTGGATTTTAGACCCAGGGTATTAGACGTCCCCGATTTTGAGGCAACATTTTAAAGTTTCGAGGATCGGCCTATACGCTGGCACGTTGTACATTTATTGTGTTAATAAAAGTGATGACGTGTGCATTTCATCATGGACCTGCATCTTTAAGCTGCAAAGAATTTCCTTTCCGTGCAAGCTGTGCCCACAAACTGTTCAAAAGAGACACCTCCCAGTTCACACGGGATGTAAAGTCGTGAATTTTTAAAATCAATTGCTTGTTACAACCTGCTCTAATAGGAATCTGAGTACTTAACACCATGTGAACTTCCAGTTCATGGAATTAGTTTAGGTCACAGTAAAGAAAGCAATTTGAGATGATGATTCAGAGGAAAAAATAATTTTGCAAGTGAAATTACCTTCTTAACAAGAAGACACAAATATCTACCCTATATACTCGTGTAATCGTCGATACCATGTAATAGTCGACACCCCCTTAATGGTCCAAATATCACCTGTGTAAATGTTGACCCCTCCACCCACGTTCTTGGCCCTGACCACCCGCCCACAGGAGCTCCCGACGCCCCGAGCATAGACCCTCGCCCGAGCTCCCGACGCCCCGATCGTGGAACCTCACCCCAGCCAGCCAAGCTCCCGACACACTGACTGCAGACCGTGACCCTGGCTAGCCGCCCACTGGAGCTCCCAACAGCAGAGCTCCTGACCACAGATCCAGGCCTTGGCTGTCCATCTCAGCTCCTGACGCCTTCAACGACGCAGGTACATACTGAGGACAGAAGTAATATCCGTGTAAAAGTCGACCCCTGCCCCACCCAGTTTGACTCAAAAACTAGTCTACAAAATTGGACGAGTACACGAGTATATACTGCAGTTTTATTGCTATCTATGTATTTGAAAGCCATACAAATGATTCTTTTCTCCAAATTCTTCATTGTGCAGTTTTATTTTAGATTCCTCCTGCCTGGGCTCAGCTGGTAACTTTTCCCAGTTTTATCAATTGGATGCAAAAGGATTTCATTATAAACTTTCCCCTTCTCCATGCACTAGTGAGGACACTTGAGTTCAGCAGGTGGTCTAAGAAATGAGATGATGATTGGAAGTTTTCTGATTGAGCTGAGAGATGTTGATGAGCAATGGGATTTCAATCAACAAAGAACCACGGTCACCATTAAAGGCTCTTGGGTGGCGTTCATTTAGACGAGGAAGACATCCTACAAAAAATGTGCTTCTTCTCTCAAAATGGCTTCTCTTTTATGTGAAGTGGGTAATGGACCTGAAGGGCGGATGCAGGCTTTTTATTTCCTGGTCAGAAATGGTTCTGTGATTTTTCCAAACTCACTTTAATTGGACCTCTGCAACTAGCAGACGGAGAGGTTTTATCCCACAGACTGAGTTTGATTCTCTGATGTCAAAGGCTGTCTCCTCTTGATTGCAAATAAAATCTTTAGAAATGCTTTCGCTGGGACTTGGCACCATTAGCCATCTCTGCACAATAAAGAATCTTCGAAACTTATGAGTCTAAAATTCTTACCTTGCCAGCAAAGTCTCCACACCGCTGCCATCTTCCTGCCGGCTCTTGCAGTCTCGCACATGGCCCATTAGTAATTTGCAAAATCTCAGCGCTCCCCCACGGGAACCATCCACCCGTCTGTCTGCTATTGGCTCTGCACAGGCTTTCAGTGACCTGTTATAGGAGCTGACAGTGGTTTACTTTAAAATAACCAAATAAATTTTAAACCTTTCAGTGATCATTTGTTATCAAATTATTGTGATTTGCTTTTAACAGCGGTAAATGACAGATTTTGGGGGGGGTGGTTGTGTTATTCAAAGGGTATTGCTCAAAACCAACATATTAACTGGAAATTCCAGGGTCATCTTATACTGTACAGAGTCGTCCTATACAACGGCATACACGGTATGTCTTGTCTCTGTAAAAACACTCGCACTTGGCCCCCTGGGGACTGAGCTTTCATGATCTATATTCTACTTTTCAGTATTGATTCCCGGTACATGTATGGCATCGTGGGCCTGTCGTTCAGTGGCAGAGCGATCCAGGCTGCGTCTGTCCTCCTCGACGAGGGCGTGGAGACTCCCGAGAGCGTAGAAGCAGTGTTGCAGCGCCTCAAGGCGGCCGGTATTCCGGAGCACAACACGGTGGGCTTCATGTTTGCCTGCATTGGCCGGGGTCGCAGCCGCTACTCTAAGATGGAGAACGTGGAAGCTGACGCCTTCAGGAAGCAATTCCCAAGCGTACCGCTCTTTGGGTTCTTTGGTAATGGCGAAATTGGCTGTGATCGCATCATGACGGAGCACTTCTCACTGAGGGAGTGCAGCACCTGTTTAGAACACTATGAATTAATTCACAGTTACACAACAGTAATGGTCCTCATTCACCTAGGACCCATCAAATAACCAAAAGCCTTCAGTTTTCCAAATTATGTCAGGGTACATACATGACATCACATACAACCCTGAGATTCCTTTTTCCTGCGGGCCAGGCAGAATTACTACTGATTGGTAGTGCGGAAAATAAACTGTACACAGTGTAAACATGGAAACCATCAAAAGAACTGTAATCCGATAAGAATGTAAAAAAAAACTGAACAATACAGAGAGCGAAAAGAAAATCAATAAAGTGCACAAGAGTCCTTAAATGAGGCTCTAATTGACTCTGCTGTTGAGGAGTCTGATGGGGGGGGGGGGAGCCGCTGTTCCTGAACCTGGCGATGCGAGTCTTGTGGCACCAAGACCTCTCTCCTGATGGCCACAGCGAGAACAGAGCAGGTGCTGGGGGGTGTGGATTTTTGGTGATTGCTGCTGCCCTCTGACAGCAGAGCATTTCTTGGAGACGTGCTCAATAGTGGAAGGTTTTACCTCTAATGCCCTGGGCTGTGTCCACTACATTTTGGAGGGCTTTATGCTCAGGGGTTATTGGTGTCCCCATATCTGTGATGCAGCTGATCATCGCACTTCCCATCACACCTTTGTAGAAATTCGCCAGGGTTTCTGATGTCATACCAAACCTCCGCCGACTCCTGAGGAAGTAGAGGCAATGGCGTGCTTTCGTTACAATGCCATTGGTGTGTTGTGGTCCAGGAAAGATCCTCTGAGATAGTGACTCCCAAGAACCTACATTTGCTCACCCTCTCCACCTCTGATCTCCCAATGATCACTGGATTGTACACCTCGGGGTTTCCTGAAGTCAACAATTAGCTCCTTGGTTTTGGTGACATTTAAATGCAAGGTTGTTGATACACCATTCAGCCAAGTTTTCAGTCTCCATCCTGTATGCTGTCTCATCCCCTTCCTTTATATAATCCTCTACCACGGTATCCTCGGCAAATTTGTCAATGTCATACTGAGCTGCACGATTATAGGTGTAAACTGAGTAGAGGAGGGGGCTAATAACACAGCCCTGTTGTGCTCCTGTTCTGATGGAGATTGGAGTCTTGCCAAGAATTGATGATTGACCAACACAATCAAGTTTGTTGTCACTTTTTGTCCCTCTAATGTTTGCATTAAGGTATCTTTCCAAAGATGTCCCATAGATTGACCGTTCAAGAATCTCAAAGCAATCTGTTTGAACATTGAGTCGTTTAACTTTCAAATCATTTGTATAGTTTTAAATTGTTTTCTTTGTCTTTATCAAATGTAAAACTAATTCTTCCGATGATTATTTTGAGATTGTTTTATTTACACAAATACACAAGGTTAGCACAACACTGTGAGAGGGCTAGCGACCTGGGGTTCGAATCCTGCACTGTCTATAAAGAGTTTTTACATTCTCCCTGTGTCTGCGTGGGTTTCGTCCAGGTGCTCTGGTTTCCTCCCACTCTTCAAAACGTACTGAGTTTGTAGGTCAATTTGGATGTCACGGGCTCGTGGGCCAGAAGGGGCTTCTACTGTGCTGTCTGTCGAAATTAAAGTTTAAAAGAAACAATTACAAAGGAGTGTGAGAGGTGATGTAGGAAAGGCATTTTAAATGCTCACCTGTTTTCTGTTTCTGTCCGCGTTCCTCTGACCGGGTTGCTATCAGGAGGGCTTCAGTGAACTGAGACTGGATGCAGTGAAGAGTTCCACCAACCCAGGTGTATTCCTGGCCAGAGTTACTGTCTGCTTAGAGTATGCACGTTTTCTGTCCCCGTTCACTACTGATGCTCTCGATCAATTTACTGGCCACTAAATTAACCCAAGGATAGGTGGATGACAGGAAAAATCAGCAGTGGGTGTGATGAGGAGTTGATGGGATACGAGGGAAAATAATATACAGAAAGGAAAATCTACAGAGCCTGAATCCGCTCCATCTTTGGTGGTGTTCAATATGACAACAGAGAAATGGAAGAAGATGGATATTTCCATTGAAAGTATTTATTTGGACCCTAATCATAACTGAGCATCGCGAAGCAGGATCAGAATTTACTGTCATGAACAAGGCAAGGCAAATAGCGCCTTTGGAAGACTACACAAAAGAGTCTGGAAAAACAACCAACTGAAAAACCTCACAAAGATAAGCGTATACAGAGCCGTTGTCATACCCACACTCCTGTTCGGCTCCGAATCATGGGTCCTCTACCGGCACCACCTACGGCTCCTAGAACGCTTCCACCAGCGTTGTCTCCGCTCCATCCTCAACATCCATTGGAGCGCTTACATCCCTAACGTCGAAGTACTCGAGATGGCAGAGGTCGACAGCATCGAGTCCACGCTGCTGAAGATCCAGCTGCGCTGGATGGGTCACGTCTCCAGAATGGAGGACCATCGCCTTCCCAAGATCGTGTTATATGGCGAGCTCTCCACTGGCCACCGTGACAGAGGTGCACCAAAGAAAAGGTACAAGGACTGCCTAAAGAAATCTCTTGGTGCCTGCCACATTGACCACCGCCAGTGGGCTGATATCGCCTCAAACCGTGCATCTTGGCGCCTCACAGTTTGGCGGGCAGCAACCTCCTTTGAAGAAGACCGCAGAGCCTACCTCACTGACAAAAGGCAAAGGAGGAAAAACCCAACACCCAACCCCAACCAACCAATTTTCCCCTGCAACCGCTGCAACCGTGTCTGCCTGTCCCGCATCGGACTTGTCAGCCACAAACGAGCCTGCAGCTGACGTGGACTTTTTACCCCCTCCATAAATCTTCGTCCGCGAAGCCAAGCCAAAGAAAAGAATCATAACTGAGCATCGCGAAGCAGGATCAGAATTTACTGTCATGAACAAGTCATGAAAATTGTTGTTTTGCAGCAGCGTCACGGGGCAAACGTTTCTATAAATCACCGTACAACAATAAATCAAAATAGTGCAAGAAAATGTCAAAGTAAGGAAGTGTCTGTGGATTATTGATCATTCAGGAATCTGATACAAAAGGGAAGAAGCCGTCCTTGTGCCGCTGGGTGCTCGCCTTCAGGCTCCTGCACCTTTTTCCCCAATGGTACCAGAGTGAAGAGGGCACGGCCTGGGTGGTGCGGGTGCTTGAGGATAGAGGCCACTTTCTTAAGACACCGCCTCTTGTGGATGTCCTCGATGGAGTGAAGTCTGGTGCCCGTGATGTTGTAGGTCGAGTTAACAACCCTCTGGAGTTATTTTTCCCGTCCTGAGCGTTGGCAACTCCGTACCAGACGGTGATGCAACCAGCCCGAATGCTCTTCGCGATACACCTGTAGAGTTTTTCGAGAGTGTTTAGTGACATATTGAATCTCCTCAAACTCCTCACGAAGTATAGCTGCTAGCGAGCCGCCTTTGTGATTGCATCGACATGGAGGTTCCAGGACCGATTGAGGACCGTTTGCAGCTGGAGAATTAGATTGGAAATGCAATGATTGTTTTCACAAATGACAACAGGACGTTTATGCACAACAAGGACACGGCAACAGTGGTCAGATGATCTGCGATTTCTGGTTGAATGATAACCCATGGCGCTAGGGAAAGCAACTATAGAGCTTGCTGTCTTACAGTTGAGACACCCAGGATCAACCCTAATCTCTTGTGGTTTCTGTGGATGAAGACCAGTACCAGCAGAGCCACAGGGTATGGTTATACGTCAACATGATGCCAAATTAACTAAAATTTAGTGTGGAATTTGTACGTTCTTCCTGTGACCAGTTTCCCCATGACTCTGGTTTCCTTGCACGTCCTACTTGTGTAGTTGGGTGGGTTTAATTGGTCATTAGAAATTTCCCCTCAATGTTTAGGTGAATGGTGGAAAGTTTATAGGAATGTGGAGAAAATGTGAGGAGATTAATGTGAATGGAGTTTGTGTTGGTGTGGCCTTAAGAGGCTCCTTCCTTGCTGTATAGCTTTGTAGTTGGATATTTTCTTAAATGATTTTATGAGCCAATATATTTTCATAAGCTGTAACCCCCATTGAAATTTTTGTCTACATTGGCCCTTCAGTGCTGTAGAAATCCCTTCATGATGTCCTGCTAACAGATTTTGCGGCACGGTCTATGGGATGGAACTGAAATGTGGTTGAAACTACGTGATCGTAGGAAATTTACCACCATTTCCTGGGCTGATACTACAGTAAAACCCCTGGTATCCGGCACCTATGGGGATTGGTAGATGTCGGATAAATGAATTTGCCAGGTGCTGGAGTTTGCGGGCTGTGTGTGTGAATTGGTGAACTAGCTGCTGGGGTTGGCGGGGGGGTGGGTGGGGGGGGGGCGGGGGGGGGGTGTTGGTGCCAGTGTTAAACTTTCATATTTATTTTCCGAGATTTTTCTTTGCTGATTGCTTCAGGCTGCCAGGTGCTTGAATTCTGGAGAGGGGATTTTACTGTACTTTAATTTGCATTGTGCAAAGTACCCTGTAATGTAGGTCAAAATATTTTCACTTTGGTACGAGTCTGGTGAAAGCCTTTGGACTTACTGGCAGAGCTCTCACTGACTTTGAAGCTTAGATTAATTCATCTTTTTGGTAACATCGCTCTTTTGGAGAAGAGTGATCAAACATGATCAATTTTATAAAAGGTTTAAAAATCAGCTAACAGCAAAGGAAGTTTAAAGGTATGAGATGTTAATGGATTGAGAAACTACATTCAAAGGTATGAGAGCATGCAATAACATTGAAAGAATTAATTTTATTGCAGCAAATATGTATCCCTTTCAGTCACGTATCCTAACAGGAATAAAAGATCTGCAGATGCCATGATTGAGAAGCTCAGCAGGTCAAATAGCATATTTTAAATAGCAAAGATAAAGATACATAACCGATAAAGATACATAACCAACGTTTCGGGCTTGAGCTCTTCATTGCTCTGTAAGCAAAATGTAGACAGGTGCCTGAACAAAATGGTGGTGGGGAGGAGCCTTTCTCGGCATGAGAGCAGGAGCTAATGTGGTGCCACATTTACCCCTTAGCAAAGCCAAAAGAATAGATAGGTTGGAGATGCACTGCGTTACTGCCTCAGATCACTTGCTATGTGTGGGTTATAACTGGGTAAATATTTGAAACCTAACCAAAATAGTTCTTGCAGCTACCATCAGGAAAGAAGTCTAGGTGCCGCAAGACTCTCACCAACTAGGTTCAGGCACAGCTGCTCCCCCTCCACCATCAGACTCCTCAATAACAATCAAAGACTCATTTAAGGACTTGTGCACTTTATTGATTTGTTTTTCCTCTGTGTTTGTTTGGATTTCTTTTTTACATGTGTAGGTTGAGTCCGTTTTTTTTGTACTGCCAATAAGCGGTAGTTCTTTCTCGCCTGCACGAAAAAGAATCTTAGGGTTGTATGTGATGTTATGTATGTACTCTGACAATAAATCTGAAGTAGGACCAATTTGAGCAAGAGCGAACATACAGAGGGGTTGCCTTCCAAGAAACCCCCTTGGATCGCAATGAACACTTGGCATA
The DNA here is from genome assembly GCF_036971445.1 of Narcine bancroftii. Lineage (NCBI taxonomy): Eukaryota > Metazoa > Chordata > Chondrichthyes > Torpediniformes > Narcinidae > Narcine > Narcine bancroftii. The sequence goes on along the minus strand of NC_091479.1, from coordinate 10,254,689 downwards.
AATTTATAAGTTTTGTTGTTTCTATTGCATTTTGTGTTTATTTAGTTTTCTCATCTAAATTCGGTAAGAATGATTTTCTATTCCATATGTTGATTGTTTTTGTTATTACGAGCTCCCATATAATTTTAGTGTGACTGTGACTTTAAGGGTAAACAAATCAACATGCCAGCATGCAGAGCTTTGAAGAGACTGAGGTGGCAACAACTCATTGGGCATGTACAAACTTTGCTACTTTTGAAGAGAAGAGAGGAAATGTGTTGCTTTTCCAGGGACACAGGTGGAGAGAGTCATGTAGGTGAAAAATATTGAAGTAACAGCCCACTTTGTGATTAGCAGCCATTTTAAAGGAACAGCACTTCCTGAGAAGCAGCCATCTGAAGGAACAGTGTGCTGGAGAAGCTCTGTGTGGTGGTGAACGATTTCGTATTTCATTTCCCCTGTCGGGAATTACTGAACCACACTGTGACCAAAGGAAAGGTCGCTTTGATCGACTCGTGCCTGGATTTTAGAAGCTTTGTGGAAGTCGCACATTTTGGATCATCTATATAAGGAAAAGAGGCAACCACTCATCTGAAAGGACATTAGCTCTGGGAGCAACTCGACAAGGATTCGTGAGTTTTCGTCAGTCTGGTCACTCAGTCTCTCCCACCTCCTTCGTGATTACTTCTGTACATCAGTTTAAGAGACCTTGTGTCAATACTGGACTTCTAAGACTGACTTTGGAATGACTTCCTAGAATTGTGCCTAAGCTGTAATGGTTTTGGGTATCTCACACACACATACACTTTATTCACTCATAGTGGGGGTTAAGTTACTTAAGATGTTATAGTATTAGTAGTTGGTAATAAAAATAATGTTTTAAAAATAACACTGTCTGGGCAAATTTCTTTTGCTGCTGTCTGAGATGTAATATTGTTAAATGATTTGAGAGTTCCCTCAAGAATTTCATGTATCCAAACTAATTATCCAGAATAATTACAGAATTCATCGAACCAGAGACATTGGTTCTGTATCTTTATCTTTGTTATATTAAGTACACTGTTTGACCTGCTGAGTTTCTCCAGCATTGTGTATTTACATATCCTAACAAGAGTTGTCCAAAGCTGATTGACACGTTGCAGTAGTAGATTAAAGGAAAAGGCTCAAATCCCTGTGACTGTCAAATCTCCAGGGAAGAAAGGAAGTTTGGAGGGCAGGTCAAAAGGAAAGTACACAACTTGCGCAAGATGTTGGAAGGGCCACATTTGGAGTATCGTGTGCTGTTCTCGATGCTAGCCGTTTTAAGCCCCTGGTTTCCGGCACCTATGGGTAGATGCTGGATAAGTGAATTTTCCGATCGCATGTTGCATAATTGGTGAGCTCACGGTGAACTATCCATTTCCGCTATTATTTTTGCCGGTTGCTTGAATTCTGGAGAAAAACAAAAGGGGTTTCGCTGTATAGTGACAAGAGGGGCAGATGGAGTGGATTGCCTTCTGCCCATTGTGTAACTATCAAGGGTTTAGAGGGGAAATTTTAAAACGAGGCAAGGATTTCCTTTGCACACTGGTGGGTGCCAGGCGCACGTTGCCATGGGTGGCAAAAAGAGATCGTCACGCAAAGGCAGGGAATAGAGGGATACCATATGTGGTTGGGGGTAGATTGCCATCATGGTTGATGCAGATGTTGTGAGGTGAAGGGACTGTTCTTGTGCTGTACCATTCTATGCCCTGCAGCAGGTGGCTTGTAATATTCTTCCCCTTTCTTTTCTGACTATCGATCTTGTTTTCCCAGTAAACCTTGTCTTATTATCCCCCAGTTGGAGGTCATCCTGGTGAATCCAAAATCTGTGTCTCCGGAGCAACAGTCCAGTTATAATGATCAGGCTTTGTGGTGTTAAATATGGTCTTGAAACGAGAAAGGCTGCAGACGCCGTGATCGTAGGAAACGCACAAAACTCAGCAGCTCCTGAGCATTCCAAGCGAGGCAGAGTTGTGTAACTAACTTTTCGGGACCGAGCCCTTCCTCAAGATTTGTTCAAAGAGCGCCCGAATATGAAGGTACTTCACCTTTCAGAGCCCCAAACGGTCCTCCTAAGTGAAGCAACAACTGTAAAGCTATTGTATTATTTACAACTATTTACTGGATCCGGTGCTCCTGTTGTGGGCTCCTCGACATCGGAGAGACTGGATGTAGACTGGGAGATTGTTGAGCACCTTCTGGTAGCGAGGATCTCCCAGTGGCCACCCATTTTAATTCTCTGTCCCATTCCCACGCCGACATGTCTCCTGCATTCTCCGAATGTGCCCACCCCGCAAATTGGAGGAACAACACCACGTATTCCATCTGGGCACCCTCCAACCATTTTGCAATAGCATAAGCTTCTCCGGTTTCCATTAGCCCCCACCCTATCCCAATGTCTCCTTTTCTCGTCTCTTTCCCTGTCCTCCTGCTTCCTTCCAGCTCTGCATTCACATTCACTTCCTTCCCCTGATCAGTTCTCAGTTTTCCTCCCCTGCCCTCCTATTCATGTCCACCTATGGCCTCTTGTCTGTTTCCCTTGCTGTCCTCCTGCCCCTTCTTCCCACCCTTTAATTCGGACGCCTTCCTACGTTTTGCTCGTACCTTGACAACAGGCTCGGGCCTGAAATTTTGGTTATACATGTTTTGGTTATATATTTTGGTTATAGACATGTGGGACCTGCTGTGTTTTCTAATAGTCAAAGACTAGATTTGGAGCTTGAGGAGGTCAAGGATCTCGTGTTGTCAGAAGTGGGAGAGCTTTGGAGAAAACCTCTCAGGAATAGATCCACCCCGAGTGGGTGAGTTTAGTTTGTCTGGGGAAACAGGTTTTAAGAGGTTTGGGGAAGGAAGAGCCCCTCTCAAGTTTTAAAAAATAGTGCAGGAGATAGAGAATTCCTGATTGGGAAGCTCAAGGGGCAGAGAACTATAAGGCATAGGAGCAGAAGTAGGCTATTCAGCCCATCGTGTCTGCCTTGCCATTTTATCATGAGCTGATCTAGTTTCCCACTAAGAAAATAAAGACAACTCAAGTTTATTGTCATATGATTGTACAAGTACAACCCGATGAAACAGCGTTCTCCGGTTCCCAGTGCAAAATACACAGACACGTAACCAGGCATAACACAATACACATGCACACATTTATCTATACAAATAAATATTGTTTTGTACATATGTGAGACTCAGATGGTCAGTGTGAGCAGTCCCTTGGTCGTTCAGCATTCTCACCGCCCGTGGGAAGAAGCTGTTCCTCAGCCTGGTCGTGCTGGCTCTGATCCTCCTGGATCTCTTCAGTAACTGAAAGATGCTGTGTGCGGGGTGCTGAATGATTTTGCACGCCCTCTTCTAGCAATGATCCCAATAGATCATGTCAATGGAAGGGGAGGCCGTCCTGTGGAGGAAGGGGGGGGGGCCGTCTTGTGGAGAAAGGTGGGGGGGGGGGGTCCTGTGGAGGAAGTGGGATGGTGAACAGAGCATTAGCTCACCCGCCTCCCCCTATTGAAGAAGTCTCATTCCTTTAGGAGGAATCTGCCTTCTAGCTTGGAAATGCTGTACCGTGACCCAACACTGTTCTCCACAGGGTACTGTATGTCAGGCCACACCAGGTCAGCAGCCAAAGGTTTTACCACGGGTTTTTGGGAAGGGTCTGGGGCTCTGGCCTAGGCTTGGGCAGTGTGGTGATCAGGACTAGGGTGGGGGAATGTTGTGCCACATGAGCAAGCAGCCCTGAGGTGGATGGTATCCTCAATGCAGGTAAGTAAGATGTGGTGGTGAAAAAAATGTTTGGCACATTTGCCCTCGCTGGTCAAGGCACTGAGCACAGGAGTATGGAATGTCATGTTACAACTGTGTAAGTTATTGGTGAGACCGCACTTGGAGTATTGCACATATTGAATAGGCCCTTCAGGTATGTTGGCCTCGAAAAGGGAGGATGCCTTTAAACTGCAAAATGGTGTTGAAAAGATTCATGAGCGTGCTATTGGGGCTGGTCAGCTTGAGTTTTAAGCAGATATTTGGATTTTTTTCCCTCTCTTTCTCTTGCTCTCCACCCACCCCCCCCCCACCGAAGCTTAGGAGACAAAAGGTGACATTTATAGAGGTACAGTAAAATCCTTGTTATCTGAAATTCAAGCAAGTGTCAAAAAGAATTTGAGGAAAATAAATAAATTGAATGTATAAAAGTTTAAAATAATAGAAGTAAATCTTCTCTGAACATAAACCTGTGGTGAAGACGGGAGCAAATATTCAGCCAACAGAGGGCCTTGGTCGAGCTTTGCTCGTAGCAGCTGTTTGAATAAAGTTGTGTTTGAATAAAGTGGCGTTGCCCAGGATGAAGAGCTGGTTGATGCCACTTGCTGTAAAAGTGTCTCCTTATCCCTGCTTAGTAAGGGTCTTTGTCTTTATTAGTATATTAGTGTCAATTTGGGGGAGGGGGAGTTAATTATCTGAAATATTGTTGTTCATCTTTCGGGCAGTTCCGTGGAGGGGGAGGAACCTGCAGTTGCAGCGACGGTTAAATGTTTTCAAAGAATGTGTCTGAAAATAAAGTAAAATGCTTTAAGGTTTTTATTTTCATACAAGAGAAGTTTGTTCAGTGCAAGTACAGTATAGTATTGTCTTTTAAACTGTTTATTTTTAATGCAGGTGTATTAGGCATTGTAAAAGCAACCAGAAAACTCGCTTATCCAGAATCTACCAATCTCCAAAGATACCAGGGTTTTTTTTTTACTGTATATGAAGGGCATGGATAAGGTGAGTGGTCACAGTCTTTTTCCCAGGGTAGAGAGCCTAAAACTAGAGGGTAGAGGTTTAAGGTGAGGGGAAAGATTTGAAGGAGATCTGTGGCACAACGTTTCATACAATGGGTGTGAAATATGGAACAAACTGCCAGAGGAAGAAGTAGTGGGGGTCCGATTACAATGCTTAAAGGACAAAGGATGGAGAGAAAAGGTGCAGAGGGATAAGGGCCAAATGCAGGTCAATGGGACTGGCTGGAAAGTAGGGGAAATCGAGGAACGAGATTTAGAGAGGAGTTGATGTATTCTGACCACGTACATCGATGTAAACAACCTTGGCCACAGCCAATGTCGCATACTCCAATTCTGTCCTTTTTTTCCCGACCCTGCTCCAATTCCACCTTCCCCACCCTTTGGAACTGAGTGATCGATGTATGCAATCAGACTACATCAGTGTGTGGTTGCAGAACCGGTGAGCGGACGTCCGACATCCTCAATCCCAAGAAACTGAGAGTTTTCCCTGTCGTTCTGGGTCCTTGTGTGAGCAGGTGGAGGTGCAGTGTGATGGGACAACTGCGGCTCTTGAGCAGGTGTGTGTCCCGTTTGTTGGATCAGAGATCGTTATCTGAATTGGAAGAAATTTTGTTCCATAAATGCAGGCAAACCTGACAATTATCACTGCCTTAGGCCAAAACAATGCTGGAGAAACTCAGCAGGTCAAACAGTACACTTTATGTAGCAACGTCAAAGATGCAGAACCAACATTTGGCTTGAGCCCTTCATCAAGGCATGGAAAAATGTCGACAGGTGCTCAAGCAAAATGGGGTCAGGAGAGCACGGTCCCAAAGGCAGTTAAGGGTAAGAGAGCATGCTTGCAAGAAAGGGAGGAGGGATGCCTCTGTGAACGGAGAGGGTTAAGGGAAAGAAGGCGAGGAGAAAGGGAAGGGAGGGGAACGGAGAGTGGGCTAGCAGAAACCCAAGTTGATGTTAATGTCATTTGATTTGTTTTGTGTTTAATTCTGGAGGGAATTTCATAGGAATTTTGTAAAGGCATTAGAAAGGATTCAGAAAAGAGTTACAAGATTTGATTGAGGTACATAATGTGATAAGAGTGTGGGAATAGTAGACGTTGGGGGCTGTTCCCTTTTGTGGGCTTGAGGTGACATTTATAAATTATAGGTCAGCATACTGATTAGCGCAATATCGTTACAGCCCCAGCAATACGGATTCAAATCCTGCGGTGTCTGTAAAGAGTTTGTATATTCCTCCTGTGTCTGCATGGGTTTTCCCCGGGTGCTCCGGTTTCCTTCCACCTTTCAAAGCGTACTGGATTTGTAGGTTAATTGGGGTATTTGGGTGGAAAGGCCTGTTGGCATGCTGTATGTTTAAATTTAAAAAGGAGAATTAAGAGTGACATTTTGGAAGTGTGTTTTGTGCAGCATGTAACTTGAAGCAGGAATTGCTACCTGCAGATGGGTGCATGAATGTAAGAATAAGTAGAGGGTTAGGGGAAAATCTGCTGTGGAATAGGTTTGTATTGGCCGGCATGACATTGTGGGCTGAATGGACTGGGCTGAAAAAAGATGTGTTGGAGGCACCATGAGCTGCCTGAGTGAATTGGACAATATACGGTGAAGCAAAATGTGCAAGACTGAAGATAATGGGCAGAACAGCCTCCTTTCACCATTCAATGATCCTGTGGGCTTTTAACATAATTGTTTTGCATAGAGTGAGGTCCCAATGGAGTTTTCTTGTATATATGAATCCTAAGTGCTGTGCGGAAGGTCAGCTGACCTTTCCGGCAGAAAACGGACCAGAAGTCACCAAACGTCAATCAAGTTTGAGATCCACCCACAAGTGAGGCTACCATGGTTCTCATAAGTCATGTGGGTGCACCTGGGCCACCCCAACTCCCGACACAATCAGTTGTCACAGGTCACATGGATGCACCTGACTGGGCTACTCCAGCCAGCTGCCGTCTAGACCCCACCACGTGGTGCAGCTCAGTCTCTCGTTCCCCACAGGTGAGGCCGGTTGACTAGCACTGGAGGATCTGATCTGGATTGTGAGCCGTGGGCAACGCTGGAGACAAGTTGTAGGGTACGCTGGTACAGGATGAGGGATTATAGTGGCAGACACCTATCTTAGTTGCAATCAGACTACTGTTTATGTCGAGTAGTGTTCCGTGCTTGAGTATTGTAGAGCGGTGGTGGGTGTTGTGTAAATACTATCAGGTGTTGCGAGTATCTCCGACTGACTAGAGTCTGTGTATGATTTGCATGCTACTGTTGCATGAGTGTGTTCCATGTTGCGAATTCCCCTGCGTGTAAAGATCACAGTTTTCTACTAACATGTGTCATGGGCCTTGTTACTCTTCAAACCAGTCGAATCTATTCTCATCATCACACTAAAAGAGTCCATGGAATGAGCCAAATGACAGCTGCTTTTATTGTAAGAAAATATGATTAATGTGGATTTAATTATCCGGTGATGAGAGCTTAAATTTAACTCCTGCCCTGACATGTCTGTCCATGGCCTCATCCACTGCCAAACCAAGGCCATTCATAAATTCGACGTGCAACATCTAATATTCCATCTGTGCACTCTCCAACCAGATGGCATTAACATCAACTTCCCTCTCTTCCCCATCCCTCTCCTCCTTTCCTTCAGCTCTCCACCCTCTTGCCTCTCCATTCACATGCTTTACCCCCCCGCCCCCATTTGCTGGTGTGTCCTCCCTCCCTTATCCACCTATTACCTCCTGGCTGTGGGACCGTGCTCCTTCCCCTCCTCTCCCACCAAAATGCCTACATTTTGCTCATACCTTAATGAAGGGCACTAAGTCCGAAACAGTGGTTATGTATCTTTATCTTTGCTATATAAAGCACATAATTTGACCTGCTGAGTTTCTCCAGCATTGTGTTTTTACTTTTGAGCACGTGTTCTGGTTTTCTTTCCACTTCATTTGTTTAAAAAAAATACATCAAATGATCTCTTTCCAAATGGCCTCCTGCTATCATTCATGGTCGTGTTTGTTTTCAGACATCCAAAGGTCCATTTGAACAGATGGACTACAGGGCCATTGTTAACCAGAAGGAATTAATATAGCACAGATTTTCATTGCCAGTTTCCTCTCCAGCTACATAAATTTCTAATGGTAAAGGTTACCAATTCTATTAAAAATGTGAGAAGATGCAAAGGTTTTCTGTGTAGAAACATACATCTATAAATTGATTTTTACACAGCATAACAACACAATAGACCGGTGCTTTATTTTGGAGATGAGTATCGTGTGGTTAGAATATGTGAAAAGAACACAAATGGAGTGATTGGCGTTGTGGTAATACCAGCCTCAGGCAAGTAGGGCTCTGAGGTTTATGGGTGCCCCGAATGATTGCATTTGGAAATGTGTTGATCCTTTATCATCTTGACCAATCTTCCATAACGAGGCAGTACGTTTTCCCCTTATCCAAAGTTCTGAATACAGACAGATCCCTACATACAGGATTTCAAAATTGCAATGGTTCTGTTCTCGCGTTTTTCGGTGAATTCTTGCTTGTTCAACGAAATCTTGCTTTTTCTCAGCGAAATCTCACCTTTCTTTTGACAAAACCTCTCATTATTTTGCCCAATTTCAACTTCCAACTTCCCAGAATGGAACGCCATCGTAAGTAGGGGGTCTATGTACTGAAAAGATCCAGTAACCGAGCTTTTTTGCCGCACCGTCATTACAACACAAGTTGAAAATATTTTTATGACACCCGACTTGCCAAGTGGGCCTCTAACGCACTGTTGCCGCCATTTTGACAACCACGGAGCTCTCGTGTACTGTAGAAGGCAGAGGTCAAGTTGTTTTTTTGGTACATACTAAACATTATTTCATGCTCGAAAAGCTTGCCGTGGTTTAACCGCTGATAGAAGTATTCTGCTACTGCTGAGCTACTTAAAGCTATTGTTCCGTTAACTGAAAAAAAAAACCCATAACTGAAAAGCGTCTGGTCCCAAGCATTTCGGATATGGGAAAACGTACTGTATTGTAACCGTACCTTTATTGCTCGGACTGCCGTGGCTTAAAGAGATCACCCACCTCCACCACCTTGAGGTTGTGTTGATCTCATCCATGTTCAACAGATCAAAGGAGAAATGGGACTGTACCTGTGTTGTGCTCAGAGCATCAGGTTCAGTGGGTACAGAGAGACCAGTCTGGACACAAGTCTTACAATTACAGGTAACTTTATTGAACACACAGGAGACAAATGATACTTAATTACTCTACTTTTCTTTGGCTTGGCTTCGCGGACGAAGATTTATGGAGGGGGTAAAAAGTCCACGTCAGCTGCAGGCTCGTTTGTGGCTGACCAGTCCGATGCGGGACAGGCAGACACGATTGCAGCGGTTGCAAGGGAAAATTGGTTGGTTGGGGTTGGGTGTTGGGTTTTTCCTCCTTTGCCTTTTGTCAGTGAGGTGGGCTCTGCGGTCTTCTTCAAAGGAGGCTGCTGCCCGCCAAACTGTGAGGCGCCAAGATGCACGGTTTGAGGCGTTATCAGCTACTAAATAACTATATAGACATTCACATCCGACCCAGGTTGGACTCCGATATCAGTGGCCGCCTATTTTCCCTCTTCAGACAGGGACTTTTAAACACACTCCTTGTTTCCTATACTAATGCTCTCTGCAAGCACTGATCTATCGCAGAACTATGGCTTAACTTAAATGTAGTGCGCACACCTTACCCATGACTCCTCTAGTGATGTCCACCGTAACGACCTGGCGTGTAGCGATAGCCGGGGCTTGGACCATGAGGCAGAGAGAAAGAAATGTGCTGTTCATCAATGTTTTATACTGTTCTGAGCTGGGCATCTGGCCAATAATGGCCCTAAGTGATTTAAATGACTAAAGGCAAGGTGTGCACTAATGGGTGGCCGGAGTCCAATCTTGATTGACAGGTGATGCGACTTCCAAATAAGTTTCGGACAGGGAGGACACGTGAGCACCTGCAATCCACAATATCGCAGACACATATAACAACCTGTCACTGCGCGTGATTACCTGTAGAAGTATTAACATCCTGCTGCTTGGGGAAACCCTCATTGGCCAGAGGATATGTACAGCAACACTGCTCTAACGTAGCAAGCAGAGAGACGCTGGAAGAACTCAGAAGGCCGGACGGCGTTCGGGGGGGAGGGTGTGGGGGAGTGGGGGGGGGGGGAATGATCATTCGACGTTTCAAGACAGGATCTTTTTATCACGACTAAAGCAGGAAGGGGTGAGATCGAGGAGGAGGGATGGAGCAAGGAGCTAAGAGATTGTAGGATGTTGGAATGGAGAAGGCAAGTAAAGGAGGGGAGGGAGGTAGAGGACAGTAAGAAGCAGGTCGAGGTAAAGATGGGGAAATATCATTATTACCCTGTTCCCTTGATGTGGCCTGAATTCTACAGGTGATGAAGGGGCAAAACTGCAAAGAATTATTTCCTTTCATCTTAGAAGTCAACCACAAAACAAACAGTACCTTTGTAGTTGTTCTTGCTCTACGTGTTTGGGAAATCATTCCAGTCGCCTTGTTTGATGCCAAGGTTTACTGCTGGATAATGGTGTGGCGATCCGTTTCTGAGAGGGAGGGTGTTGGGGTGAATGGCACTTCTCGATTCCTCCCACTGATCCCTGGAGTGCAGAGGGGGACCAAGTGGCTACGAGTTCATGTGTGTTTGACATGTTTGCAAATGTTTATTCAGAGTGCGTCTTGGCTCATGTTAGAAGCGCCGGTCATCTCCACACACCAGTGATGCGTGGGATAGGTTGGTAGTTCCTGCTCCGGTTCCTTGGTGCCAAAGGTGATGACGAGCGTCTCCCCAATATTGACGGCCCTGTGCCTGGTCACCGTGCGGTACCAGCTCTTGCCGCCCCGCAGCATCCTTCTTTTCTGCCTCCGTTTCCTGCAAATGTAAGAAGCTGAGAGTAACTTGAGTGCTAAGGTGTGATGTTGGGGGGGGGGATGGGTGCGGAGGAGGTGAAGAACAGCTTATCCAAACCTGTGTATAAAAGCAATCTGCTGGAGGAGCTCAGCAAGTCAGGTAGCATCAGTGGATTGGCACTCTGGGGTAGTCCCATTTAGATTTCAGATTTATTGTCAGAGCACATATAACCCTGAGGTTCTTTTTCTGTGGGTGTGGCAGAATTGCCACTAATTGGTAGCGCAAAAAAATCTGTACAATGTAAGCCAGTAGTTTTCAAACTACCCCCTAAACTCTCATTCCACTTGAAGTATTCCTTATGCCATCGGTGCTCTGTCATTAGTAAGGGATTACTTAAGGTGGGATGTGAGTGGGAAGGGAAGGTTGAAAACCACTGTTTTAATCGTTGTGTGAACGATTTCATAACTCCAAAGGTAATGGGCCAACGACAGTTTTTCTCGAGTAAAATATTTCAGTAACAATTGGGTCTTGAGTAGTGATTCTTAACCTTCCCTTCCCACTCACATCCCACCTTAAGCAATCCCTCACTAGTCACAGAGCACCGATGACATAGGGATTACTTAAAGTGGGATGTGAGTTTAGGGGGGCAGTTTGAAAATCATTAATGTAAATAACCTAATAACTATAAACAGATAACAAACTGCAAAAACAGAGATAACAAAAAGAAATCAATAAATTGCAAAAATAAGCCTCCTTAAACGAGTCCCTGATTGAGTTTGGTGTTGAGGAGTCTGATGGTGGAGGGGGAGCAGCTGTTCCTGAACCTGGGGGTGTGGATCTTGTGGCACCAAGACCTCTCTCCTGATGGCAGTAGCGAGAACAGAGCGTGTACTGGGTGGTGGGGATCCTTGTTGATTGCTGCTACTCTCTGATGGCGGTGTTCCCGTAGATGCCTGTGATATCCTGGGCTGTGTCCACTACTTTCTGGAGGGCTTTCCACTCAGGGGTATTGGTGTCCCCATACCAGACTGTGATGCAGCCGGTCAACACAGTTTCTACTGCATATCTGTCCAAATGTCTCTTTAGTGTCATATTTGTACTCTATAGCTTTATCGGGCAGCTATTTTTCATCTATCAACTGTCCTCTGAGTGGAAAAAAATTGGCATCTTTGGGCTCTTCTCAATATAAGTATTCGTCTTCTAGATTTAAACTGGTCTATTCCCAGGAAAAAGACTGAGCATCCGCTTTATCCGTGCCCCTCATGAATTTGTGTGCCTCGATAAATTCACCCCTCCAATGTGCTCCAGGGAGCGCCGGAGGAAAGTCCACGAATACTCGGTGACTCTGAAGGGACTTTCTTTTGCTTCTCTTTCTCTTGTACTGTAAGGGGCGCCGGGCGACACTAATGGTGACTCTGTCAGCTTTATGGCAGGTGGAAGTAAATTTCGTGTAATATTCATGAAGATGTTGCCAGACTTGTAGGGCTAGGGTTAGCCTAGCCTACATCTTCCTATAATGCAAGCCTCGCAACATCTTCGTGAATCTCGATTCCTTTATTGTTATGTAATTGTACAGACCATGTAATGTTACATAAAATTTACTTCCACCTGTCTTAAGGCTGACAGTCGCCCAGTTTCCCTTAGAGTACGAGAGAAAGAGAAGAAAAGGAGAGTCCCTTCAGAGTCACCAAATGTCCGTGCCACAGCCTCCGCTGCCATACAGACTCCTGTTTGATTCAATCTGGATCAGGAAGCCATCAGCACCCGAGGCCCTTCTTGCCCTAATCACTATCTCAAATCATGGTTTCGACATCTGGTCTCCACAAGCTAGTCTCTCTAGCATGAGGGTCCCTTTTGCATGCACACCAGGCAGTCCCTGGAGAAGGGCACAATGCTAGCCAGGACTCTTCAAATTAAATCAGCGCTGTGTCTCCACTCCCCACACTTCCTGGGTGCGCACCAGTGGCGGCGCTGCCATTTTTGCTTCTCCGCGTCCCTTCCAATTTATGGATATAATTCCTATGGGCGAACAACCAGCACTGCATGCAATTCTCCATGTGTGGTCTTACCCACACCTTATACAGCTGAATCATCTAGAAACACATGAACCGCGCATCCTGGAATCTTGAGAATACAAAGAGCTGGAGGGCGTGTTTTAATCTGGAATTTCCTTCCCTTGTGTGATTTTAAAATCTGACCAAGCCTGTTCTAGCATCTATTCTTTCCTCTCCTTAACGTTTCCCAGTATCAGCTTGTCGTTAGTAACACTCCCAGAAGGTTCTGCTGGGGTAAAGGCATGGAAAGTTCTTTCTTGGCCTTTTCCCGGTATTTCTAAGGACTTGCTGCATGAGTGCAAGTCCACAGAACCCCTTAAACACCCAGTGATGTGAGCTACTCTGTTTCATGAGTTGGAGCTGTGCCAGATATTTCCAGGGACATTCAAGAGCCTTGCAGTTTGGAGATGTTGGTACATTTTTAAAAAAAGATTATTGTTTTATAAACTGTCTAATCGAATTACCCTAATTAATAAAACAGTTTACAAAGATGAGCTCTCATAACTGCAAGTAATTGTCTTGACGCTGGGAAAGTTTCTGATAAAGTGTGAAATGAACTCAGCAATTCCGACGGTTAAAATTTCAAGTCTGCAATCCCCTCCCAGACCTGAAATGTTACTGCTTTCTCTCTCCAGAAATGCTGCCTCACCTGGAGAATATTTCCAGCATTTTGTTTTTACTTCATATTTCCAGATTTTTTTTGGATTTTCACGATTCAAGATTCCTTCATTGTCGTCGTCAAGGTTGAAGTGGTCAGTGTAGCGGTTGGTGCAACGCTGTCACAGCACTGTTGATCGGGAGTTGGGTTCAAATCCCGCACTGTCTGTAAGGAGTTTGTATGTTCTCCCCGTGACCTGTGGGTGTTTCCTCCAGATGCTCCAGTTTTCTCCCACTGTTCAAAATGTACCAGGGTTGTAGGTTAATTGGGGGTAATTGGGCAGTACGGGCTTGTGGATCAGAAGGGCCTGTTACCCTGCTGTATGTCTAATTTAATTTTAAAAGTATAGAAACCAGTAACAAGATCCAAAATTGTCTCTGCCTGCTTTAAGGCAGATAAAAAGTCATCTGCCTGTGATACCAGCCAGGCTCACACATCTTGTTGACATCTAGTGTCAATCATGGCTCAGTGGATAAAAATTCTCATTTGAGTCACTCTCCAAAGAACGTAGTACATTATTCAGCTGATCCTTGTGCAGTGCTTAGTGCATGTTTCCGGAGGAGAGTTTGCCCCTGGTTCACTGCCACATCGTAAAGATGTGGATTGGTGGGTTAACTGGGCACTGTAAATTGCCCCAGTGTAGGTGAGTGATAGAATCAATGGGAATATGAACATTAATGGAAAATGCAATCAGTTTGAGGGCTGGCATCGACTTGATGGGCCAAATGGTAATAAAGACCTAGAATGGTAGCATTCAGACCATTTGACCTAACTTGTCCATGCTGACCCATTTTCTTGCATAAGTGTCCAATTAAATGAAATGCTCTTTGGATATTATTGTTCCTGCTTCTACCCTCTGACAGCGAAGGTGCCCCTCACATCCTTTTCAGATCTCTCCGCTGAAATCTATGCCTTGGAGATTGTGAACAAGGCTGTGTCTATTTACCTTCTCATGATAAATAAACCCCCACAAGGAATCCACTCCAGAGAGAAAGGTTCCTGCCGTGCTCCCCTCTCCTTGTAACTCCAGCCTACCATTCCCGTGAATCTTTCCTGCAAAATGATGGTCGTGACCAAAACTGCACACGATGCTCCAAGTGTGGTCTCGCCAGCACTTGTAACTCAATGCCCCCCAACCAATGATGAGCTATAGACCTTTACCCGTAAATATAAGAACATAAAAAAACAGGACCAGGGGTAGGGCCATTCGTCCCATCGAGCCTGCTCCATCATTCAGTCAGTTGATCTAATTTTGGCTCATCTCCACCCATCTACCTTTTCCCCATATCCCTTAATATGTAAAAATCCATATCCAACCTTGCCTTAAATAGATTCACTGAGGTCACCTCCACTGCCTCAATGGGCAGCGAATTCCACAGATTCACCCCCCCCTCTGGGGAAAGCAGACGCTAATGTAGTGTTCTTATTTTGAAGAGTCCTGGCTAGCCCTTCTCCAGAACCGATAGCCCAGATACTTCATGGCAGTTGTGGGAGCTTGCTTTTCAATAACTTGGGTGCTGTGTTGCCCTAGATGACAAAGATGTTTACCCCTCCAAAATCAACTTCACCGTCTGTCGATTTGTTTATCATGAGATTGCGAAAGGCATTGTAGGAGCACATATCTTCTCTCGCACCCAGGTAAGCAGCTTGTGACAGATAAATTACCAGCTGATGATGCAGCTTGTGATTTTGATGTAGCAAAATGCTTTGCTGCAGTTCTTTATATTCTAACAACAATTGTGTCTGCACAAAAGCAAGAGGAGAGCTGCGGGCACTTTGTGACCCTCCCCCTCTTAGCAAGAGCTGCCTTTGCAGCACATTAAGGTCCTGAGGCAAGAGCATTTGCTAAGGGCATTGAACACCAGGGCAGATCATTTTGCCTTGTTTCATTTCCTGTAGGGAGGCCATTTGATCCATTATACCGTCTGCCAAATCAATCCCATTTCCTCCAACCTATCTAGGGCATCTGGTGCTACTCTACGTCGGAAAGACTGGGAGGTCGCTTCACTGAGCATCTTCGTTCTGTGCGTGCCAGTGACTGGAATCTTCCAGTGGCCAACCACTTCAATTCTGCGCACCACTCCCACGCTAACATATCTGTCCATGGCCTCGTGTACTGTCAATCGAGACCACCCATATAATGGAAGAGTAATACCTAATTTTCTGTCTGGTCACTGTCCAACCGAATGGCATTAACATTGACCTCTGGTTTCTGCTGGCCTACTCTCTTTTCCCCTTCCCTCTATCTTCAGGATTGAAGGGTCTCCACTTAGTTGGGACCTGGGAGTCCCGTCCTTGTGCAGGACTGACTGAAAGTAAACTTGCATGTTAGATGGAGGTGAAGGAGGCAAATGCAACGCTGGCATTCAGTTCAAGAAGAATAGAATGTAAGTGCAGGGATGTGATGTTGAGGCTTTATAACACCCTGATGAGGCCTCACTTGGCGTTTTGGACTCCTCATTTAAGAAAGGATGTGTTGATGTTGGAGAGGGTTCAGAGGAGGTTCACAAGGGTGATTCTAGGAATTAAAGGTTAATCTTGAGGAGGGTTTGCTAGCTCTTGGTCAGCACTCATTGGAATTTAGGAGAATGAGGGGGGATCTCATCGTAGAATTTTGAATATTGAAAGGCATGGGCAGAGTTTCCCCTTGTGGGATAGGTGCACAACTTGGGGATTGAAGAGTGCATGCTTAGAACAGAGATGCAGAGGAATTTCCTCAGCCAGAGGGGATTTGTTGCCACAGGCGGTTGTGGAGGCCGGGTCATTGAGTGTATTTAAGATAGGGATCGATAGACTCTTGATTAGCCAGGCTCCTTATATCTGCTCCTGTGTCTTTTGGAGGTCAAAAGCTTTGACTGCCAAGAATACATATTGGAGAAAGGAGAGGGATCTGGGGGTGAGCTGACCATTTTTGAATTGCAAATGGTGGGGCAGACTTGATGGGCTGATTAGCCTATTTCTGCTTCTGTGTTTTATGCAAGTGGTTCAACAGTGTACAGGATAGTGTTACTAGGACAACATATAGGAGTCGAGTGTCCCTTTACCTGCAGTAGAAGTGGGTTCGCCAAACGATTAGAAGTAACACAATGAGCAGGGTCGCCACCATGAAAATGATCAGCAATGAACTGCCAGTCCTTTCTGGTCGCTGGCTGGACAGCAGGAACTCCTCGCACCGATTTCCTCTGAAGCTGTCATTACACCTGTGGAGGATTGGAATCTCAATTAGTTCACACAGCAAGAACATTGGGTGTGGAATCCTGGCAAGCCTCCAGTGAAGAAGACCTCTCAGAATTAGTGTCATGGGAAAGTTTCCAGACTGCCGGGGTGTCAGGTTCCACCCAGCTCATTTTAACCCTTTGGACTCTGGCTTTCATAATATATTACCTTGGACTGGGTCTATGGGTAAACTACAGTACGAACACCAGAACGAACCAGCTGGTGGTTGAGAATAAAACCAGTCCCGGAAAATGTGGACATGGAGTTTTTGTGTTGGTCGGTTACCCCTGAAAGTAGGGACACAGATCAAAATAAGACTGAAGTAAGGAATAAATATTCTGTCAGCACTGCAGCTCTCTTGAAGGGCCATGAACACAGTGTGAATATTTTTAAGGTGGAGTCAGGTGTTTTTTTTTGGATACATGAGGGCTTGCGAGATCACAGGCAGGAATTTCGAGTTTAGGTTACAATGAGATCAGCCTTGGTCTTAATTGAATGAGGGGTGAATGGCCAGCTTCTCCTCCTGTTTATATCGCTTGATGGAGCATAGCGTCAGCAAGAGGCCATTCAGCCCTTTGAATCTGTTCTATCACTCACTTCAGTAATAGCTTTCGTGTATGTCGACCCCATTTCCTTTAAATTTAGACATACAGCATGGTAACAGGACTTTTTGGCCCACGAGTCCGTGCTGCCCAGTTCACACCCAATTAACCTACATCTCCAGTACGTTTTGAACGATGGAAGGAAACCAGAGCCCCTGGGAAAAACCCACGCAGACACGGGGAGAATGTATAAAACCCTTACAGATAGCGCGGGATTTGAACCCCAGTCCAAATTGCTGGCGCTGTAAAGGCGTTGCACTAACCGCTACGCCAACTGTTCCACCCCCCCCCCACCCTTTGTGTTTCAATGCACTTCATATCCAGACCCAAAAAAAAGTAATCCATCAATCTCCATATGAATCAATCTCACCAGTCAGTCACCCTTGAGCCTGCATTTGAGATGGGTCCCACACTTGGTGAGCCCTGCACACATTCTCTCTTCCCCATACATTGTCTGGATGAAAATCAAAGGCATGGTCAATACTTCGCGCCCTCCACTGGAATTTCCAACCTCTGCCAATGGGTTCATAAGATAGTGGGATGAGTTTTTATGGAGCTCGAAAGTGGAATGTATGGTTGCTGACAACGTACAATCTATGTATATCCCTGTATTTGAAAGTTGGTTCTTTTTTTATTTAGACA
The DNA here is from genome assembly GCF_036971445.1 of Narcine bancroftii. Lineage (NCBI taxonomy): Eukaryota > Metazoa > Chordata > Chondrichthyes > Torpediniformes > Narcinidae > Narcine > Narcine bancroftii. The sequence continues at coordinate 10,236,866 of NC_091479.1, read as the reverse complement.
TACAGCACAGTAACATTTTGGGCCACAAGCCCGTGCCGCCCAATTACACCCAATTGGCCTACAATCCCCATGCAGTTTTGAACGGTGGGAGGAAACAGGAGGCCCTGGGGAAAACCCACACAGAACGTACAATCTATGTGGTGGAAGGTGTGTTGACCGGCTGTGTCACAGTCTGGTATGGGAATGCCAATATCCCTGAGCGTAAAGCTCTTCAAAAGGCAGTGGACACAGCCCAGGATATTACAGGCAAAAACCCTCCCCTTTATTGAGTACATCTATAGGGAACACTGCAGTCAGAGAGCTGCTGCCATCAGGAAAGAGGTATTGGTGCCCCAAGACTCGCACCACCGGGTTCAGGAATAGCTGCTCCCCCTCCACCATCAGACTCCTCAACAACAAACTCAATCATTTAAAGCCTCTTACTTTTGCACGGTCAGTTTGTTAACCTGCTTACAGTTCTTGTTTACACGTTCACGCAGTGTATAGTTTATATTTTTGTACCTCCAATTAGTGGTAATTCTACCGTGACCACAGGAAAATGGAATGTCAGGGCTGTATGTGATGTCGCATATATACTCTGACAAGAAATCTGAAACTCCCTACAGACAGTGTGGGTTTCAAGCCCTACTTGCTGGCGCTGTAATAGCGTTGTGCTAACCTCTACGCTAAGCGTGCCGAGCTATTTCAGACCAGTTCCTGTTATTGTCCCCTTAGGACTTTGCTCAAAGTTTATGACCCCCCCCCCCCCCTTCGCTGTGAAGCAGTCAAGTTTAGTTGGTTTCTTCCGTCCTTCTCTCTGACCGACTGCATTAAGAGAAACAAGCTCATATTTTATGATTTCAGTCCATGGCCCCTCCCCCTTAAGTGTTCTGTGGGCCCTTGGGGTGGGGGGTGCGTATGATCCCCATTGAGAATGGCTGCTTTTGGCAGTAGAACCTTCATGCTCACTGACTAAATTGTTTGTTCAGGAGACTGAAGAGAGCAACGGTGGGGGGACCAAAGCACAGAAATGCTGGAGGAGCTCAGCCAGTCTCGCAGGTCGAAGCAAAAAAAGCAGGCGGGTGCCTGTGCGAAAAGCTGGGAAAAAAGAGGTGAATGGGAGTTGGGGAAAGTCCAGACCAACAGACAAAAGGTGTTAATTGGATAGGACAGGTGAAAATTGTGAAAAGAGACAGAGGGAAAAGGGAAGAGAGAGAGCTATGTGAAAGGAGATGTAGGGAAACATTGGGGGGAGGCGAAGTGAGCTAATAAAAACTGTAGATTGAGACCATGGACAGACATGTCAGCCAGGGAAGGGGAATTGAAATGGGCGGCCACTGGGAGATCCACGCTGTTGCAGCAGGCAGAGCCGAGGTGCTCAACAAAGCGGTCTCCCGGTCTGTGCCCGGTCTCTCTCCAACGTGGAGGCCCACAATGACCCCCCCCAAGATTCACAAGCGAAGTGTTGCTTCTCTTTGGCGGGTCTGGTTGGGGCCCCGCACAGTGGTGTGGGCGCCCGCGGAAGAACTGTCTGCAGCTTTGAACTAAGCACCCGAACATGGAGTGCCGTCTCAGTGTGGTTTGACTGTGGAGAGAATGACTTACCAGCAGAATGGAGTGGATATTAGAAGGTAGCATGTGCCCCCGTTGAAGCAGTAGGAAGTGTAGCTGTCCGGGCAAAGTTCTCCATGCACTAAGAGAATTAAGGGAGAAGATCCAAAATCAAGGATTGCCTTGCAAACATTTCGAAGAACAAGCAATGTAACGGGAAATGTATTTTACCTTGGATTTTGAGGGAGGGTCACCACTGAGATACATGACTTTTACAAGCAAGCTCAATTTAAAATTAGCTGGAGCAGAATAGATTTCAGATTTATTGTCAGAGTACATACCTGATATCACATGCAACCCTGAAAATCTTTTTTTCCTGGGGGCAAGGCAGAATCACCACTTACTGGCAGTGCAGACAACAAAGCTGGCTCAACGTACACATGTAAACATTGTAAACAGCCTGAGTGTGCAAGGCAGAGGGGGACAAGCAAAGGTACAAGTCCCTAAAGGAGCCCCTGATGGAGTTTGTCGTTGAGGAGCCTGACGATGGAGGGGAAGGCCGCTGTTCCTGAACCTTGGGGTGCGAGTCTTGTGGCACCGACACCTCTTTCCTGATGGCAGCAGCGAGAACAGGGCGTGTGCTGGGAGGCGTGGGTCCTGGATGATCGCTGCTCCTCTCTGAGGGCAGCGTTCCCTGTAGTGGTTTTGCCTGTGATGTCCTGGGCTGTGTTCACCACCTTTTTCAGGGCTTTCTGCTCTGGGTTATTGGTGCAGCGACAGTTGACGGGAAATGTTGGGAAAATAAAATGAGTTTGGGAAGGAGAGTGTAAAATTCAAAAGCCTACAAACCACAGTTGATGGGTGGATTAACATGAGGAGAGGATTGGAAATCAGGTTAAGAAAGTTAGTGCCTGAATGGCACTAACCACGCTCAAACTTGTCAACAAAGAACTCTTCTCAAAGTCCATATTTATTGTCAGAGTACACACATTACATCACGTAGAACCCTGAGATTCTTTTATCTGCGGACGAGGCAGAATTTCTACATGTCGCTGTTGAACTCAGCCTGTAAAATTTGTTAGCGTGGTAGAGGTGTGCGATAAGCTGCGATGGAAATTGTTTGATCTCATTTGTGGTATCTATTAGATTGCTGAAGAGGCCAGTCGAGAAATTCCAGATATTGTAAGAATCATAGGGTTCACATAAAAGGGTGACACCTTGAAAATCAGATGTTGAAACTTTATGAAATAGATGCAATCAAATCGTCATGGGAACTGGTGTGATCAGTTTCAGAAAGGTATTACACCATTCGCAATAGATTCACGATTCCTTTGATGTCAAGTAATACCCCAGAAGATGATATATTACGCAAAACGCCTTCTGCCTGCTGTAAGGCAGACAAAGAGTCGCCGTTAGTGTTGCCCAACACCCCGTTACAGCAGCCCTGCCATTTTCTGTTCATTTTTTTTCTGCCCCACTCCCACATGTTTGTCTACGCACCCGTGCACGGCCAAATCGAGGCCACCCGCAAATGGGAGGAACAACACCTAATATTACGCCTGGGCACTTCTCACTCCGCCCCTCTCTCTCCTTTCCTCCAGCTTCCGACCCCCTTTCCTCTCGATCTTGGAGGCTATCCCGTGGCCCTAACACTTCCCAGCCGTTTTTTTTCTCTTCTGCTCTTCCGCCTACGACCGCCTAAAACCTCTTGCCTAACCCTAATCCTAATGGGTCTGCACTCCTCTCCCTGGCCCTGACCCCCACCAGGCACCTGCCAGTTTTTTGCTCAGACCTTGACGAAGGGCTCAGGCCCAAAACCTTAGCATGGTGGAAAGCCCTTCCAGCCCATGAAACCCGTTCAGCCAAATTATACTGAATTAACCTACCGTATGCTTCGGAGGGTGGGACGAATTCGTATGCTTCGGAGGGTGGGATGAATCCAGAGCACCCGGGGAAAACCCACACAGGACAAGCTCCTTAAAGACAGCGCCAGATTTGAACACGGGTCACTGGTGCTGTAATAGCGTTGGGCTAATCGTGCTGCCCAATGAGAAAGATAGCATCTTCAACATGGAAACTTGTTCCAAGGGGCTTATGGGGAGCACAGTGACCACATTTGCCACCAATCCACTCAATGAGGTATCATTCCTGGTGACTGGAAGCCTGGTCAAAGAGATCAGATTTAGAGAATATGCAGAGCTTTCAGGAGCGGCTGATGTTCAGAGAGGATTCTCCCACCCCCTCATTGGCTCAGGGCTTCATTCTGATTAATTATTCACTCAGGGGAGATTCCCCAGGGTTGGCATAGGTGAAAAGAAAGAATTCATTTATGAGATTCCGGCGGTGGAGTGTATTTTTTCGGTTCTGTGTGAACACACAAGCCAGTTTCCTAAGACTGGTCACATCTACAGTATAAAAGGGCTAGTAATGGGCAGCCAGAACTGGGAAGGGGTACCGCTGGGAGACAAGGCAGGTGGAAGGAATTGGGGCCTGTGGCGGGAGGGTGAAGAGGGAAATGTGGTATCATATCTAATTAACACCCTTTGCCCGAGAGTCTGTCCTCCTCCCCCTCCCATTCTTCCCTGTTTTTCTTCCCCAGCCTTCTATCTCTTTACTTCGCTCATACCTTGAAAAAGGGCTCAGGCCCCAAATGTCGATAATTTACCTTTACCTCCTATGGGCGCCGCGAGACCTGCTGAGCTCCTCTGTGGTTTTATTTAGTAATAAATAGGAAAACTGGGCGAAGAGCTAAGGGGACCAGGTGGAGGTGGGAATCTAGTGGGAGAAGTGGCAGGAAAGAACCAGGAGAGGGGGCTGGAGGGGTGGTTATGGGAAGATGTTTTGGCGCAGAGAGAGAGAAGAGATTGAGTACCTGAAACTGGAAAATTCCATGTCCTACTTTGTTAAAGACAAACTCTGATAATTGTTATCATAATTAAGAAAAAGCAAAAATAAATTCAGATTATGTTCAGCATGTCATTTAATTGCCTGGATCACTCAGGATCTCTGACCTAACAAATGGAATTGTCACAGGTGGCAAAGGGGAGTTACCTGGTTGAATGATCTGGGTCAGCCATTGTCAACCCTATTTTTTCTGGCTGTGGCCCCCTTCCCTGGGAAGCAGTCAAGTTTAGTCGGTTTCTTCCGCTCTTCTCTCTCCTACCGACTACGCAAAGAAAAGTTTGTGATACGCGAGGTGAAAAGAAAGCAAGGCTTTTGCTCTGAACCTTGCAAGTGTAGCTTGTGATTCCAAGGCAAGCAGACAAATAGGAAATCGTTGCTTGGCAACTGTATGGCAGAGCTGAGCAGCAAAGTTCTCTCCTTCCCTAAAAATATTTTAATCCTTTCGGTTTCCATGCCCTCCCCAATACACCTTGGACCAATCTTATTAAGGATTTCAATCTGTAGCCCTCCCCCTTTTTTTTAAAATGTGCTGAGAATGGCTGATTGAGACAACTCGCATGTGTGAACACGTTTTCCGTTACCCACATGACCCCACAGTTCAGCGCACTGACAGGGGGAGGACTGTAAACGTCCACCAAACTTATCCTTATTGGCTTCAGGAATCTTCACATTTCAGTCCTTCAGAGGCCATGGCTCTGATGTACAAACTTCGCAATCCCAGAACAAGTAGGCTTGATGAGATATTAGGAGTAAGGGAACAAGGAAGGCAATGTGGCTGAGGAAGGGAGTCTGGGTGAGTACATGGTCGTAGAACTTGAGAGCAGCAGGGATTACAGATGGGAAGCAGTGAGAGAGAATCACACACCACGTTATCTTTGCTATATAAAGTTCACAGTTGAGTTTCCCCACTTTGTGTTTTTATATGGGTTAGTATTTTATTGGAGGTGTTGGTGCAAGAGGAATATTGTCCAGGTCACTAGGGGAACTCCTGTCCTTTATAAAAATGCTGCGGGAATTTTTTAAAAATCGTGTCAAGTTTATTGTTATCTGATTGCACGAGTACAACATGACGAAACAGCGTTCTCCGGTCCTCAGTGTAAAACACGCAGGCACATAACCAGACATTACACACACACACGCAGACAAGCAATACAAATGCAAGACAAGTATTTATGGGAGTTTCAGATGGTTCATGTGAGCAGTTCCTTTAGTCATTCAGCGTTCTCACTGCCTGTGGGAAGAAGCTGTTCCTCAGCCTGGTGGTTCCGGCTCTGATCCTCCTGGATCTCTTCCCCAGCACTGAAAAATGCTGCATGTATGGTGGAAAGGGTCCTCGATGATTCTGTGTGCCCTCTTCAGACGACGATCCCAGTAGATCATGTCAATGGGGGGAGGGGAGAGGGAGACTCCAGTGATCCTCTCTGCAACTCTTACGGTCCTGTGGATTGACCTCCGATCTATTTCTCTGCAGCAACCGTACCGCACTGTGATACAGCCGGCCAGGACGCTCTTGATAGAACTTCCTGTAGAAGGTTGACATAATGCGTAGCCTTGCCCACTTCAGTCTTCTCTGGAAGTGCAGTTGCCCATTGCTCCTTCTGACAAGTTGGCAGCTATTTGGTAACTCTCTCACCCAAAACAAAGGGCCACAGGTGCTGCAGCACTCGTTCTGAATGTGCTGGGATATAAACTCCAGTCCCGTGCTCTCTAGAACTAGTCCTATAAATCAAATATCCTGACAAAAGTTACATCTTTGCTCACAAGATCACAAGATATAGAAGCAGAAGTACGTTATCCAATTCTCATGAATCAAATATATGTTACTAGCTCATGAGATAAGGTTTCCCATCTTGTTTCAAGTAAGCAATAGGTCAACATTATCACCGTGCTTTGTAATTGTAGGACAAGTTTCCGCACGGTGGGACATCGAGTTTTGCTGCTGCCTCTAAGTTCGCTTCGGACCTCTGGTGCAGTGCGTGTGAGGTCCGCACATCCTCAACGAGATGCTGGAGTTTCTCTGGCTGCTCCAGTTTATGCCCACGTCCCAAAGATTGGGTGTGGGGTGGGGTGGGGTGGGGTGGTAAGTGGATTGGCCACTGTAAAAAGCTCATGTAAGTGGTGGAATCTGGAAGAAATTAGAATACATTGTCATGAACTGAAACCACAGTGCTGGAGAATCTCAGCAGGTCAAACAGCGTACAGTAAAGATAAAGATACATGACCAATGTTTCGGGCTTGAGCCCTTCATCAAGGTGTGAAAAAAATGTCAACAGCCGCCCAAATGAAAAATCTTTATCTTTGCAATATAAAGTACATATTTTGACTTGCTGAGTTTCTCCAGCTTTGTGTTTTTACTTCACCTACAGTGTCTGCAGACTTCCGTGTTTTATTTATGTCGTGAACGTGTCACGAACTTCGTTGTTTTATGGAAGTTTACAGGTGCAAAATTGCTATTAATTACATTTAAAAAATAAATTATTGCAAAAGAAAAGTGTCCATTGTTCATTTAGCAATCTGATGGCGAGGGGGGAAGAAGCTATTTTTTGTAACGTTAGGTGCTCGTCTTCAGGACCTTTTGCCCAATGGTAGCAGAGTGAAGCCTGGATGGTGGGGGACCTTGAGACACCGCCCCCTTGTAGACGTCCTCGATGGAGTGAAGTCTGATGTGGAGAGAGTAAAATGATTTGGAGTAGGATGAGCGTAAAAATGGATGCTAGTTGGTTGTCACAGACTCTGGCTGAAAGGTCATGTCCGTGCAGTATCCCTCAATGGGGAATAGTTCCAGACCAAGTCCAACGTAGTTTTATGAAAAATGAACCTTGACCGACCAACTTATTGGAGTTCTTTGGCAAAGTAACACGCACAGTAGGTAGAGGGGAACTGGAAGATGTTCCAGAAGGCATTTGATAAAGGTCCTGCATCAAAGGTTACTGTGGGGAAAATAAACCTCATGGTGTAGGAGGTAATATTTTGATGTCAACGGAAAATTGGCTGGCTGAGGAGAAAAAAGTAGTCCTAGATTGTTTGCTTCTCATTGACGTGATGTATTGAGCGGTGTACCACCGGGGCAGTGATTGGCCGTCCACTTTTTACAATTTACACTGCATCTCATTTTACTCAAAGTTTAGATTCATTGTCAGAATACATGCATAACATCACATACAACCCTTTTTCCTGTGGGCAAGCAGTATTTCTACTTGCCTGCAGTGCAAAGTTACCAAGAAAAGATACGTGCACAAGTGTTTGCACAAAGAAGAAGTGCAAACAAACTGTCTAGCCACTGCTCACTCCAACTATCTCATTTGTACAAAACAATATTTTAAAATTATAGATAAAATACTTTCCTGCATATGTATTATCTGTCTGTATGTGTGCTAGGTCTCGTTGTGGGTTTTGCACTGAGGACCGGAGAACTCTGTTGGTCATGTTGTACTTGAACAATTAGATGACAATAAACTTGACTGGACAGATGATATGGAAGGAGCTGTTTGCCCCATTGAGTGGTTTCCAACTCTCAGATCAGTATCGCAGTCTATTCTCTCAACTTCCCACGACACCATTTAGCCTACCCACTGAGCAGAGGGAGGAAAGTGGGGCCTAGTGAACGATGCACCATCTCATCCCACAAATCCCAAAAGCCACCAAGATTCCTTACCTGGTTTCTCCATGTCACTGGTCTTTTTGAAGTGCAATTCTACCTGAAAGGAATAGAAGGGCTAGTTTAATCAACTTCAGAAGGAACGCTGCCATGCCCTCCCTCCCTTATTACCTCCTGCCTGTGGGACCGTGCTCCTCCCCCTCACCTTCTCTCTATCACTTTGTTTGGGCACCTGTCCACATTTTGTCCACACCTTGATGAAGGGGCTCAAGTCCAAAACATTGTTTAAGCATCTTTATCTTTGCTGTATAAATTACACTGTTTGACCTGTTAAGCTTCTCCACCATTGTGTTTTTACTTCAGAAGGAATTATTAGACTGGCTATTTGAGAGCAGAAGTCAGGAAGAGAAACATTGCAAGTAACAAAGTCAAAGTTCAGATTTATTGTCAGAGTACCGACACCATCACATTTGACCCTGAGATCCTTTTTCCTGTAGGTGAGGCAGAATTACCACTTATTGGCAGTGTAAAAACCAAAACTGGCTCAATGTACACGTGTGAACAATTAGGGAAAGGTAAACAAACTGCCTGCAGTACAGATTGGAAAAAAATCCCAATAAAATGTAAAAGAAAGAGCCGTTAATTGAGTCCCTGATTGAGTTTGTGATTGAGGAGTCTGATGGTGGAAGGGGGAGCAGCTGCTGTTCCTGAACCTGGTGGGACGAGACTTGTGGCACCGAGACCTCTTTCCTGATGGCAGCAGCGAGAATAGAGCGTGGTGCTGGGCGGTGTGGATCTTTGATGATCGCTCCTGCTCTCCGATGGCAGTGTTCCCTGTAGATGTCCTCGATGGTGGGGAGAGAACTTTGCCGTGACATCCTGCACTGTGTCCACTACCTTTTGCAGGGCTTTCCGCTCAGGGATATTGGTGTCCCCTATACCAGACCGTGATGCAGTTGATGTGCTGTGCGATAAGGCAGGGGTGAGCTGACGTCTGGAACCCAAGCAGTGGTTTCCAGGATGACGGAATGGCTTCAAGGTGCACTAAGTCTGGGTTAGCACTAGAGCAAGACCAGAAAGGTTGGCAGATTTTCTTCTCGGAAATACATAATGAAATTGGATTGATTTTATACCAATTCTGTTACTTCAAAGCTACCGTTACTGACGCTAATTTTTCCCAAATATTCTGAATTTGGACTCTGATGGGATTTGAACTCACATTTCCAGATCATTAACTCTGGCTTACCATACTGGCAGTGTCACCCCCTCTTCTATAATTCCCCAGTAAAGCAATAGAGGCTCCTTACTTACTTGTATCACCCACTGCTTTGCCCACGATGGCTCCTCTTTGAAATCAACCTACGGCGTAATTAGCTCTCAGACTCGTCATCGCCGGGCGAGAGTTGAGGTTGTGTTCAGATTGCTGTAAGTTCTTTTCCAAGCCTTTAATCAAGTCTGCTTCCAAATGGTGCAGGAATGAGTGATCAAAAGTGAAGGTTGTCGCTCTATCAGCCCGGAGACCGACCTGGCGGGACTTTGCTGCCCCTGCCAACTCCCAATCTCAGAGTTTCGTCAGACTTGTATCCTGCGATACTACCTCATCTTGGCCAATGAGCCAATCAGATCTTATCAATCAACACTCTCCTCCTGTTTCCTCGAGGATAGCGCTAAGATATAATCAGGTGGTTGGGGGAGGGGGCGGGGAAGAAATGTCATAAATGCAAACAAAAGCCATGATTAGAATGCTTTCCATGAAGATTGTTACTTCAGGCTGAAAGGTTTTGATAATTAATTTATAGCATCATGAATGGTTCACTTATTGAATGTGTAACTAGTCTGCACAAGTAACAGAAGCCTGTTTTGGACGGGTTCAAGAAACCTGTTTTAACCCACACCCACCTTCCTGCTACACTGCTCAGAGTTATTCCTTCTCTCAAAATACTCCTAATGTTTCTGAAATTACCTCCATGATCTCTGCAACAGTATGAAAACCACCTCACAAAAACCACCACCTACAATTATCTCGCCCCCCCCAAACCTCTTCACCTAGCTCACCATGACCTCCCCTACAAAATCCCACCCACAATAAAACATTTCACTCAAAAAAAACCACGCACAATAATTCCCCACACAAACCCTGCCCACGATAATCTCCCGACGCCGAATTCTCCCCACAGTAAACTCCCTCAGACTCAGCCTCGCCTAGAATTCAATTCCTCCCAAAACGAGCTCAACACAAAATTTCAACAATATCCCCCTCCAAAAACCTCTAACGATCCTTTCCACGCTGTTCCACTTACAATATTCCTTTCTTTAACAATATTCTACCTATATAATGCATCATCTGCATGCCATTTATATTATTTGTGAAATAATTTTGCATATTTGATCAAATTACTATATAAAAGGGTGACAGATTCGGGCCCTTGTTCTAAATTTTCCTGTCAACCAGATCACGTCTGCTCTTTTACCTCTGTCACTTTCACACATAAGCCACATAATCCCATGATTCTGTGATACTGACAGACCCCAGGTTATGAATGGGATCTGTTCCTAGTCTGTCTTTAAGTCGGATTTGTAGGAAAATTGGAACAGGTACATAAGGTTCTTATTTAGTGTCAGTCAGTCAAATTTCTTGAAGTAGGCATCAAGGGAGGTTTGTACGGTTTGTTTCTTGCATTGGATTTACGCTTTGGAGGCATGGTTACAAATAGCAACAATCCGACTTAAAATGGCGGACGGCGTTCTCCTTCCTTGAGCCAACACACCGCTGAAGCCACGCGTAGTTTGTCTGTAAGTTGGATGTTCGTAACCTGGGGTCTGGGAGGTTTGTACGGTTTGTTTCTTGCATTGGATTTACGCTTTGGAGGCATGGTTACAAATAGCAACAATCCAACTTAAAATGGCGGACGGCGTTCTCCTTCCTTGAGCCAACACACCGCTGAAGCCACGCGTAGTTTGTCTGTAAGTTGGATGTTCGTAGTCTGGGAGGTTTGTACGGTTTGTTTCTTGCATTGGATTTACGCTTTGGAGGCATGGTTACAAATAGCAACAATCCGACTTAAAATGGCGGACGGCGTTTTCCTTCCTTGAGCCAACACACCACTGAAGCCACGTGTAGTTTGTTCGTAAGTTGTACTGCCTGTACAAAAAAAACCTATCAGTTGCTGTCTTGAATATACTCAGCGACTGACAGGCCATTGCCCATTTTGGGTAGAGAATTATAGAGATTTATTATCTTTTTCTTTTTCAAATTTTTTTTATAAGAAATACAATACAATGAAGAAAAGGGAACAAAACTGAAAATATCACATTTTACTTCAAATAGTATAAACGTGATCTCCCTTCCATTGCAATGAGTGAAAATGAAAAAAAATCACCTAACCGACTCTAATAAAAAAACTAACAAAAAAATACAGCTGAGCAGCTTTTCCTGAGGATTACATGTATTTTGTAGTTTTTGGTTCTGACCGTCAATCAAAAATCAAAGGTAAGTCTCGATCTCACCCTAATCACATTAGAAACATTTACATCATATGAAAATAAGATATAGAAGGATGCCAGGTATCTTCAAATTTCATCGATAAATCAAATACATGACATCTAATATTTTTTCTAAACAGGACATAATATGAGAAAACCATTGAAACACTATTGGAGGTCGAGAGTCTTTCCATTTGAATAAGATGGTTCTTCTAGCCAAAATGTCGAGAAGGCCACATCCCGTTGAGCAGGTACAGAAAAATTCCCTACGTCTGGGTTAATAACTCCCAAAAGAGCAGTTATTGGATTGGGTCATAGCTCCACCTGGAGTATAGTTGAAAAGACATAAAATATTTCTTACCAATAGTTTTCTAAGGATGAACAAGACCAAAACATATTTTGCAGATCTGCATCTGTCACAAATAGGGTTAATATTAGAAAAATAATTTGGATATGTGAACACGATGCACCACTTTGAATTGGATTAATGAATGACGGGCACATTTAGAAGAGGTATTTAGCAGTTTTAAAATCTTATCTCATAGATCCTCAAATAAGTTCGAGTTTGAGAGATTTATTATCATCTGAGTGTGGAGAGATCCTCTCATCTCATTCCCGAATGGTTGATCCCAAACTTTGTACCTGCACCCTCCAAATCATGTACAAACACAATGCTGGAGAAACTTGGCAGGTTAAACTGTGTACTGTATGTAGCAAAGATAAAGATACATAACCAACATTTCAGGCTTGAGCCCTTCATCAAGGTATGAGCAAAAGGTAGGCAGGTGTCCGAATATAAACGTCTTTGATCGGATTCCTGTCTACCTTTTGCTCATACCTTAGGCTGTCAGTTAAAATTTTAATTTGAAGGAGGATGCGAAGTGAATTAATAGAGGTCTACAAGATTATGAGAGGCACAGATAAGGTGAACGGCCAGCGTCTTTATCCCAGGGCAGGAATAGCAAACACCAGAGGAATCTACAAAGTGAAGGGAGGGATGTTTAGGGGGTGGGGGGGACATCAGGGGTAAGGTTTTTTTTTACACAGAGGGTTATGGGTGCCTGGAATGCCTTGCCAGGGGTACTGGTGGAGAGTGAAACATTTGGGTCATTTAAGAGACTCTTCATCAGGCACATGGATGAAAGAAAAATAGAAGGTTATGAGGTAGGGAGGGTTTCATTTTTTTTTGGTAGGTATATATAGGTTGGCACGATATGGTGGACTGAATGGCCTGTACGCTGCTGTAATGTTCTATAAGGTTCCAGCCAGACACATTTTTCTGTGCACGCCACAGCACATTTTGTTCAGTAGAGTTGACAAGGAAAATATATTGAATTGTTTTTTATAGATTGAATGGTTAAAAATTGCAACAATTCTGGCAACTAATAAGAATTAACAATGAGGAACAAATTCAATAATCTCTGTAAATAATGGATTCCATTGGAAGTAATAAAGCTCACAGAAACTCTCAATGTAACTACAGCAAATAGAACCAAAGACTGTTGTTCTTGACCTTATCATGCCCCAAGGCTCTTTATAACTAATGTAGGCATTGTGGAAAGCCTATTTGCCCACAGCAGATTCTCACAAACAGCAATATAATGAACAGACGTCAACATGATAGAAGGATAAATATGCAGCAGGGCTGGGCGTGGGGGAGGGGAGGGCTAAATCTGTCTTTAGATGCCAATACTTAATACATGCATTTTGGAGCTTTGGGATGTACAAGCCCAAGCACAAGGCCGTGCTTTGGAGAACGGAGCAACACAGTTAGTGTAGCGGTTAGTGCCACGCCTTTACAGCGCTGGCGATTGGGACTGGGGTTTAGATCCCATGCTGTCTGTAGGGAGTTTGTACGTTTTCCCTATGACTGTGTGGATTTCTTCCCACCCTTCAAAATGTACCAGGGGTTGTCGGTTAATTGGGTGTAATTGGGTAGCATGGACTCGTAGGCCGAAAGGGCCTGTTACTGTGCTGTATGTCTAAATTTAACGGATACTTGCAAGGGCAGCTGGATACTTGTAGATAGGATTGTAAAGAGAGTTTTTGGCATATTGGCCTTCATAAATAAATGTATTGTGTACAGGAATTGGGATGTTCTGGTAAAGTTGTATAAGACATTGGTACATTTTTGAATGGTGGGAGGAAACCAGAGCCGCTGGAGAAAACCCACGCAGACACAGGGAGAACATGCAAACTCCTTACAGACCTTGCAGGATTCGAACCCCAGTCCAATCCTGATCACTGGCGCTGTAAAGCCTGAGCCCTTCTTCAAGGTATAAGCAAAAAAACAGGAAGACATCTGAATAAAGACTGAAGAATGACCAGGGGAAGAGTCCAGACCAGCAAAGGAAATTAATTGGATATGATAAGAGGAGAGGTGAGAATTGACTTTGGCTCTGTGAAAGGAGACAGGGAAAAGAGAGAGAAAGGGTCAGAGCTGGGGGGGGAAAAGGGGAGGGAGGTTTTAATGGAAACTGGACAAGAGATGTGGGCGTGTTTGTAAGTTCACCACTTACAAGCTTTCAAAAGGCAGGCATTAAATGGAGTTCTGAGGGTGACTACCTATGAGAAGGATACTCTCTTGTCATTGGCGCAGAGGACATGGGTTAAGGGTGAAACTGGAAAAGCTTTGGAGGATCGTCAGGGGGAATTTCTTCACAGAGAGTGGTGGGGGTGTGGAATGAGCTGCCAGCTGAAGAGTGGAATCCAACCTCAGTTTTAACATTTGAGAAGAATTTGGACAGGTACATGGATGGGCTATGGATGGGATGCTGGTCAGTGGGACCAGGCAGAATAATAGTTTGGCACAGACTGGAAGGGCCTGCTTTCTGTGCTGGTTCTATGAAGACAATGCCCATTGTGTTAATGTTTTTTTTAAATTTTTTTTTCACACTATAAACCACATTGATCAAGATACATACATTTTTCTTTTCAAATATATACAGTGTCGTTTTCTCCCCCCCCCCTCTTCCCATCCCACCCTCCCTACCTCCCCTCCCATTCATTTAAAGTACAGAATCTAAGATACAAACAATGTTGTCACTCAAAAATAAACAAGAAATTCCACTGAGTCAATTCTTTTCATTTCCTTCTCCTTCTGTCATTCTAGGTGGTAGATGTCCCCGGTAGGTTTTCTCTATTGTATTTAATGTAAGGCTCCCATATTTGTTCAAAAATTGTAATATTATTTCTTAAATTTTTTTCTAATGGAATACATTTATTCATTTCTATATACCATTGTTGTATTCTCAAGTTATCTTCTAATTTCCAGGTTGACATAATACATTTTTTTGCTACGGCTAGGGCTATCCTAACAAATCTTTTTTGTGCTCCATCCAAATCAACTCCAAATTCTTTGTTTTTTATGTTTCTTAGGAGGAAGATCTCTTGGGTTTTTTGGTATATTGCTTTCTGTGATTTTATTTAATATCTGGTTTAGATCTTCCCAAAATTTTTTCACTTTCTCACACGTCCAGATTGCATGAATTCATTGTGTTAATGGTTGATTCCACCGTGAGATTTGGGGGAATCAGCCTTGAGAAGGTGGTAGCTGAGCAGGGTCTGAGAGATAATCTTCCCTGTGGCAGTCAAGAGTTACTGCAGTCAGATTAGTCTCCTTCCTGAAAATGGTTGCATCTAAGGGCCCCCCTCTTCTCTTATGTCTTTGTGACTCTATCAAGACTTTGCACTTCACTTGGGATGCTTGGTTTTTCAGCTGATGACCTGATCCACTCCTTGTTGGACTGAAATGGCAGCAATGTTCAGATTTAAAATCTATTGTCAGAGTACATACATCTCCCATTTTTTTTCTTGCGTGTGAGGCAGAATTTCCACTTATTGTAATGCAAAAAAACTCTACATAACGTAAACAGGTAACCCAATAACCAAGACCTCTTTCCTGATGGCAGCAGCGAGAACAGAGCGTGTGCAGCGTTCCCTATAGATGCACTCAACAGTGGGGAGGGCTTTGCCTGGGCTGTGTCCACTACCTTTTGCAGTGCTTTATGCTCAGGGGTATTGGTGGGCCCTTAATAGACCATGAACCGGAAGGTTCAACTGATGCATCAAGTTGCCCTCTCTCCGGTGTCTCAGTAGAGTGGACCCTTGAGTGCTTGGGCTGTGGATAGTCTTGAACATGCTGAAAAATCCATGTGTGTCCAGATTAACAACTAGTTGCTGTCTCTTCACTCACCATGTGTTCTTTTTGTTGAACCTTGGGCTTCTAATTTGAGGTTTGGAGGTGTTTCCAAGCCAAGAATGCCTTATGTTTGCAGATAATTAGTTCGTGGGTCTCCTGGTCATTCTTATCAAATCCATGTTGCTTTTTTCGGGCAAAGCAAAGACTCTCACAACTGCTAATTATGTGGACTTCACATTCCTGTCACTTGGCTTCTGTTACTTGGGAACTGTCAGGATATATCTGAGCCATTGACTGAAGAGAGGTATTGTTTCCAGGTCCCTGGGAGCCTTCTCACATACACATACACACACTCAAACACAGTAAAAAGAAGGCATGTGTGCTATATCCACACACACATCTGGGTGCACACATCTGTATAAGCATACACATGTATGAGAGACGTGTGCATGTACACACACGTACACACACACACACACACACACAGACACACACACACACACAGACACACACACACACACACACCTCTCTCTCTCTCTGCCCACTGTAGAAGGCATCAACGTCATGCCTATACAAGAAGACTATGGTTAAGAGAGATGAGAATGTATGGTTATTGAATATGAATTATTGCAACATAAAAATTGATGACGATGTTTTATTGAGGTTATAATTCATCTGAAGTGCTTGTCTGGAAATGAATCTAAAATTAGTTACAAAAGGCTGTAGTGTAATGGCGCATTATTTAAACAATAAATATTGTATTGTGCACTTTATAAAATCCTTATAGACGAAGTAGAAAAAAATCAAAAAGATACATAAAAAAAAATCCAAGCTTCTTTTGTGTTACAATTTTCACTCACTGTCTGACTTCAGTTAAAGGCGATACATACTGTAGACAGGCATCGAATTCCACCAGGAGGAGATAGCCTTTGTTTCTCTGTGTGAAAGGAGGCAGCTGATATGTGAAACTCCATATCCGCTGAGAAATTATTTGCTTTTTCAAAAAGAAAATATTTATGATATGTATTTTCTTGGGCAGAGATAATACCTCTATTGCAATTTGTTCTTCATTCAGTGTTCAAGTTCATTAATCAGTTTCATTTTCAAATGTGTGACCCAGTGGGCTGACATAGTAATTGTACAAGCAAAATATAAGGAGATGCAGAATTACTTAATTGCAAATGCAAAGCTGATTATAATGCCATGTGAGGAATGCATTTCAAACAATATTTTTCAGAAATATATTTTCCAATTTTTTTTGTCTCTTGTGATTTTATTTTGTGTAAATTTTCATCCAAGAATTCTGATGGTAAAGTTTAGCTGGGAGCAGATTGTTTAAAAAAAAATTAAACATACAGCACAGTAACAGCCCCTTCTGGCCCCTGCCGCCCAATTGACCTACAAACCCCCCCCCCCCCCAGTTAAGTGAAATTTAAATCAGGTTCAGTGGGTTTACGGAGAAGGGAGTCCAGACACAGGGTAACAAACAAAGGATGGTCTTTATTGTTGAGGTGGGACCATAGTATTGTGTGGGGAAAATCATAGCAGGGATACCACAATGCAACACTTGAGACTAAAACAATGCAAGTGTTCACATCAGATGCAGAGATCTCCGACACCAGTGGCTGCCTATTCTCTCTCTTTATTACACACATTCAGTAACTCTTACCAGACAGAGACTTAAACACATATTCCCGATTCCCTGTACCAATGGGGGGGGGTGGGTGGCGCTCAATACTATGGTCCCACCTTACCAATACTACACTGCACACCTTACCAGTGATGTCCACAGTTCGTGTCCTGGTGTAGGGCAACTTTCATAGTCAGGACCAAGGGCAAAGAGAATGAGCTGCTGAACGTGGTGGCCTTTTAAAGTGAAGTAAGGTGGGGAGTCCAGCCCAGGTAATCAATGTGATTTAATGGGCTAATGGTCAGGTGTGCACTAATGGGTGGGAAGAGTCCAACTTTGATTGGCAGGTGATGCAACTAGGTTTCAGACAGGGAGGTCACGGGACCCTCCATGATCCACATTCCAGACTCCAGATTCCAGACTGGAGGCAACGGGACCCTCCACAATCCACACTACACCCCCTGGTGGGAGGAAACTGGAGCACCCGGAGGAAACCCACTCAGAAACAGGGAAAAGTACAAACTCCTTACAGACAACGACGGATTCGAACTGGGTTTGCTGGCACTGTAACAGCATTGCACTGACTGATACGCTAACCAAACCATTCCAATTGGTGTTGCGGTCATGGAAAGGGACCCCTCAGTCCACTGAGCCTGCGCTGCCCATGTGAATCCCACATTACTCTCCCCATGTTCTCATTACCCTCGATTTTAGACCTCAAGAACCCAGACTTTTTGGTTGAATTGTACGGAGCCATTGTGAGACAAGATTTGGAGTGTTGAGTGCAGGCCTGATCTCCCTACCCAAGGAAGGATATGAGGAGGTGCTTGAATTCACTACACTGATTCCTGAAGTGGCCGGTTTGTGGAAGGAAGAGAGATTACACAGACCAGGACAGTATATTTCTTGAGTTCAGAAGAATGAGAGATTATCTCCTTGGATGGCACGGTTACAGCGCCAGTGAACCAGGTTTGAATATGAACCCTTTATTTCTTGAAGAAGAGCTCAGGCCCAAAACGTTGATTATATATCTTTACCTCCTATGGACGCTGGGAGACCGGCTGAGCTCCTCCAGCATTTCTACGTGCTTTTAACCTACCAACCTGCACAGGGAAAACATGCAAACTCTACACAGGCAACACCAGAGATCAGGATTGAACCCAGGTCTCTGGACCCGTGAGGTAGCATTTCAACAAGATACTGCCATTTTCTACATCTAATTATTGATAAATTTGAAGGATTAAATAAAATAAAATATGGTGCATTGTCATTCCAACCACCAGAGGGAGGTGCTAACATTGAAATCACATCACCTCTGGAATGAGCTGAACACAAACTACTGCAGGAAGCAGCAGTGGGGTAAAGGGCTTGGCTTGTCAGTTCCTGGTCGATCTGATGAAGGGTTCCAACCCACTGATGCCTGCTCGACCTGCTGAATTCCTGCAGCAGATGGGTTTTCATCCTGCAAAGATGTACAGTAAAACCCTTGCTATCTGGGCGATAGGTAGATGCTGGATTGCATGTTGCGTGGATTGGCGATCTAACAGCGAGGCGCGCCAATTTTAAACTTCTGCATTTTTAACCATTTTTCACAACTTTCTTTTGCTGGTTGCTTGAATTCCGGATTACGGGGGTTTTACTGTATTTACCTCTAACTCAAAGAGCCTGTATTTCTCCAAATATATTTGATCTTTCCAGGGGAGGCTTTTCCTGCCTGGAATGTAAAACAGCTCATTTGGATCTGACCAGCTCTGATTTTAAGATTATATGTACCTGTTCTTTGATTTCCCTGGGAGAGAAAATGGTTGCTTCCATTACAACCATCAGTTCAGACCAGATACTGTTTATTGTCATGTACCCCAGGTAATAGATCAGAAATGTAATAAATATTACATTTAATACATAAGAATTTGCCATTTGAATTGCCTGATGCCCCCATACAGTCAGAAGCCGCTTTCAGGTGCTCAGACGCAGATAATGCGCTGGCAGTCGCGGCTGGGGGAGTGCAGCTGGGACGTTCAGGTGGCCACAGAGAAGACGCCTTTCTGTCATCTGAACATACCGGCTGAAGGAGAGCCGCGTCCAAGTGAACGCAGCTCCTGTGGACTGTGGCCATAGTCACTGTTGCGTTCCCTTCCCCTCTCCAAGCCCTGTATCTCTTTTGAGATCTCTTCAGACCTTTAATTTTGACCTTATTTATGTCAGCATTGAATTGTGCCAACTTTGGCAGCCCTGCCTTCAGCTGTCAAGGTCCTGAGTTTTGGAAGCAATGTACCATTTTTTACCAAGTTTGTGGTTATGTAATCTAATGCCCCAAAGTAGTTTTTTTTAAACTGAATAAACGCTTTGCGACGTTAAAGTCACTAACTCAACGTAAGGCACTGTTGTTAAATTGTTACCTACCTGATGGCAAAAGAACTAATATTTAATAGGATATGAAATCTTATATTTAGTATCTTATTCTGTTTTGTGTTGTGGGCTGCATTCATGATTCCTGCTTCAGGTGAAACAGGGATTCTCTGAGCCGGAGAATATACCTACCCAAGAAGGGTTAAGTGCTCCTCAGGGCCAGGTTCTCCACTTTCAGGTGGCCACCCAACAGCCACATTGGGGTAGAATAGGCGGCTTTACAGTCGAGTTTTCTGGCTACCTGACAGCGGCCAGAGGGAGAGAGAGAGAGAGAGAAATAAAAGAGAACACCTCCTGCCACCCCCCAATCCCACCCCAGTGTGTCCGCCAATTTGCTTCCAGTGCTCTTGCAGCCTCTGCATCCACACAAGATTCCCGTTCAGGTCAAACGATTGTTGGTCTGAGCCCAGATCCAAACCTCTGACACGATGAGGAAGCCTTCAGCGCTTGGGGCACTTTGGAAACTCTCCTTGCCCTCAGCGCCCTCTTGAATCCCGGTTCCGATACCTGGTTCCCACGAGCCAGACTCCAGCAGCCTGGTGCGAGTCATTTGACCTCACCCATGTGGGATCCTTGCCCGCAAGTGCCCAACAGCTCGCCGCCTATTCTGGTCACTCGCCATCCTTGGGGGGGGGGGGGGGGGGGGGGAGAAGGGGGGGGGGTCATCTCTGCTTCTCTTTCTCAAAGAGGGGGCGTTCTCCCCGTTTCTGGTGCTGATGCTCCCCCCGGAGTCTGCAACCCCTCGTGGCCGCTGCCGAACACGGGTGCCGCCATCTTGAGCCCAGACTCCGTGGTCGCGGGATTTTCAATAGAACACTGATGGCTTCTTTAACGGGTCGTTTGAAGCCTGCATGGAGCCGTCAGCAGTTGGACGGGGCAGTAGGACCCTGCGGGGGATGGCTGTGCCTCTGCTTCCTGGTCTCCCCAGGTCCACCACCAATGGCAGCACTGCCATGGCGTTCTTTTTAGCTATGCTTCATCCTGAACTCAATTTACCTTTAAGAATTTGTCTCCTCCAAAACAAAATGTCACTGTGTATATTTAATGAAGAGCATTTGTATATATTGTTGTTGATGTGGTTCATAGTGAAATAAATAAAAAGTTACAAAAAAAAAGAATCTGTCTCCTCCCTTGAAGCTTTCTTGATCGATTCCTCTCCCATGAGCATTAATTAAACGTCAGATCCCAATTGTTCCCCTCAATACCTCTTCGCGAATTGCTCAACCTGTTTGCCAGAATATTAATCCACAATTTTCAGCTGTGATTCTCCCTATGCAAATAAGCCCCTTAATTGAATAAGTTATTTGCATAAATGGATAATTTGCATACAAATGTGCCTTTGGCCAGATTCTGATCTGATTACTTTGCTTGCCTTTTGCGCTCCATCAAGGTGACGGGTGTCAGTAAGTCCTCTACTTAAGGCACTCGTCTGTATTAACTACTCCAAGGTCAGGTGGAACATTGCAAAATTCAGTTGTGTCAACCCTCTCTTGTCTGCTTGACCCATTAGACGGGCTTGAAATATATTTATATAGCACATTTAATGACCTCAAAATTTCCCCTAAGAGCTCTGCAGCCAAGGAGATACTTTTTGAAGTCTAGACGCTGTTATAATGTAGGAAATTCAACAGCAGGGACCCATAAATAGCAATGAGATCATGACTAAATCATCGTTTATCTCAGCGATAAATATTGGCTGGAACACGATGGGGAGCTTCCCTGATTTTCTTAACAATAGGATTACAGGATCATGAGAGAGTCCTGGTTTAATATCTTGCAGCGTCTTCTGCCAAGAAATCACTTGGAGCAGCAACTGAGATTTACCCTCAGTGACACAAAGGCCATTTGGCCCATAAAGTCCATACTATAATAGGACAAAGATCACAGTACCGGCCCTTCGACCCTCAGTGTTGTGCCGACTTGTATATTCCTGCCAAAACAAAACTAAACTCTCCCCACCTCATAACCCTCCATTTTTCTTTCATCCATGTGTCTGTCTAAGAGTCCCTTAAATGCCCCTAATGTTTCAGCCTCCACCACCACCCCTGTCAAGGCATCTCTGGGTAGAAAACTTATCCCTGATGTCTCCCCTAAAATTTCCTCCCTTCACTTTATACAGATGTCCACTGGTGTTTGCTACTCCCACCCTGGCAAAAAGGTGCTGGCCGTCCACCTTATCAATGCCTTTCAGAATCTTGTAGACCTCTATTTAGTCACCTCTCTCCTTCTAAGCTCCTTTTGGGGAGTATTTCCTTTCCCCCCCCCCCCCCACCTCCTTATCCCCCTGAACCCCTACAACTCTTTCATGTGCCCATCAGCCCCTCTTACGATTATTTTTGTCATCAGGGAAGAACTCACAGTACTGTGCCCAAGTCTATTAAAAAATGATTAAACACTGCCCAGGGCATCACAGGCAAAATTCTCCTCACCGTCCGTCGAAAAGGTCTATGGGGAACGGTGCCGTCGGAGAGGAGCAGCGGGATCCACATCACCCAGCGGATGCTCTGTTCTCGCTGCTGCCATCAGGAAAGAGGTGTAGGTGCCACAAGATACACCACCAGGTTCAGGAACAGCTGCTCCCCCTCCACCATCCAACTCCTCAACAACAAACTCAATCAGGGGCTCATTTAAGGACTTACTTTGCACGTAGTTTATTATTGAGTAGTTCTCGTCGGTATTGCATTTGCCTCTTTGTACAGGTATACCCTGCTTTATGAATACTTGCTTTACGAAAATTTGCTTTTATGAAGAAACCTGTGTTTGGTATCCGAAAGAAACTTGAATGGGCTTTCGGCTTTTGTGAAAATATCCTTCAATAGCAATGAATGAGTCTTCACAACACCATTCCGGCTTACGAAAGGTTTCAAGGGATTGCTCTACTTTCGTAAAGCGGGGTCCATATCATTTCTTGAGTACAGTTTTCTTACACTATTGAGAAGTAGGAATTCTGCCTGGCCCGCAGGAAAAAAAGAATCTCAGGTGTCATCTACGTTCTCTGACAATAAATTTGAAGTCCTCAGAGGGGAATTCAAATTCTCAGTCTCCATGCATCGGACATGAGAGTGGTTCTTACCTTTGCCACTACTGACCACTGCTCAGTGTGCCATGTACCCAGTTCAGGCATCAGCTTTTGTTTGCCCCGTTAGGGTGAGAAAGAGTGTGGAATTAAGGCAGTTGTTTCTCTAAAGCCAATGTCCTGTAGACACTGGAGGCAGAAGAGGTGAGAGACGCAGGGATCTGGAGCAAGATGCATTCTGCTGGAGGTGCCCAGCAGCATCAGGGGGAGAAAAATGTCTCCCTTCCCACTCTCCATCATCCTCCACCCTAGTGGCGGATTAACTACCACCCGGGCCCCTAGGCTGAGCTTTAGTAAGGAACCCCCGACCTTGCTCCCCTGCCCTACCCTTCGTTGAATAGAATAAAGTGGCATTATGTTAAGTAACATATCAGTGGTCGATATCAACTGCTGGGGGTGGGGGGGGTGTCGATGGAACTATCCAAGGAGTTAGAAAATGCCAGGGGGGGTGGAAAGGGGGTCAATAAGTATGGGGGGGGGATGATCAATTGAACTTTTGTGGTTGAAAGAATTGTAGAGGTCCCCCCTCCTGCCAGGCCTCCCTTCCAGGCCCCTAGACTTAAACTTGCTCATTTTAATGGTTAATCTGCCTCTGCTTCAGCACCCCCAATCACCTTTGGTTCATCGGTCCCTCCTCATTACACTGGCTGTCTCCCCTCTGCACACTCAATCTCGACGAAGCATTCCAAACTAAAACATTGACTAATATTTTTATCCCACTCAGTCAGCTGAATTCCTCCAGCAGTTTGCTTGTTAGCCATAAGACATAGGAGTAGAAATAGGCCATTCAGCCCATCGAGTCTGCCCTGCTGTTCGATCATGAGCCGATCCATTCTCCCACTCAGCCCCACTGCCCGGCCTTCTCCCATTAACCTTTGATGCCCTGGCTAATCAAGAACCTATCAATCTCTGCCTTAAACGACCCGGCCTCCACAACCGCCTGTGGCAAGGAATACCTCCGCACCTCTGTTCCAAGTGGACGCCTTTCAATCCTGAAGGTCCTCCTGTAGAAACTGATTGAGGATGTTCAAATTTTCACACAGGATAACCATCTGCATGTTTGCTTACGACTTGACCTTTGACTAGGAATAATAAAAATTCCCAAGTCATCAAGTTTGCAGTGACAAAATGATATATCATAACTGAAACATTCATTGCTTTGAATTTAGATTATTATATTTATCAGGAATATTTCAGTGATGAACTGTCCTGATGGGCTAGATGATAAATGCTCCACATGAAACATGATTCCATTCACACTAGGAGGGTGTCATATGCCATGGGGAGTCAGCAGTATCTCGTGGTTAAAAGCCCTGAGTCAGCATCAAAACAGGCCACGAGACCCAGGAAGCTCTCACTTCCACACAAGTTCTGCGGCTCGAGTTCTTGCTGCCTCACAGTTCCAGTGTCCCGTGTTCATTCCTGCCCCCAGTGAAACACAGAAGGACGCTGTGATTGTCCAAAATACTGGAGGAACTCAGCCGGTCTTTTCATCCATCCAAGAGATCGCCGACGTTTCGGGCCTGAGCCCTTCTTCAAGGAATAAGCAGAAGGAGCCAGATGCAGGAAATCTCAGAATTCAGACAGTGCTGATGGGGGAGGAATCCAGCCCAACCAAAGGTGTTCATGGGATATGATAAGGGATGAGGTAAGAATTCATCATGTTTGTGTGAAAGCAGACAGGGAGAGGAGCTGGAGGTGCCGTAACGGCAGGGATTCTGTTGATGCAGACCTGCGGGGAGCAGAGATACAGTGCTCCGGTGGAGTCCAACTTCCCAGCTCCACGTGGGGGTTTGACAGCCCGTGATCGCGGGGTCCATGCCCTAGATGATCAGCAGTAGCCGCAAGGGGTTGCAGACTCCAGGGAAGCGGAGGACTTGACGCAGGGCACTACAAACCCCCACCCCCATATGAGAAGAAGAAGCGGAGGAGACAACCCACGGGACGGTGACCACAGTGGCGGACCAGTGAGGGGGCTCTGCGGCGACCAGTGAGGGGGCTCTGAGACGAGGAACCCTCGGAGGCTTTGGGCTGCTATCGGGGTACTCGTGTCAGGCTGCAGGCTGCTGGAGAGTGGCTTGAACTGGATGAAGGGGTACCTGTATCAGAACCGGGGTGCGATGGGGCGCTGAGGGCGGTGAAGGGTTTCTGATTGTGTCGGAGATTTGGTTCTGGAGCTCGGGTCGCTGATGGTTTGGACTGGACTCTGTGGGGGCTGCGGAAATGCTGGAGGAAAATCTATGGACATGTGGTGACTCTGAGAGGAACTCTCTTTTCCTTCTCTTTCTCAAACCGTAAGAGGCGCTTTGGGCAATTTCTGCCGATGGTGAATCTGTTTGCCTTTCAGCAGACAAAAGCAATTTTCATGCAATATGACCCTGTTTTATTACATGACAATAAATTGAATCTTGAATCTTGAAGGCAGAGCTGGGAGAAGGCAATGGGGGAAAAAGGGAGGGGGGGCAGGTTTAACGAAAGCCAGAGAATCCTGACCTCAGCTGCTGACTCAGTGGAGTTTGCATGTTCTCATTAGAACCACAACACTTTCCTTGGACCCCCGAGGTCTTGTTTCCTCCCCTATCCAAAAGAATTGAGGGTTGGTCGATGAATTGCCCACTGTAATTTAGCCTCCATCTGGGGGAAAATAAATGCCTATTTGTAGTTTGGAGCTGATTAAGATTTTCTTTTAATTTGGAGGTACAGCATGGTAACAGGACATTCCAGCCTGGCAAATGCATTCATGTGACCAATTAACCTACTGCCCTGTACATCTTTACAATGTGGGAGGGAGCGCCATGCAGATACAGGGAGAACATGCAAACTCCTTACAGACAGCGTCAGATTCCAACCCTTGTGCTCCAATCGTGTTGTACTAATAATTGCACTAGCCTTGCCGCCATTGGCTTTATGTAGAACCTTGCTCCAGGTAAATGACTGGCTGAAAAGGATGATCGAGAAACTACAATGTACTTTATACAGCAAAGATAAAGATACATGACCAATGTTTCAGGCTTGAGGCCTTCATCAAGGTCTGAGCAAAATGTAGGCAGGTTCTCAAACAAAATGGTGGTGGGGGATGGTTAGTGGTGGAGCCTAATTTGGCCAGAGAAGTGAAGAGAGCCAGAGTCAATGCTGTGCAGGTACTTGAGATCCTCGTGGGAGCCAAACAGGGAGGCCTGGGATGGGAGCTGGAAGACACGACATGCAAGATGGCAGCGGAAACGATGAGTGAGGTCGGCCCCGCGGCTGTGGAAGCTAGTCTGGGCGAGTGCATAGTCGTAGAGCTTGAGAGCAGCAGGGATTTACAGATGGGAGCATTGAGAGAGAATCCCGCAGAACACCCTTTGGAGAGCAAAGGAGAACTTCTTCAGGGTTGGCATCCCTCAAAAAGAATTTGCAGAGTTTTGCAGTAGACAGGAGTGAAACACGAAAGTCTACAGATGAAATAAAAACACGACAGTGGAGAAACTCAACAGTATCCAAAGACCAACGTTTTGGGCTTGAGCCCCTCATCAAGGTCTGAGCAAAATGAAGACAGGTGCCCGAACAAAATGGTGGGGGGGAAGGGGCAGGGGGAAGAACTTCATTTGGTGAGAGAAGTGAAGAGAGCAGGAGTCATTGCGCTGGCACATTTATCCCTTTCCAAGGCAAAACCAAAAGAATAGATTGGTTGGAGATAAACTGCATACTGCCTCTCAAAGATTACTATGTGTGGGTTATAACTGGGTAAATATGACCAATTTTTAAAGTCAAATTGTGGGGGGGGCGGGGGGTGGTCAACTTTTGCACGGATACTACTTTTGACTGATGTAAGTACCTGGGTCGGTCAAGGTGTCGGGAGCTCGGATGGATGGGCGGGTGGCCAAGGTGAGGGTTTGAAGTCAGGGCCAAAAATAGGGAGGTGAACTTTTCTTTGTGATTGCTTCGACATGGAGGCTCCAGGACAGATCCTTGGAGATGTTGACCCCCTGGAATTTTGAAGTTCTTAACCCTTTCCACTGCTGTCCCCTTGTTGAGAAAATATTTCCTCATCTGTTTGCAAATCCTTCCATCAATTTATTTACGTGTGCATCCCCTGGTTTTTGAACCCTTTGATAAGGTCATAAGATCTTCCCTAATTAATTTATTTCAACTTTTTGTATTTACCCACTGCAATCAAGTCATTCCTTGACCTCCACTGTTGCGAGGAATATTATTATTGATTTATTGATCAAAATCTGGGGGTGTCTGTGGTAATATTAAACCATCCAATCCTGGTTGGGCACAGCCTGAGCTGACTTGACACAACCCATTCCAGATCCTGATCGATTAGTTTGGAATGTACATCAAACTGTACTAGGATGTGGCTGGGACCTGAGGAAATGAGTTATAGGGAAAGGTTAAATAGGTTTGGACCCTATTCCCTGGAGCGGAGAAGAATGAGGGTCGATTTGATATTTAAAATGATGAAGGGTATGTTTAGGGAGAATGCAAGCAGGCTTTTTTTCACTGAGGGTAGGTGAGGTACAGACCAGAGGACATGGATTAAGGGTGATAGGGGAACAATAAGGCGAACTTCACACAGAGGGTAGTGGGAGTGTGGAACAAGCTGTCAGCAGAAGTGGTGAATGCCAGCTGAATTTTAACACTTACAGGTATATGGATGGGAGGGGGGATGGAGGGATATGGACTGGGCAGAGGTCAGTCGGACTCGGCAGAATAATAGTTTGGCCTAGACTAGAAGAGCCAAAGGGCCTGTTTATGTGCTGTGATGTTCTATCTTTCATGGGTAACCACACTTTAAAAGAATACTTCAGATTCTTAAATATGCTTCGAGGAGTCCTGCAGGTCTTGGTATCGATGCAAATACTTTTCAGAGCATGAGTTTAATTGGCACAGTTCATTTTTGAATTTTCTGAGAAATTGTGGTGACGCTGTGCAGCATCTCCCATTGGTTCCACCGGACCGCCTGCGGTCTTTCAGAAGCTGGGTGTGAACACGTTCAACACCATGGAGCTATCTGCAGTGATAATTTACACAGAGAGACTTCTGCATACAGAAAAGTAGCTAATGGGGGCATTCAGCGAAGACACTAATTAATAGGTGTTCTGTAAATTGGGGAAGCATAATGCATTCAGAAGCAGTGGCGTTGGCCGACTAAACAGATATTGAGAACATTTATAAATGAAGGAACCTAGGGATGATCAAATCAATTTTGGATGATGTTTTAAATTTAAATTATAAATTTTATTTACAGCACGGTAGAAGCCGATTCCGGCCATTTAAACCCGTGCTACCGATCACACCCAAATTAACCTATGACCCCGGTAGGTTTTGAAGGGTGGGAGGAAACCGGAGCCCACAGGGAAATCCCATGCAGACATGGGGAGAACGTACAAGCTCCTTACAGACAGCGCCAGTTTCAAACCCCTGGCGCTGTAACAGCGTCATGCTGACCCCCTACACTAACCCTGTAGAATTTCTTGGAGTCATCAAAGTATTAAACTAGGGTGAGATTATAGAAAGAAAACTTGGTTGAATTCTCTCACGCTTGAAAATTTAAGGGGTGATCGGTTCAAAAAGATGGATGGGGAAGATACGGAGAAATGATTTCCTGTCATGGGGCAATTACTGTTACCCCTTTCCTTGGAAGTGTAAGCCTAGAAATGTGATCACACCAGAATCTAATGGAGTGGGTACATGGTAATGGAGAATGACTGACCATCAGATGTGCTGTAGCATTTGAGCTTGTAATAGACACTTATTTGATAGGATAGATTGATAGAAACCGATATACAGAGATCCAGCAAGGTTAGCGTAGCGGTTAGTGCAACGCCGTTACAGCGCCAGCAATCAGAACTTGGGTTTGAATCCCGCGCTGTCTATAAGGAGTTTGTATGGGTTTTCCCTGGGGGCTCCAGTTTCCTCCCACCATTCGAAACTGAGGGTGTAGGTGAATTGGTTGTAATTGGGTAGCACGGGCTCATGGGCCGAAGGGGCCTGTTACCGTGCTGTATGTCTAAATTTAAAAAAATGAAACAGGCCCTTCAGCCCACTGAGCCTGTACCAGCAGGAAAAAAATTGTTGTCCAGTGTAATCTTTGACAGAGGAGAGGGAGAGAAGAGAAACAGACCAGTAGGGTGAAAGATGACCGTTCAAAACATACCAGGGGTTGTAGCTTAATTGGGTGTAATTGGTCGGTATGGGCTCATGGGTCAAAAGGCCCTGTTCCTGTGTTGAAAGTCAAAATACAAATTGAACATTTAAATGTAAAAATGAAATGGTTTGGAAATGGAGGGGGGAAGCACAGGAGATAAAGTTCCCTGAAATTGGAAAATTCAGAGTTCATACCATTGAACAGTAGATTACCTAGGCTAAATAGAAGGCTTCATTCCTCTGGTTTGAGTAGTTGGTCTTCACCCTGGCAGTGGAAAAGATTGATGATGGACAGGTCGATGTTGGAATGGGAAGGGGAGTTGAAATGGCATGAAACGGGGGGGGGGGGGGGCAGAATGGCCTTTGCAGTGAGAGTTCAGCCAATCGATCGCCTGGTCTGCGCTTGGCCACCCTGAGAGCACCATGGACAGCATGGTTAGTGTAGCGGTTAGCGCAACATTACAGTGCCAGTGACCTGGGTTTGGATTCGGTGCTGTCTGAAAGGAGTTTGTACGTTCTCCCCATATCTGCGTGGGGTTTCCCTGATTCCCCTGGCTTCCTTCCATCCTCTAAAACAAGTGGTCTTCAAACTTTTTCTTTCCACTCACAACGCATCTTAAGTAATCTCTATGCCATAGGTGCTCTGTGATTAGTAAGGGATTACTTATGGTGGGATGTGAGTGGAAAGAAAAAGTTTGAAAACCACTGCTCTAAAACGTATAGGGCTGTGGGTTAATTGGGTATAATTGGATGGTTGACTGGCCAGAATCAGCTTCTATCACGTTGTACATAAAATTTTTTAAAAGAATGCTGTAGACATATTTGGGGGACATGCACGTGAATCTTTCCTCAATTGGAAGGGTTGATAAGGTCCCTGAATTCAAGAAGGGTTGCAGCTCCTGCAAGAGCCAAGGGTCAGGTAGGGAAGACCAGGGAGGTATGAAGTGGATGGTACTTGAAAAAGGCCAGAAGGAGCGGAGAGCTCTGGAGTGTTATGGAATGGGAACAGGTCAGTGGGTCTAGGGAGACGATGGTCAGCACAGACTAGAGGGGCTGAATGGCCTGTTTTCTGTGCTATGGCATTCTATGCCTCGCACTCCACCAGGCCCAGTGGCGTGGGACCCAGAGGGAGGAGTTTATCCTGGGCAAACACTCGCCTCCAAGTCCTTGCCCCAGCACACGGTGCCTAAAGCTCCATGGAAAACAGAACAAAAGTTCTGTGAGGACGGAAGAGCCACAAGGCACCGTGTTCATCTTCGCTTGGATAGTTTTTAAAAATTTATATTTATATTCATTTGTGATATGGCCTTTTAGTAGTTTTATTAGAGGACTTTTTATGTTAAACTCAATAAAAAATATTTTTAAAAGAAAAGTTAAAGGTACAGGGGTCTGAAGACGAGCACTCAGTGGCACAGGGACAGCTTCTTCCCCATTGCCATCAGATTCCTGAAGATCAATGAACCAAAGACACTGCCTCACTTTGGCTTTTCAGGCACTATTTATTGTTGTAAAAGTGGTTTATGTGAACGTTTGCCCTGTGATGATGTTGCAAAACACCGAATTTTGTGACTTGTTCGTGAAAATAAATTCTGATTCTGATACCCTTACTCCGGGCAAAAGGCACGATTCACCCAATCTATCCCTCTCAAGATTTTGTACACCTCTGTGAGATCACCCCTCATCCTCCCGCGCTCCAAAGTCCCAGCCCTGCCCCTCAGCTCAACCCCCTGCCCAAATCCTGGCAACGTCTGGGGTCTACCATTCCGGTCCCAGCAATCAGGACTGGGGTTCGAATCCCCCACTGTCTGTAGGTTCTCCCTGTGTCTGCGTGGGTTTCTTCGAGGTGCTCCGGTATCCTCCCACCCTTCAAAATGTATCAGGGGGTGAAATTGGGCATCTATGGCCTGTTTGTCCAATTAAAAAAACACATCTCTTCACCCTCTCCACACCTTTCCTGCAAGCAAAGTTACCAAAACTGAACACATTACTCCGAATGGAGCCTCACCAAGGTCTCACACGCCCTCCCAACTTCTATTCTCAAAGCTCTGACTGATGAAGGCCACTGGACCTTCAACCCTATCTCTCCACAACGTGTCTCAGGGATGTGCACGTTCTCTGCTCTAAAGACGCTTGATGAATACCAAAATGGAATGGATCTGAATGTGATATTGTTCTCTCTCGCCTGCTCGGTCACCCAGGTCGAATTCCAGTGATTTTTGGGGAACCTTTCGCGTTTCTAGAGACGTCAAAGAGACAGACGCCTCCTGATTAGGCATTGAACGGGGCCAGAACATCTACTGGCACACGGCAGATCAAACTCCAGTAAGTAGTGACTGACATGATCTGAATTCTTTGTATTCACACCACGACGCAGATCGCCAAGGTTCAGAAGAGTGTGGGTAATAAATGCAACGAGAAAGGTGGGGAGTTTCCCCCTTAAATAATTCCGTAGCGGGATCTGCGGCAACCCTTCCGAGCCCTCGCAGCGGCAGAATAAACACGGACAGAAGCAGAGGGAGGGGGTGGGGGGGTGGGAATAACCTCCGGGGATGACAACGCGGGGATTTAATGACCTAGAGCAATGTGAGCCCGTGCTTTCCGCTGTTGCAGCCTTGCCCCTGGCGGCTTCAGCACCCTGGCCAGCTCCCGCATCGCGTCTTTCTCCGGCACAAGGAAACCTCGCTCATTTGCTTGCAAGAAGGGGAGGAGGGAGACTCCCGTTGTTTTTTTTTACCCCCCCCCCTCCCCCTTGCATTTTTCATGCTTATTTTTGTACGTGTTTCTTTTTCCTGCCCCTGTCATTTAGTTAAATGATACAAATTGGAGGTGTGGGCGCTGGTGGATGTGTGAATAATTGATTAGAGGGTTTTGGATGGTGTGGGGGGGGATTGATCATCTCAGCTCTCCAGTGGAGATGACGCTAGCATTTTATCCCACTCCTTGTGCCTGAGTAAGAGAGAGGCAGCGGCCCGTGTCCACCGAGAGAGAGACTCCTTCGGGCCACTTCCACCGACTGAGCTCCACAACGGGCGCCGACACTCTCACCAGCCCAACCACAGGAGCCACGCTCGCAGGGGTCTCCAGGATGTGACAGGAGAAGGTAAGAGAGAGAGAACCTGCGTTGGGGGAAATCATGAAATAAATAGCTTCCCACCGTAGACCGATTTTATTGCTTGTGGGGGGGGGGGGGAAACGCAGCGTTCTAAAGATGTTATATAATGCCCCTTTCTGATATAAATAGCCTCGGGATTGAGATTTCCACAGACTGGGAAAAGCTTTTTGTATTTTCAAACATGAGTGGCGTTAATGTGTTCCTTCCCAGTTCCCATTTAGAATCTAAGAGAGAGAGAGAGTAGTATGGATATGTGTGAGAGAGGTGTGTGTGTGTGTGAGAGAGCGAGAGAGGTATGTGTGTGAGAGAGAGAGAGAGGTATGTGTGTGAGAGAGAGGTGTGTGTGTGAGAGAGGTGTGCGTGAGCGAGGTGTGCGTGAGAGAGAGGTGTGCGTGAGCGAGGTGTGCGTGAGCGAGGTGTGCGTGAGCGAGGTGTGCGTGAGCGAGGTGTGCGTGAGCGAGGTGTGCGTGAGCGAGGTGTGCGTGAGCGAGGTGTGCGTGAGCGAGGTGTGCGTGAGCGAGGTGTGCGTGAGCGAGGTGTGCGTGAGAGAGAGGTGTGCGTGAGAGAGGTGTGCGTGAGAGAGGTGTGCGTGAGAGAGAGGTGTGCGTGAGAGGAGTGTGCGTGAGAGAGGTGTGCGTGAGAGAGAGGTGTGCGTGAGAGAGAGGTGTGCGTGAGAGAGAGGTGTGCGTGAGAGAGAGGTGTGTGTGAGAGGTGTGCATGTGCAAGAGGAGGGTGTGTGTGCGTGCGCACACGTGCGTATGTACCACCTCCCTTTTGACCAGGTTATATTCTGGGCCCTGCAGCTTACTCTCCCCCAATGATACAGATCGGAAGGCATCAGCTGTGTAGAAAGTGGGGAAGATCGGTTCAGTGTCTGGCACGGTTGCCAGCCAGAAAGTGGCAGGATCCATGAATCTTCTTAAAATCACTTTGATTAGAAACCTGCTTCCAATATTGGATCATAGCCCACAGAGAGTAGCAAAACCTTTAAATATAGATTCATAACTATTAAGGCAAGTCACGTGAGGAAAATATTTCTTTCAGCCCTGACATTTTTTCCCCCCAGCCAGGGAAGCTTTTAATTCCTTTGATGACCACACTCTTTCTTTCAACTTCTGTACTAAGCAGGAGAGAACTTGGCAATAATCCTACATTCATGAAAATGGTTAACCTTGCCTTTCCTCTTTGCTAGCTCCCCACAGAGGGCAACATTGAAGGATTGGGGGGGGGGGGAAATAGGGTTGGGGAGGGCTAGTGGATGGGAGTTCAGGAGGAAACACTTCAAACCGTGCAGTTTGGTGCATGTGACTTGACCAGAGGTTGGAGGTGCTAGTACCAAGTGCGAGGGGCAG
Source organism: Narcine bancroftii (assembly GCF_036971445.1). Lineage (NCBI taxonomy): Eukaryota > Metazoa > Chordata > Chondrichthyes > Torpediniformes > Narcinidae > Narcine > Narcine bancroftii. The sequence goes on along the minus strand of NC_091479.1, from coordinate 10,203,496 downwards.
AGAGGAAACATTTGTGACTTTATCTGCAGCAGTAGTTTAAAAAAAGGGAGAAGCAAAAATAAAATCTGTAGATGCTGGAATCTTAAATGAACAAGAAGTTGGAGGGATTCGGTGGATCAGGGTGCATCCATGATTAGAAACAGTCAGTGCTTTGGGTTGAGACCCTTGGTGTTGATTAAGGGTCCCAAACTGAAATGGATGCTCCTTGACCCCGTTGAATAGAAGCTCTATCGAGGACATCCTGACCAGCTACTTCATAGCGTGATACGGTTGCTCCAGTGAAATGGATCAGAGATAAATCCATAAGAGAGGATCACTGGAGTCTTCCTCCTCTCTCAATCAATGAGATCTACCGGGATTGTCGACTGAAGAGGGCACGTAAAATCATTGAGGACCCCTTCCACCCTGCACACAGCATCTTTCAGCTGCTCAGGTCAAGGAAGAGGTCCAGGAGGATCAGAGCCAGCACCACCAGGCTGAGGAACAGCTTCTTCCCACGGGCAGTGAGAATGCTGAACGACCAAGGGAACTGCTCACACTGACCCTCCAAGACCCTCCTATTCAGGAGACAATATTTTTTCATTTATTTGCATAGATGAATACTTGTCCTGTGTGTGTTATATCTGGTTATGTGTCAGTGTGTTTTGCACTGAGGACTGGAGAACACTGTACAGTCAGATGACAATAAAGTTGACTTGAGTGAATCTCGCAAAACCAGGGGAGCCACGAAGAGATTGAAATGCAGGTAATGCCTGATACTATTTGACACAACGTTTATTTTGGACTAGGTCAGAATTTTCCTCGTTTGTCAGCCTACTGCCTTTGCACTCTTCCCAAAATTCTTTTCTTCTTGATCTCTCCCAACCTCCAGTCTTTTTGGCATGCTCTTCATTTCCTGCCGATTATCCTCCGAATATAATTAGCACAATTAGGAGGAAAATGATGGCATTTATTCAACCTTTCCAATGTGCTATGAAAGACCATGTTAATTAATGAATGAGTTATTATGACTGGTAAATCAGCAAGCTGACACATGTGGCTGATACCTGTGGGTGATGGATGGTTCTGGCTGAAAACCCCTCACAGTTCTCCTGTTCCCATGTTTTGCATTCTGTTTTTCTCTAACTAACATATCTGAGCTTACACACAGAGATGACAATGCCGAAACATAAGCCACGCAAGCCCATGCCTTCAAACATGAAATTTCATTCTTAAAGTCCTCCTTTTAGGCATTGTTTTAAGTAAAAGTTGGAGAAATTTAACAAGTCAAACATAGCAAAGATAAAGATACGTCACCAACATTTCGGACTTCATCAAAATATGAGCAAAATGTAGGCAGGCACCCGAACAAAATGATGGGGGGGGGAGCACAGGCAGGATGCAATAGGAGGGTAAGGGAGGGCACACCAGCAAGCAAGGGGAGGGGGGGTTCCTCCATGTCAATGAAACACGAAGAAGGCTCGCCAGCGGCTATACTTAGTGAGGAGTTTGAGGAGGTTCGGTATCGCCACTGAAGACTCTTGAAAACTTCTGCAGGTGGACTGCGGAGAGGTTTCTGTCTGGTTGCCTCACCGTCTGGTACGGAGGCGCCAACACTGGACAAGAAAAAACTCCGAAGGATGTTAACTCTGCCTGCGGCATCACTGGCACCAGACCTCACTCCATCGAGGACATCGACAAGAGGTGGTGTCTGAAGAAGGCAGCCTCTATCCTCAAGAACCCCCACCACTTCATTCTGCTACCATCGGGGGGGGGGGTGGGCAGGGGAGAAAGGGACAAGAGCCTGAAGGCAAGACAAGGTCAGCTTCTTTCCCCCTCAGCCATCGGTATCCTGAATGAACAATGAACCCCAGGCCCTGCCTTGCTTTGACTTTTCATGCACTATTTTATTTTATTGATTTTGTCAGGTGGTTGACATCAATGTTTGCTCTGTGACAAAACGACGAACTTCCTGATGTGTTCATGGCAACAAGTTTTGATTCCGACAATTTCAGAATGAAGTTGTGAGTGGTTTCTTGCATGCAAGCCTTGTTCCTTTCTATGCAAATTCCAGAACACTAAACCTGAGTTCTGCCCACTTCACCTTATTTTCTTTCCAGCAACAAGAAGCATTTTTTTCCAAAGAGCTTGGCAAGATGTTGTGTCCTAACGTGAGCAGAAAGAGGTTGGGATTGAAACAAATCTGGTGATAATTAATTTGCAGAAGTCCAAATGGTGTGAGATGATCTTATAAAAGTCCAGTTATACCTCTTGGCATTGATATATTCAAGAATTAGACCCATGCAACATTTCTCCTCTTACTGGAAATCTTCAACCCTCAATGTATTTATTGTCACGAACAAGTCACGGGATTCGTTGTTTTGTAGCAACGTCACAGGGCAAACATTCATCTAAACCCCCTTACAAAATAAATGAAAATAGTGCTGGAAGAAGTCGGATTAATGCAGTGTCTGTGATTCATTGTTTATTCTGGAATCTGATGGCAGCGGGAAAGAAGCTGTCCTTGTGTCTTTACGCTCCTGTACCTTTTTCCTGTTGGTAGCAGAGTGAAGAGGGTGCGGCCTGGGTGGTGGGGGGGGGAGGGGTCCCTTGAGGATAGAGGCTGCTTTCTTAAGACACCAGCTCCTGTCGATGTCCTCGACGGAGTGAAGTCTGGTGCCCGTGATGTCGTAGGCCGAGTTAACAACCCTCTGGAGTTTTTTTTTTAACTTGCCCTTGCATTGGCATCTCTGTGGCAGACAGAATGCTCTCCATGGTACACCTGTAGAAATTTCTGAGAGTCTTCGGTAGTACTGAATGGTGTAATGGGGCTTTAAATAAATTTGCTCAAGCACTCTTGGAGCTGAGATAGTCTTAGGTAATGATCGTGTGGCTGATTCAAGCCTCCAACAAACCTGTTGTCAGCCAGAGCCCTAATTTGTACTTCCATGAAAAATGGTTGGAGTTACGTGGTTAATGTAGCAGTTAGTGCAATGCTATCATGGTGCCAGGGACCTGGGTTCACATTGCCACTGTTTGTAAGGAGTTTGTACTTTCTCATCCTGTCAGTGGGTCTCCTCCAAGTGCTCCAGTTTCAGATTTATGGTCAGGGTACATACGTGACATCACATACAACCCTGAGATTCTTTTTCCTGCAGGTGCGGCAGAATTGCCACTAATTGGTCGTGCAAAAAATAAACTGTACACAGTGTGCACATATAAACAAATAAAGAAATGTAAAAAAACTGTGCAATACAGAGAGAGAGAGAGAGAAAATCAATAAAGTGCAAATGTAAGACTCCTTAAATGAGCTCCTGATTGAGTTTGTTGTTGAGGAGTGTGATGATGGAGGGGGAGCAGCTGTTCCCGAACCTGTTGGGGCAAGTCTTGTGGCCCCGAGACCTCTTTCTTGACGGCAGCAGCGAGAACAGAGCGTGTGCTGGGTGGTGCGGATATTTGATGATCACTGCTGCTCTCATTCCTCATAGATGTTCTCGATGGTGTAGAGGGTTCTGTCTGTGACATCCTGGAGTTGCTCAGGGTATTGGTGACCCCAGACCAGACCACGATGCAGCCGGCCAGCACAATCCATATAAATTTGCCAGTATTTCAGATGTCTTACCAAACCTCCGCAAACTCCTGAGGAAGTCGAGGTGCTGACGTGCTTTCTTCATGTTATTTGTGTGTTGGGTCCAGGAAAGATCCTCCAAGATAGTGACTCCCAAGACTCCCCGCCTCTGATCCCCCACTGAGCACTGGATCGTACCCCTCTGGTTTTCCCTTCCTGAAGTCAACAATCGGCTTCTTGGTTTTAGTGCCATTGAGTGTGAGGTTGTTGTTGGTGGACTATCCGGCCATGATTTCAAACTCCCTCCCTTTTTGTACAGCCCACGACCGTGGTGCCGTCAACGAACTTGTAGACGGTGGTGGTGTTGTCGTACCGAGCCACACAGTCATCGGTGTAAAGTGAGTAGAGCAGGGGGGCCAAGAACGAAGCCCTGTGGTGCTCCCACCCTTTAAAATGTATGAGGGGGGGTTGCAGTCTAATTGGGGAGCTTGGTCAAAGGATTATGAGCCAGAAGGATTTGTTACTGTGCCTGCAAGTCTAAGTTTAAAATTTAATTTAAAAATTTAAAATTTAACAATGTGCAATTTCCAAAATGCTGATCAAAAATCCCAGGGACCCGAGCAGTGAATTATTTTAATCTGTCCAAGTATGCCAGGGAGACTAATTTTTTTCATCTTACCACCCCTCATAACAAAAACATAATTTTGCTTATTCTATAATTGGGGAGATCAGCTCCCGTTGACTACGATCGAGAGGGTGGGGTGGGTGGGGGTGGTGAGGGATTTAGATGAGGCTAAGAAAATGCTTCAGCTGTCAGATAATTATATAATGCAGTCAATTATAATTTTTGATTTCACTACACACCAGGAAGCAGTAAAATTACCATAATTGTGTAATAAATAAAATGTATTTCAAGTATAGTTTTAAACTGCTCCTTTCAGCTGCACAAGGAATATGCTGAACCTCAAATCCTTTTCAAGTACATAGTGTGACCTTTTTTTAAGAAAAAATAATGTTGATGTGGAGTGAATTCTGCCAGAGCATGCGTTCATGGTGGGAACTTGCCTCCCGCAAGGATAAGCAAGAACTGGGGTTAGTCTCGCGTCAGAAATCGTGAAAGTAGCAGACGGTCATATAAGAGCCACCTGTTAACCAGTGTCTTTCGATGAAGGGACTCTGCCATCCTTGCCCTGTCTGGCCTGGAGCTGTGAGCATGACCTTAGTTCAGGGCAATTTTGGGTGAGCAAGAAAGGTTGACAGCTTGCGAATGAATCAACTTAGAATAAAAAGAATTAAAGGTTATGCTGACAGGAAGGTCATGCAACGTGAGTTCCACAAGAGGGTGACACAATTAGCGTAACGCTGTTACAACGCCAGCGACCTGGGTTCGAATCCCGTGCCATCTGCAAGGAGTTTGTTTGTTCTCCCAGCGTCTGCATGGGTTTCTCCCATGGTGTCTGGTTTCCTCCCATCATTCAAAAAAAATGTGTGGGGGTTGTAGGTCAATTGGGCGGCACGGGCCTGTTGCCGTGCAGTATCTCAGTATGGATGTATGTCGCACAGAGAGAGTTGCTTCAGTCGGTTTTGTAACAATAGGCTGCATAACGCAATAGTCAATAGTTTGTTGCTGCCCTGCTCCAGCCACCCACGTTTAGTCCTCATCTGTCTGTGTGGAGTTTTCACGTTCTCACTAATGATCACGTGGATTTTTATCCAGTTTCCTCTTGAGCAAGTTGGTCAGTTAATTGCTTGCTGTCAAGGGGAGAGCAGGATTTTGGGTTTTTTTTGGGGGGGGGGAGGGGTTGATGGGAACGTGGGTTACAAGAAAAAAATCAGTGGGGGAAATAGGAATAATCTGTGAGCGGGAATGTCCAATGGGCCGAGTGGTCTTTTTCTCTGTTCTGGTGGAATATGGTGCCAAGGGGAACTCATTGTCCATCAGAGTTTATCCGTGGAGACCGAAATGATGACAGAAGGCATGGTTACTGTGGTGCGCTGTTAGCCAGAATCAGACACACACAAGGTAAAGACTGTACAACAGGCTTTAATCCACAAAGACTTCCGCAGAGCCAGGCTGGCTGCGGCTGCCGCAACTCAGTGTGAGGCCTCGGGAGGCCAGCGCAGGCTTATATCCTGGAGGGTGATTGACACCCGACTGGGTGGGGCTTGATCCATTCAGGCCAACTGATTGGCAGCCGGCCAAGTGTTGTCCTGTCCCCTTACACTCCTGCAGGTACAGAGGTTTTACCCTGCAGTGGGCCGGTGGTGTACCATCACAGTTACCCTTTGAGGGAGTGTCCATATCTCTCTTTGTGGGAAAGAGGGGAAGGTTACATCAGAGAGGAAGGAAAACAAGAGAGAAAAACATTGGATCTAATTGGTAACAAAAGGTCACATGAGGGCCAAAGCAGATTTGATGAACAGCTGAATAGGGAAACGGTAGAGCTGAAACTGCAGACCCAACACTTTGGGCAGGTGTGCTCCCAATCCGTTCATTTCCCGAGTGGCTTGGAAATTCATCGTCTGTTAACGTTAAACGTCAGTGTGTGGTATTCCACTCCACAGTTCAGCTCTTCAGTGGAACGAATTTCAAAGGGAAAATTAACACCGTTAACCGACGATCAATTTCGAGGAAAATGTCTCTGTAAGAAATCCCTTTTGAAGCAGTCATTGACGGTAAATTCTGTTTTAAAGAGAAAGCCTCACCATCAGTGCCCCACTCAAAAAAAGAGCAACAAAGCTGTTTGGAGAAGACAAATAGAGCTGCTTTTAAAAGATGACAAATTCACTAGGATGTCTTTAAAAAGAGAGTTTCCCTTTCAGAACCCCAACTGAGGAATTAACGTCTCAGGTAACGTCTTTAGAAAAGTAGAAAGACATTCCATCAGGAGTCATTTTTAAAGAGTTTTCTTTTAAGGTATGAATTCCCATTAATGAGTAATGGCTATTGGAGCTGACGACACAGTCTTAAGGAGTGGGTTGACAGTGGCAGTGAGCAATGAGTGTGGATGTGATGCCATTGGTTTTTGTTGGATTTCCCGCTTCATGTTGAAGATAAACTCTGATATTTCTAAATCTTAGTGTATTTGTCTCTTTTAGCCTTTACTTTCCCGTTTTCCAATTGGCCCTGGGAAAGATGATATCGTTCTCCACTCGGGTCCCATCTCCAAGGTAATGTGAGATTGACCAGGAAATAATTCAGATTGAGCTTCTAGATTCTATATCAGCCATTCTCAACGGGTGTGGGAGGGGGGGGGGGGGGGAGGGCCCACAGCCCATTTCACCTCCCGAGACCATTTTTTTATGTAGTTGGTGGGAGAGAAGTACGGAAGAAACCAACTGCTTCACAGGGAAGGGGGCTCAGCAACATTGAGCAGAGTTCAAATTAATGGTCAGAGAACAAACATGACATCACACACATAACCCTGAGATTCTTTTTCCTGTGGACGAGGCAGAATTACCACTACTGGCAGGGCAAAAACTGACACGCCTGTAAACAAATAGAAATCTAAACAAACTGCAACACAGAGAGGAAAAAAAAAAATCAATAAACTGCTCAAGAGTTCTTAAGTGAGTCCCTGATTAAGTTTGTGGTTGAGGAGTCTGATGGTGGAGGGGGAGCAGCTGTTCCTGAACCTGGGGGTGCGAGTCTTGTGGCACCAATACCTCTGTCCTGATGGCAGCAGCGAGAACAGAGAGTGTGCTGGGTGGGGTGAGTCGTTAATGATTGCTGCCGTTCTCCAACCCTGTAGACATTCCTGATGGTGGGGAGGGTTTTGGCTGTGATGTCTGGGCCGTGTTCACTACATTTTGCAGGGCTTTACGCTCAGGGGTATTGGTGTCCCCGTACCAGACCGTCAGCACACTTTCCACCACTCATCTGTAGAAATTTGCAAGTATTTCCAATGTCAGAGTCATAAAGGGGCCATAGCTAAAAAAGGGTTGAGAAAGGCTCGACACCCTAGTCAAAGGCTTTTTATTCTGGCCTAAAATACACTTGCTTTCTCGCTTTTCCACTTTCAAATAAGTGCAACCCTAAATTCCATCTGTTTCTCCTTCCTCAGCACTTTGTTTGTGCCCCAACTGCAGGGATAATTTGGTTGCTTTGTTCTCTCCCCTCCATAGCCAATAAAAAGGTTGCAAATGGCTGCTGTTTGTTACAGTCTCCATTCCTTTCCAGTGCAAGGCCTTGGGTTTTGTCTTCCTCCAGGGTGTGGGGGACTTCCTTCCATTGGGAGCTACCACGACGTTGGAAGAATGGCAAAACACACACAATACTATAGACCGCAGGATTTAGACGTGCAGCATGAGAACAGGCCCTCCCTTGCCTATAAACCCATGCCCCCCCCAATCACATCCAATTAACCTACAACCCCTATAATTTTTGAAGGACTTTCTTGCCTCTGTGAGTTTTGGTCTCACTCCATTTAAGAGAAGTTTGGATAGATTTCTACAGAGTAAGGGAATTGAAGGATATGGGGAAAAGGCAGGTGGGCGGAGATGAACCCATCATCAGATCAATGGCAGAGCAAGCTCAGTGGGCCTGCTCCAACCTCTTATGCTCCATGAACTTGCACATAAAAGCTGATCCCGATTCCGTGTGGGGAAGGGTGCAGCGATGGAGGTGCTTTGAGGCTCCAGTAACTCAGTAGTTAGAGCACTTGTCTTGTAAACCAGGGGTCGCAATTTCGTTCCTCGCTGGGGCCTCATTTCTGTGAAGGGCGCAGGACAAAGTGATGACTGTCTTCCATACGGTAGAGTTCATGTATGTTACATTCTAAATGTAGCATTACATGACAATAATGAAATCTTTAACTTTTTTTTAAAAAATGGGGTTGGACTCCCTTCTCAGGACAAGAAATATTTAAAAGTTTTAAAGATTTAGACCAGGGGTGTCAAACTCAAATTCACAGAGGGCCAAAAGTCGTGGGCCAAACTAAATATTTATTGAAAATTTTCAACATCTGCGTGTTTTCTCTTCTTTCAACATATGTAATGTTAAACTTTTTCTTATTAAAATAAATGTTTAATAATAGTTTTGGTTAAACTCTTTCCAGAAGAAGCATTAACAAATGAGAAATAAAATATTCAATAAATAATATTTCTCTCTAGTCTTTAAGCTCCTTTTAAATGTTTTTTTTCTACAAGCCAACAAGTCAAAAAAAACACTTGCTTCAATGAAAATCCAATCTTTCAACTATGAACAGTCCAGAGTTAACCAAAGAAAATATGAATCCAAGCTTCGCTTGCTCCACTGTGATTTACTCTGATGCACCTGGGTCTAAACCAGATACTTGGCATCTCTTCTTAGATGCAAGTTCATCAAACTGTGAGGTCAGAGTCTGCCTCCCACCTGTCTTGTAAGGTCCTGTTTTCTGTCTTTCGTTTGGCCATTTTTCGTAAGGGGTTTATTACATGTGAGTTAGGCGACAGGTCGCAGATACTAATGAAAGTAAAGAGAGGAGGTGGGGGCGATTAGCGGGCTGACGGGCCGGCGCCAACGCATTTGCAAAGCATTCTGGGATTTGTAGTATTAGCTGTGCATACGCTATACTGGTGCGGCGGCCAGCGGGCCAGCTCTAATACATATTTGATATGATCTTGCGGGCCAAATATAATTATATCACGGGCCAAATTTGGCCTGTGGGCCTGAGTTTGACATGTGTGATTTAGACCTACACCACAGTAACAACTCATTTCTGCTCACTAATCCATTCTGCCTAATTTACACCCCATTAACTCACACCCCCGGTACGTTTTGAACCGTGGGAGGAAACTGGAGCCCCCGCAGACACAGGGAGAACGTCTTAGCGGCAGCGCGGGATTCGAACCCAGGTCCGGCCCCAATCACTGGCGCTATAAAGGCATTGCGTTAACTACTGCGCCAACCGCACCACGTTTTTTACATTGTCAAAGAAGAGGATGGGGATTTCTCTGCGTTTTCATTCCTTTAGTATTTATCACACAATCACAGCAACAAGAGCCCACCAAATATCCAGAGTGATGGAATTGACTTAAAAATGTTTGTTACTGCATTTCATTCAGAAAGTATTGATTTTCAACTCCATGATACTCTTTAAAAAGGAACATTGTGAAAAAACCTTTGGGCAATTGAGGCACTTTTTACAAACATGGGCATCTCAATATCTTCACAATTTATGAAGGGCTTTAACAAAGTCATTGTTATAATGGAGAAAATATATGCTATCTTTATTAATGGAGTAATGTAGGAACCACTATATATTTTATTGATGAATAAGTATCTATTATTAATATGGTCAGTACATTAAATCAGAGGGTTCGATATCAGAATCGGGTTTATTGCATTGCACACGTGCCATGAAATTTGTTGTTTTGGGACAGCAGTATTTGGTAGAACAAGGTGCAAAATTGCTATAAATTATTATCCCGCAAAGACAAGATTTAAAAAAAAAACTAGTGCAGCAAAGAGAAAAAGCCTGTGGTTCAGATATCTGATGGTGGAGGGCAAGAGGCTGTTTTTGTAGCGTTGAGTGCGTGTTTTCAGACTCCTACACCACCTTCCTGATGGCCTGGGTGTTGGGGGTCCTTGATGTTAGAAGCTGCTTTCTTGAGGCACCGCCTTTTAAAGATGGGTTTAATGGAGTGAAGACTAATGCCCATGATGGCGCTGACTGAGTTGACAACCCTCTGTAGCCTGTTCCCCTCCTGTGCATTGGCACCTCTGTACCCAACAGCGATGCCACCATTCAGAAGGCTCTCCACAGTACACCTGTAGAAATTTTCAGGAGTCTTTGGTGACATACCAATGCTGAAGATGAGTAATGCAGTGTGTACCAGAACATACAGTGGGTAACAGGGAAATGAGTCACAAAAAATAATCCACAATTTGTCCAACTTTGAATTAGTAAGGACATTTAAGCTAGTTCCAGTGCCTTAACTGAATTAGCCTCAGGGCTTCTTTTGCCAGAAGTGAACACTGAGTTGGAGGAACTCAGTGAGGAAAAATGGGCAGTCGATGTTTTAGATCTGGACATTTTACATCTGGACATTTTACATCTGCCAGGCGAATGTCCGTGGGTGGGTTTGGAAGACAGTACAGGGATGGGATGAGGTAGGCAATATCAAATGGGGAGATACACTTCCTGGGCTGACTATTGATCAGTGCTGGCAGAGAGGGTGGACCAGGAGGCTGGCTGGGGCGAGACTAACAGGCAGAGGGACAGAAAATGTGAAGGGTGTGGGGAAAATAAATAAGACAAATAAGCAATTTAAGATTCATCCGAGAGGTGACTTGCTCCAGGGGCTTTAGAAGAATGAGGGAGGATCTCGTAGAAACATTCTGAATATTGAAAGGCACAGAGAAACATTTTATTGCATAGTCTAGGACAAGAGGACACAACTTCAGGATTGAAGGGCATCCGCTTAGAACAGAGACGCGGAGGAATTTCTTCAGCCAGAGGGTGGTGAATTGGTGGAATTTGTTGCCACAGGTGGTCGAGGAGGCCAGGGCATTGGGTGTATTTAATGCAGAGATTGATAGGTTCGTTATTACCCTGGGCATCAAAGGTTATGGGGAGAAGGTCGGGGAGTGAGTGGGGGAAAGAATCAGATCATGATTAAATGGTGGGGTAGATTTGATGGGCTGAATGGCCTATTTCTGCTCCTATTTTTTGTGTTCATATGGTCTGATTTCAAACTTTAATCGTAAAAATCTAAAATGTATAAATATAGAATGTTCAAGTTAACATTTTCACATCAATTAATGTTACTCCCTTCGATTGATAAGAGCATTTTATCAGTTATCATTTCATTTACACACAGTTAAACATACTTCAACTAATGTGTGTGGACAAAGTACCTCGTGAAAGATGGCCACCATTGTAACGTAGGGCATACAAGCACACCCATGGGCATCATTGTTCTCAGTGCCTTGGTGGACTATTTGATTCGCTGTAGTTCTGGAGTCACACTTGTGCCTTATTAGAGTAAAGATGACAGACTTCCTTCCAGGAAGGATATCACACCAAAGTTTCAGCCCTTGATGCTTCAAGTTCAAGTTTATTACCATTCGATCAGTGCAATACAACCCAGCGAAACGGCGTTCTCTGGTGCCCGACGCAGAACATTGCAAAACACACACCCACAGACAACCAATCTATATGCTCAGTACATTCATACATCTATAAAAATAAAAATTCGGAACAAAGAGTAGAGTCACCGAGAGTTGTTTTAACGGGCGTTCAGCAGTCGCAATGCCCGTGGGAAGAAACTGTTTCTCAGCCTGGCGGTTCTGGCTCTTTCTCCCGATGGAAGTTGCTGCGTGCGGGGTGGTAGGAGCCCTTCCCAATTTTTGCGAGCCCTCCCGAAACAGCGATCCTGGTAGATCAACTCGATGGGAGGGAGGCGACCAGGAAACCCGAGAGAACTCTGGTCCCACCCTGCCACATCCATCCTTGAAATAGTGACGTGGAATCTATTCCATCCATCTGAGGTTTCACTCAAGGCCAAGGTTTAGTGTCTGATCCAAGAGAACACTTCAGTACTGCTTCAGTAACATGTTGAGTGGCAGGCTTAAGCCTCGAGAGTCACACTTGAACGCACAACCCCTTCTGACTGAGAGGTGAGGATGTTAGCACCTGAGCCACAGGCATTGCTGTGGAGCTGGACTGGAGGAGAACTCCCTCAGTACTGCAGTGAATTATGGATTACATGCTCAAATCCTGAAGTGGGCTTTAAAGCAATAGTCTTCTGACGCAGAGGGGAGCACTCGACAAATTGAGACAAGCTTAGACTTGGTGATAGAAACAGGTGAATTCCGAACACATTGAAATTATGAATTATTCGCAATTTTTGCAGGCGGTAATGTTTAAATTGGGTTAAAGTCCGAATTACAGTAGCGAACACAGGAAACTGATGGTACATTGTTTGTTTCTTGACACATAAAAGTGTTTGTTCATTAATATTGCAGCAGTAATTTCTGTGCTAAAATACTTATCGAGCTGGATATTAATTTAGAATTGAAATGCATTATTTGGATTTCCATTATTAAGAATCTAGTGGGGAACTGAATGTTAGCTATTTTGCAAGTCTGCATCAGCCTTATTTCATTTTAGCACGATTTAATTTCAGTGTTGCTGTGGTTCCCGGAACTGGTGTAGCATTGCTAGAAGTTAAATCGAATCTTACTGCCTTGTCGCAAACCCACTGCAGCAGTTGTTGCAAGAGTTACTGCCAATTTAACAGCATTTTAAGAGTGGTTTTTGGGACTTGAAGCTGGAGTTGATCACTTGCTCTTCGCCAGACTGTTTTGTCATTCGATGTCAGGAGCTAATCCGATGGTAACTGCAACTCTGCATTCCCGTGTACGACCCAGTGATTATTGGGTGGGGGGCGGGGGGATCAGAGATGGAGAGGGTGAGCAAATTTAAGTTCTTGGGAGTCACTGATTTTCCTGGATCCAACACACGAATGGTGTTCTGAAGAAAGTAACTCAGTGCCTCTATTTCCTCAGGAGTTTGCAGAGGTTTGGAAACCCTGGCAAATTGCTCCAGAAATTTCTACATCACGGTCGGGTACAGAGATACCCAATGATCCTGAGCATAAAGCCCTGCTAAAGGCAGGGGACGCAGCTCAGGACATCTTAAGGAAAACCCTCCCCACCATCGGGAACACTGCCGCCGGAGAGCAGCAGCCATCATCAAGGATCCCCACCACCCAGCACAGGCTCTGTTCTCGCTGCTGCCATCAGGAAGGAGGTCTCGGTGCCACAAGATTTGCACCCCCAGGTTCAGGAACAGCTGCTCCCCCTCCACCATCAGACTCCTCAACGACAAACTCAATCAGGGACTCATTTAAGGACTCGTACTTTTGCACTTTATTGTTTGCTTTTTTTTCCTCTCTGTGTTGTACAGCGAGTCGTTGGCATTTCTTTATTTGTTTACATGTGTAGTTTTTTTTTGCACTAATTCTGCCTCGCTGGCAGGAAAAATAATGTCAGGGTTGTATGTGATGTCATCTATTTACAATAAATCTGAAATGTTAATCTGTGCACCCGCAGTAACCCGTCAAGCCCTCGCTTGACGATAATCTGCTTTACAAATACAGTAGAAGTCCAAAACTATGGATGCCAGAAATCTGGACCATCTGAGAATCTGGACTTTTCAAAAACTCTCATACTATTTAAATGTGGCGGGCTTTTGTGTGCGTGCCTGCATAAGTGCCACAGATGCACAGCAGAAACAAGTGACCACGCTTAATGTAGGTAATCCATCACAAAGAAATCCATCTGTATACTGTATTTTTCTTTTATAATGTTCACTTTTAAACAAAATTTCAAGCCTTACACTTTTTTTCTGAAGTGCAAAATTTTTATGTTCACATTTTTTGTCAAGTTTTTTTAATTTAGACATACAATCCATTTTGGGCCAGAACTCAGTGCCGCCCAATTTACCCTCCATTACGTTTTTGAAGGGTGGGAAGAAGCTGGAGACCCTGGGGAAAACCCATGCAGATGTGGGGATAACGTGCGAACGCCTTTCAGACAGCACAGGATTCGAACCCCAGTCCGGTCCCGATAGCTGCCACTGTAAAGGTGTTGCGCTAACCGCTATGTCAACCAGGCCTTCCCTAAGTGTTGTTTATTTTTCTTTAGAACTGCTCGTTTTGATAAATGAACCACACTATTCGCTAATGAATAAACTATTAAAATTTATCTGTTCAATTCTTCTTTATTCCTCCTTAAATTTGAATTTTAAATGTACTGCCCGATCCAATCCCTGAGAAGACCGGATTTTAGGACTTCTTCTGTATTCCAAGTCATTGCTTCCATCACTCTGAAGAAAGCATTCCTCAAAACTCTCTGAGAGGCAAAATTTCACCTCATCTTTGACCTCAATGGGCAACCCATTAATTTTTAAACAGTGACCCCATCCCCCTCATTTCAGGACATCCTCTTCACGCCGACTCTGTCAAGATCCCTTAGGATTTAATTTGTTTCACTCATGCCCCCATTCACTCTTCTCAACCCCAATGGCTGAACACTTAGCCTGTTCAATTCCCCCCAATTCAGAAGTGGCCAGACTCAAAATCAGAATTTATCGTCGTGAACACGTCACAAAATTTGTTGTTTTGCAGCAGCGTTACAGGGGCAGAATTGCATTCCTTTAAAAAATTAGTGCAAAAGAAGAGAAGTTGTGGTAGTGTCGGTGGTTCATTGTCCGTTCTGAAATGTGATGGCGGAGGGGAAGAAGCTGATTCTGTACTATTTGGTGTTTATCTTCAGGCTTCCTTCCTGCTGGTAGCAGTGAGAAGAGGGCATGGCCTGGGTGGTGGTGGGGTCCTTGAGGATAGAGGCTGCACATCGCCTCTTGTAGATGTCCTTAATGAGATGGAGACTGGTGCCCGTGATGGCGCTGGCTGAATGCTCTACCGCCTTTTCCTGTCCTGTCCATTGGCACCTCTGTACCAGGCGTTGATGCAACCAGTCAGAATGCTCTCCATGATACCCCTGTAGAAATTTACAAGAGTCATGGGTGATGTACTAAATCACCTCAAATTGCAGTCAACTTTGGGTCAGGAGACTTTTATCTCATTTATCCTGTCCTGACCATTACTATCCATGGATGCTGGGGGACCCACTCAGTCCTCCAGCAGCCAATTAGACTGGACAACGAAGATTTTGCTTCCTGAACATTTTTGGCTGCTGATCATGGAAATCACCTTAAAACTTTCCTATCACGTACTAATTTTTAGATATAACCTATTTTTGTGATGTCCTGTCATATTTTAAGTCTACTGGTATATTGCCCACAAAGCAAGCTGTTTAGGTCAGTCCAAGCATGCCTGGGCATCCACTATCAGTGCAGGTGCTATGTAAATGTTGTCTTAGGCCTGGGTATGTTTAGAAAGCATTTACATGTGTTGGTGAGAATTTTCTTGGCAACTACAGAGCACCAAACGACATCCAGCTGATTGACAACATGCTTCAAGCATAGAAAAACTATGAAGTGCAGCATGTTTCCTGCATTCGCACTTGGACTCCTTCCCCGCTGATCCTGGTGCCGTCAGTGACGAACACGGTGAAAGGTTTCACCAGGGCATTGTGAGCCTCGGAAAGTGGTATCAGGGCAACTGGAATCCATCACCGCTGGCCGATTATTGTTCGACACTGACATGAGAGGCATCAGATGCTGAGTACAAACAAAAATCAGCGGCAGAACGTTTTTAGGTCAGTTGAACTAGTACAATGTGCCACCATCGTGATGGGATTAAGCATGGTAAATTCAATGAAAGTCAATTTAATGTTTCTCCAATTTCCTACGTAATACAGTAAATCTGAAATTAACTTTGCGTTCAGCTTGAAGTTATCTATCATAATTCACATTTTTTTTCAGGAAGCAAACCTTTTGAAAAAATTTATAGTCCATTGTTATTTGTTCAATGTTTCAGTATCTGTAGCTTTTGTGTAGGTGTGTGTGTCTCTCTCTCTCTCTCTCTCCGTAAAAGATACGTTAGCACCGCATCAAGGAGAGCACAGCAGCTCTCCCAGTTACATTTATCCCTTTTTAAGTAAACTCAACCACACAGATTATCTGATCATCTATCTCAATGCTGTTGACCTTGCTACACACAAATTGAATGCCTTAATACAACGGAGAACATAGTTAAAAAAAATCATTGAAAAATATTGATTATGGCCCTCATCTTTTTATTTCTGTGCTAAGAAGCTCCCTGCAATTTTAACATTATTGAGAGAGCTGTACTCTAAATCTAATCTGTGCTTTGAACTAACCTGGGAATGCTTGATGCTCATTGGTGAGTTTACCATCTTCTCTAAGCTATTTATAGTGCACTGATTAATGCTTTGATAGAAATTCCTGTCAGTGCGGTCTTAACGCAGATGTGCATTGATTTAAAATAAACAGGTTATTGACTCTGTGAAAATACAGATTAATTGTTGTGCTAAATATAGCACCGAGAGGAAATAAAACAGGCAGGTGTTAAATATGGGAACATGCTGAACCCTTCCAGATTGCAATCACTTCTTTCTTGTCCGCACACATAATTTCCCAAAATGCTTCACAGACCGTGAAGTAGGTTTGTGTGCAGTGGGGAAACCAGCACTGCACGATCTTGCTTCATTGGTCTAAGACCTGTCTGGTTCAGGGAAGGGAAGATGCCTTTCTCACCTGCTTCCATGTGACTTCAGCGGATTGGCCAGGGTAGAGTCAAACCTCCCCCGCCCTTCCACTGCCCGATCAGTGGTTCGTGGTCCGTTAGTATATGGCCGTTTTCCCATTTTGAATTTCTCCCCGACAGTGCGTGGCAGGACCTGAGATCTCAGAGGACCGAACACCTGGATTTCCCCTTCCCAGCCTATATTGGTACCGTGGCCTCAAGAGTTCTCTGGGAACACTCTCTTCACCTCCCCCTCCCGTCAGGAGCGAAAATTCACCAGTGTGAGATCACATGCCACCAAGATTCAAGGACATTTTCTTTCCACCTATCAGTCTCCTGAGTTAACCTCAAATTAGAATAATTATAACATAACATAACATAACAATTACAGCACGGAAACGGGCCATTAGGCCCTTCTAGTCCCCACCGAACCAAACACCCCTTTCTAGTCCCACCTCCCTGCACAATGCCCATAACCCTCCATCTTCTTCTCATCCATATACCTGTCCAACCTTTTCTTAAATAATACAATTGACTCCGCCGCCACTATTTCTCCCGGAAGATCATTCCACACGGCTACCACTCTCTGAGTAAAGAAGTTCCCCCTCATGTTACCTCTAAACCTCTCCCCCTTAATTCTTAACTCATGTCCTCTTGTTTTAATCTCTCTTCCTCTTAACGGAAATAGTCTATCCACATCCACTCTGTCTATCCCTTTCATAATCTTAAATACTTCTATCAAATCCCCTCTCAACCTTCTACGCTCCAAAGAATAAAGACCTAATCTGTCGAATCTCTCCCTATACTCTAGATGCTTAAACCCAGGTAACATTCTGGTAAACCTTCTCTGCACTCTCTCCACTCTGTTTATATCCTTCCTATAATTAGGCGACCAGAACTGCACACAGAACTCCAAATTAGGCCGCACCAACGTCTTATACAATCTCAACATCACCTCCCAACTCCTATATTCCATGCAATGATTGATTATGCTGCTTTTGATCCATAGCAACTGACCTTTTTTGCAAAGTCAATGTTCTACCTTTATCAAACCTTCTAAACAGGAGCCATTTTTGAATTGTGTGATTTATTTTTGTTTTGAACATGTCATGAAGTTCGTTGTTTAGCGATAACGTTTATAGGCACAAATTTTGTTAAAAATTATATTTTTTTCTGCTTTTTTTCCCCCTCGATTTTTTAAAAGTAAATAATGGAACAAAAAGAAGAGAAAGTAAGAGAGTATCTGTAGTTCATTGTCAGTTCGGAAATCTGATGGCGGAGGGGAAGAAGCTCCTTCTGTGCCGCTGGGTGCTCATCTTCAGGCTCCTACACCATTTTCCTGATGGTAGCAGAGTGAAGAAGGGGTTGGCCCGGCCAGTGGGGGTCCTTGAGGAATAGAGGCTGCTTTTTTGAGACCCCAACGATGGAGTGAAGTCCGGTGCCCGTGATGTTGCAGGCCGAATTAACAACTCTCTGGAGTTTTCTCCTGACCTGAGATTTGGCACCTCCATACTAGATGGCAATGCAACCAGCCTGAATGCTCTCGTCATGGTACACCTGTAGAAATTTGCAAGAGTCTTTGGTGATGTACCATATCTCCTCAAATTCCTCACGAAGTATAGCTCCTGGTGAACCTTCTTCATGATTGCATTGACATGGAGGCCCCAGAATAGATCTTCAGAGGTGTTGACAACCAGGAATTAACCTTTCCACTGATGATCCCCTTGATGAGGGCTGGTTCATGTTCTCCTGAATTCCCCCTCCTGATGTCCAAAATCAGTTCCATAGTTTTGCTAACATTGAGTGCAATGTTGTTGTGACATCAGCTGATCTATCTCACTCTTGCATACATCCTGATTGCCCTCTATGATCCAGCCAAGGACCATGGTGTCATTGGGAAATTTGTAGATGGCATTTGAATTGGGCCTAGCCACACAATTGTGGCTGTATAATGTATGTATCCTTGAGGTGTGCATGTGTTGATCGTCAGTGAGGAGGAGACGTTGTTTCCAATTCATAATGATTGTAGTCCTCTGACGAGGAAGTGAAGGATCCAGTTACAGAGGGAGGTGCAGAGGCTCAGGTTTTGAAGCTTGTGGACTAGTACTGTTGAAAGCTGAACTGCAGTCGATCAAAAGTAGCCTGATGTATGTTGGTGTCTATATGATCCAGGACTGATTAGAGAGCCAGAGAGATTGTCTCTGGTGTGGAGGGATTGTGGCGGTAGGCGAATTGCAGTGGATCCAGATTTTTACTTGGGTATGTGTTAATTCTGGCAATGACCAACCTCTCAAAGCATTTGATCACAGAAGATCCGGGTGCTCTGCTCTTCTCGAGCACCAGTAACCATAAGGTGTCATTGGAGATAAAGGTATGGGTCAAGAAGCCAGAGGCCTCTTAACCCAGTCAGATACTGAAATCTGATTTAACCTCCGTAGAACATACTTGTCTCGGGTCCCCGGCCCATTATCCACCAAGATCCCCCCCCCCCTCTCTTTACCACCACAAAGATGCCTTGTCTTGCGTCAGGCTTTTCATTTACTGAGTTGTCATGTACTTTAAACAACGCAATGTCCTAAACCACAAGTCTGGAGAAACAAGAATCATAGAGCATAGAAACAGGCCCTTCAACACACCTGTTCCAAGGTGATCAACCACCCCATTCTCATTATATTCTCGCCATATTCCTGTCAACTCTGCCCAGCCTCCACCACGCACCAACATGTCAGGGACAATTCCACAGCAGCCAATTAACCTTGGAGAAACAGCTAATATTCCATCTCCAACCAGATGGCATTAGCATCGAGCTCTCCGGTTTTCCCTTGCCCTATCCCTCTGCTTCCTCTCCTCCAGATCTCCACTCCCTTCCCTCATCGATCCTCAGAGCCATCCCATCCCCCATCACCTACCAGCCTTTTTTTCTCTTGTGCCCGCTCACCCATATCCACCAATGACCTCTTGCCTGTGGAAGAAGATTCAAGATTCCTTTATTGTTGTGTAATATTACACAAAATTGACTTCCGTATGCTCTAATGCAAAGATTCACCATCTGCAGAAATTACCTGGCGCCTCAGAGGTAGAGAAAGAGAAGCAAAAGAGAGTCTTTCTTTCCCCCCCCCCCCCCCACATTCCCCCTTTGACCACCAGCAACGTGGAGTATCCACGGATATGCCTCCAATGTTCCCGCAGCCTCCGCAACCACAGAGACCCAAGTGCCAGTCATCAGATCCAAACCCCCGAGTCCTTGGCACCCTCTCGCATCCTGGTTCTGGTACCTCTTGCCCCTTCAGCCAGTATGTAGCAGCCTGCAGCCTGATACAAGTCCCTTGACCGCAGTGGCCCGCGGCCTGCGTGGGTTCCTCTTCTCGTGGCACCAGCGGCCTGCCGCCTGTGTGAACAGTGCTCCTCTCCCACCACCCTCTTACTTGGGCACCTGCCTGCTTTTTGCTCGTGCCCTGATGACGAGCTCAGACGTGAAACGTTGGTTGTGTACCTTTATCTTTGCTGCATTACAAATGCTGTGTGACTTGCTCAGTTTCTCCAGCATTTTTCTATTGGTATGTCTTTGGGACGTGAGAGGAAAAATGGAGAATCAAAAAGAAACTCACACAGCCTCAGGGAGAATGCACAAATTCCGCACAGTCCGCCAACCAAGGTCAAACCCAGATCACTGTTTTTTAAAAAAATGAGACCTACAGCATGAGACCTCCCACGAGCCCATGCCACCCAATTACACCCAGTTAACCTACAACAGTGGGAGTAAGCCGGAGTCCCCAGAGAAAACCTAGGCAGACATGGGGAGAACATAAAACTCCTTATGGACAGAGAGGGATTCGAACCCCCATTCCCAATTGCTGGCGCTGAAGCTGAGAGTTTAGCAGCTTTATGCTTCTGTGCTGACAAATATCAATATACCAGAATTGCCAGACGATAGGATTTGAAGATTGAAGCATAGAGATGCTGGATTATTTGTGCACCTGTTACACTTGATCTTCCAGGGAAGAAAATCGCATTCCCTTCCTTCTGCTCACAGTAATTTGGAGGATACTTAGTTTTATAATAAGGTCTGGTTCTGCTGTTCTAGTGACCAACAGTTATAGGGCTGCTGACATCAGTAGGCCCTTTCTGATCGCCTTGTAACCAGGCAATTTACTAGGGTGAAGACCCAGGTACAGGGCTATTTGAAAGGGCTGAACCGGGCAAGCCCAGTCAAAATCCACCCGGGTCCCAGACCTACCTCGGAGGTGGTCAGGGAACCCGGTAAAACTTACCCGCGCGTCCTCCTCCATCTATTTGAAGGGAATTGGTTCTCCCGGTTGCTCTGGAACTTTAAACAGAGAGGGAACAGAAAGAACACAAGGAACAGGGGGATTTCCTGTGGCTGCACGACGCATCACTCACCATGTCATCGCGGCGTGGGATTCCCCCTTAAATTGCCAGGTTGCTTTTATTTTTCTCCCCCTCCACGCCCCCTACCTGTCCAAATTTTTCTTAAAGGTGAAAATTGAGTCCGCATTCACCACTTCAGCAGACAGTTCGTTCCACACTCTCACCACTCTCTGTGTGAAGGAGTTCCCCCTAATCTTCTCCTCTTCCACTCTTAACCCATATTCTCTGGTTTGTATCTCACTCACTCTCAGTGGAAAGAGCATGTCTGTCTGTCCCCCCTCATAATTTTGTATCCCTCTATCAAATCTCTCCTCATTCTTCTCTGCTCCAGGGAATAAAGTCCAAACCTGTTTAATATTTCCCTGTAACTCAGTTCCTGAAGTCCCGGCAGCATCCAAGTAGATGTCTGCACCCTTTCAATCTTTTTGATATCTTCCTTGTAATTCAGTAACTGAAACTGCACATGATACTCCAAATTTGGCCTCACCAATGTCTTACACAACTCTATCATAACATCCCAACTTCTGTGCTCAAGGCTTTTGATTTAATATGCCAAAAGATGAGGAATCTACCGTGACGCCATATCCAGGAAATTGTTTATCTGTATATAGTTTCTGGAAACCAAGTGCTAATACTGCGGGAGGTTAGCACCATTTCAACCCCCCAAGGATACTCCTGGCAGGGTTCAGTCATGACCGACGCCTTGCTCCTATTTGCGTGCCCCCTGGATTGGTTGATTTGTGCTGGTGAGCTGAAGGGAGTGGAATGCTGTATCCGCAGAATGAATGGTTTGCTCACGTTGATGTTCAGTTTGTGAACCAGAACTCTGTCTTTCTTTGATTGATGGGTCAATTAAGAAGTTGTAGATGTGGGACCGCTACAATTATTGGAGGGAGGAAGATGGAACACAGCGTTTTGCAATTGATTTTGCTTCTGTGTGAGAAAGGGCCCTGTGTCGATGAGATGTAAATGATTCTCCTTGTAAGAGCTGCGATTTTACAATCTTTAACATTTTCCTACACATGTATTCAGCTTGCAGCTATGAGAGAGCTTTAACCTCTGCTTCACCGTGTCCTGCTACACGTCCTGAGATAATGCTCGGTACAACAATTAGATGGGAAAAAATCAGCCAATTAGATACGGCAGAATAAATTTGCTTGCATTGGAATATGAAGCCCTGTATTAGAATAAATTTACCTTCTGTAAGAATGACATGGGCATTGTGAAAGGTAGTGGACACAGCCCAGAAGGTCGCACGCAAAACTTTCCCTAGCACCGATAACATCGAGGAACATGGAGCACAGCAATCATCAAAGACCCACATGCTCTGTTCTCACTGCTGCCATCAGGAAGGAGCTACAGGTTCCACAAGACCCATCCCACAAGGTTCAGGAACAGGTGCTCCCCTTCACCATCAGACTTCTAAACAACAAACTCAGTCAGAAACTCATTTAAAGGCCCTTACTTTGCACATTATTTATGACTGAATATTTTTTCACCATATTGGACTGTCAGTTCGTTTACATTTTTTTACTCGTTTACATTTCTCTCTTTTCTCTATGTATCTTTTTCTTGAGAACAGTGAGTTACTGATAAGTAGAAATTCTGCCTGGCCCGCAGGAAAAAAAGAATCTCAGGGTTGTATGTGATGTTATGTATGTACTTTGAAATTAATATGAACTTTGTTGCTTGAAATATATAATATCAATGCCAAATATTACAAATTTTAAATTTACATAGATTTCCTCACTCTTAAATATATTTAACCCTTTGGACTCAGGCTATTTTTAACCTTTCATAAAATATACTCCGGACTAGGTCCATGGGTAAACTACAGTACGAACCAGCTGGTGATTAGGTACAAAACCAGTCCTGGAAAACGGGAATACCTATGCGCTTGTTGGTAGTCAGTCAACTTTATTTATCGTTCATACTATGCTCGTACGGTAGGTTGAGATCGTTTTTTTTTCCAGGACCACGGTGCATATTTACATAGATATAAGTTAGGAAAGCAGTTAACACATTAAAATATTAAGATATTAAGACGTATACACTGAAAGTCCACGGCGCACCACGCACATCTGTACTGGTAGTTCAGGAGCCTGATGGCTTGGGGGATAAAAATGCTTACCCACTCTGGACGTAAGGGCCGGAGATTTCTTTGTCTCCTGCAAGATGGCAGAAGGGAGAACTGTTTACATGCGGGATGTGTGGAGTCCTTCACAATATTTATTGTCTTTCGCTTGCATTGAGTGTAGTAGATTTCCTCCATGCAAGGAAGAGGTTCCCCATTGGTCTGTTCCGCCAACTTCACTGTCCTCTGCAGGGCTTCACAGTCTGAGGAGGTACAGCTTCCAAACCAGGCGGTGACGCAGTTGCGCAGGATGCTCTCGATACATCCTCTGTAGAATGTAGTGAGGGTGGGAGATGGTATTTCCTCAGCCTTTGCAGGAAGTAGAGGTGCTGCTGGGCTTTCTTGGCTGTGGAGCTGGTGTTAAGGGACCAGGTGAGATTCTCCACCAGGTGCACTCAGAGGAACTTGATACTCAACAGTAGAGCTGTCAGGGGAGTGTGATCTCCCCGGGCCCTCTTGAAGTAGACAACCCTCTCTTGTGGTTTTTTTTAACATTCAGATACAGGTTTGTTGGCTCTGCACCAGTTCGTTAGTGTCTGCACTTCGTCTCTGTACGCTGTCTCCTTGTTCTTACTGAGAAGGCCCACCACTGTCGTGTCGTCAGCGAACTTGATGAGGCTTTTGATCCGGACAGCCTGAGGTCTCCCCGTCAGGAAGTCGGGAATCCAATTGCAGAGGGAGGTGTTTATCCCCAGCTGGCCCAGGCCGTCCCTAAAAACCACGACACAAAGTATACGTGCTCATTGGTAGTCCTGGAAAACTGGGACATGGAGTCCAAAGGGTGAAAGAGGCAACCTCCAAAGCTTCCTTGGGCGAGAATTCCCTTTCTATACATTGGTAATAGCAAGAATATATATCCAACAAAATAAACATATATTAACAAATTACTGTAAACAAGCTATGAAAGAGTTAAAAAAAAACCAAAAATGTATATAAAGCAAAAACTATTCTAATAATCTAACCCTTCCCTCTTGAAGTTGTGATGGGACGTATCTGTTCCATTAATGCATGGACAACCAAACCGTAAAATAGGATCCAATAATCTTATAAATTCTGAAAGTAATTAAAGAAAGGTCCCCATAAATTTAGAAAATTAAGGTTCATTACATTAGTAGAGCATCTAATTTTTTCCAGAGTCAAGCAGGGCAGGGAATTCCACAGATTCTCTACTCTCTGGGAGAAGCAGTTCCTCCTCATCTCTGCTTTAAATCTTTTTCTCTGACCCTTGAAGCCACGTTCCCTAGTTCTAGTCTCACCGGTGGAAACAACTTTCCTGCTTCTCTCTTGTCTATTCTTTTCATTATCTATTTCGCCAATTTTCCTTTCATTCTTTTAAACAGCGATTATAGCCCCAGATGACAATCTCTCCGCATAGGCTTGCCTCCTCCCCGGAATCATCCTGGTGAACCTCCGAGGCCATTATATCCTTAACTCAAATAAAGGGTCTAGAACTGCATGCAGTCCTCCAGTTTGGCCTTACCTGTACCCTGTATAGTTCCAGAAGAGCCTCCCTGGCTTTAAATTCAATCCCACTAGCAATGAAGTCCACTTGGTTACCTGTACCACCTGCAAACCAACGTCTTGCGATTCATGCACAAGCACTTCCAAATCTCCCTACACAGGTTAGGGTTAGGGTTGCATGCTGCAATGTTTCACTATTTAAATAATAATCCAGTTTGCTATTTTTACTTTCAAAGTGGACAATCTCACATTTACCAATGTGGTATTTCATCTGACCAGCCTTTCCCATTCACTTAACCCAGTGGTTCTCAACCTTTTTCTTTCCATTCACATCCCACTTGAAGTAACCCCTGTGCCATCGGTGCCCTGTGATTAGTAAGGGATGGCTTGAGGTGGGACGTGGGTGGGAAGGGAAGGTTGAGAACCACTGCTCTCGACCCAATTGTTACTGAAATATTTGGCTTGAGAAAAATTGTCATTGACCCATTTCCTTTGGAGCTCTGAAACCATTCACGTAACGAGTCAATGAGGGAAGATTGAAACAGTGGTTTTCAAACTTTTTCTTTCCACCCACATACAACCTTAAGTCATCCCTTACTAATCACAGAGCACCAATGGCCTAGGGAATACTTAGTGGTATGTGAATGGAAAGAAAAAGATTGAGAACCACAAACTTAACCAATGGGTCACGTGTCATCAGGGCATCGTTGAGACTTAGCAAATATTTAAAGATCTAATTTGATGTGTGCGTTGCAGCCATTTAACTAATTTTGGAGCCATGCTCTTGTAATGTAGGAAACATGGCAGTCAATTTGAGCATGGTAAGATCCCATTAATATCAAGATCGTCTACTTCTATTGAGGCTGATTGAGGAATAAAGCAGTGACTCAGACACTCACCTGCTCTTCTGCGAGATATTGCCATGAAATACTCGACATCCAGCTGAGAGCTTGAGTTGAACTCCTCATGCAAAGCTATAGCGTCTTCCACAGTGCCCTCAGCTCTGCCGCAGAATCTCAGCGTAGATTTTTCTGCTCAAGGGGCTGGAGTGAGACTTGAACCCACAAACGTCTGACCCCGGAGGAAAGAATGTTCTATGAACCAAAGCCAGCTAGAAAGTACAAGTTAGAAGAATGACAGAATACTTGCCTGAATGAATGGTGCTCCACCCACACTCAACACCAACCAAGGGAATATAAACACAACGCTGGAGAAACGCAGCAGGTCAAACAGTGGGCGTAATGCAGCAAAGCTAAAGGTACATAACCAATGTTTCAGGCTTGAGCCCTTCATCCAAGAGAGGGTGGTTCTTCATATGAAATTCTCAGTCCACCATGAAGAGGATGATCGCTAATTTTCGCTATTAATGTCATGCCAGCCCCACCTGGTTATACGTCTTAGGAAGAAATTTCTGGAACAGATTAAGCCTCGTGGCATTCAATTCAATGACGCTGCAACATATACAGTAAATTATAAGGGCAAATAAAATTGCTAGGTGGTACATTCTAAATCTATTCACATGCAGCCCCATTAAACATTACAGATTGCTGCCCTGCTCAGCTATAATCGCACTCAAGCCGTACTCCAGTCAGTTTACAGCATGGAGCCCATCTTTGGTTATTCCCATTGGCTTTGAATAATGGTACTGAGCCAGATAGTTCTGTAAAATGGCAATGTGTGTGGGATAAAAGGAAGCCTCTCCAACCCATACTGACTTCATTGCCTGATCTGGACCGTAACTTCACCCAACTGGCCTTCAGTACAGCATGTTGACCAATAAATTTATTTCTCTTAATTATGAAATTTTCATTTACCCTGGTGACCCAGCAGGAGAGTGTTCCACATTCCCACCAGGTTAATTGTATCCATGGTAGCATTACTGTGCGCTGTGTGGCACAGTTATAATTATAGTGAGGTCAGTTACATCCAAGCCTTGAACACAGGTTAAGTTACAACACAGAACCTTAATTTGTTTATGCAAAGAAATAATTTGTCTTTTAATTTAATGGCTTAAATGTGATCCTTTTCGTCTCTTCCTCTCTCCCTCTTTCCCTTCCAAATCTGCTTTGGGTCACCTGTCAAACTTCAGGGCATGAAGCTGGTTTTGTAATCTGCGCCCATCGCTTAACCTTTATATGTGAACACAGGAAACTGAGCAGGTGGACATCGTACAATCCCTCAAACCTGTGTGGACGTGATTTGATCTTTAATTTCCTGTCCCCCATATCCGTTGATCCCCCAGAGTACCTGCCTCATGCAGCCTCGAACATAGTCAATGGCTTGGCCTCCAAAGCTCAGAGGGGAGAATTCTAGAGAATCAGGAGCTACCAGGACCCTCTTTCAGCACCAGGTAGAATTGTCCAAAATACAGATCCACGGATCTAAATTCTAAACGTATTCAATATACCGATGTGATTTAGAGCAAAAAGAACAAGGTGTGCATTCACTTAGGAGGTACGTGATGGCGACTAACATCAACCACACGAGACATAGTTCAAGTTAAACGCTAGTTTTAATAGACTAATATATGCAGCTTGGTCTTACCTCTGTGCAAGCCTAGGTCAGAATGTAGGAGCATGAGTTCCGATCGGCTTGACATACAAGGTCGTCAGGTGGTGGCCCCTGGTGACCTAGTGGTGTAATAGCATATCACCACAGTATGAACATCGTATAGGGCCTCATAGCGACACAGCTGATAGAGCTGTTCCTCACAGCTCAGTAACCTGGATTCACTCCAAACCTCCAATGCTCTCTGTGTGGAGCTTTCCTGTCTTCCTGGAGATCATGTGTGGTTTCTCCTGGATACTCGGATTTCCTCCCACATCCCAAGTATCCTTGGATACATCTTTGGAATGTAGATTGATAGGAGGTTCACTGGTCAGTTGATGGGGAAATTCAGGAAGAATACAGCAGGATTAGGGTTAGGGTTCTTGTAACTCGGTGCTGGGCTAAGGGCCTGTTTCCACATTGTGTGATTCTAATAACCTATTGTGCATCCGAGCGGGAGAATGAATAATAATGAGATGAACCAGTTGTATAAGACATTGGTGAGGCTAAATTTGGAGGATTGTGTGCAGTTTGGGTCACCGAACTACAGGAAACATATCAACAAGATTGAAAGAGTGCAGAGAAGATTGACTTGGATGTTGCCTGGACTTCAGGAACTGAATAACAGGGAAAGGTTAAACAGGCTAGGACTTTATTCCCTGGAGCGTAGAAGAATGAGGGGAGATTTTATAGAGGTGTTTAAAATTATGAGGGGGATAGACAGAGTAAATTAGGTCGGCTTTTTCCACTGAGGTTGGGTGAGATACAAACCAGAGGACATGGGTTAAGGGTGAAAGGGGAAAAGTTTAGGGGGCATTTCTTCACGCAGAGGGGTGTGGAACGAGCTTTCAGATGAGGTGGTAGATGCAGGCTCACTTTTAACATTTAAAAAGATTTTAGACAGGTACATGGATGGGAGGGGTATGGAGGGTGGGTGCAGGTCAGTGGAACAAGGAAAGGAGGTGGTTCGGCACGGACTAAAGGGGCCCAGGTGGCCTGTTCCTGTGCAGCAATTGTTCTATGGTTCTAACCAGTGGAGAACCTTACTGTTATACAGTAAATGTGTCAGTGGTTTGGTGCAGCGGCATTGTGGAAAATTGCCAACTGCTGGGATTCTCGCCTGTAAAATACCAAGATCTCCAAAAGTTTAATCCAGCATTCTGGCCAATATTTCTTCTTATCCAACAGGACCAGATTACTAAATAATTTACTGCTTTACACATATATTTGTTCAAATCACAACAGACATTTGATTGGCGGGGGGAATTTATGACCTAATTTTATGGAAATTAAGTTCCTAAATGGCAACAAAAGGTTTGAATAAAACTAACTAATTGCCCCCTGACTTAAAGAAAAATCCAATTTTACCTCCATGTTCATTGCAAACCCAAATATTGGAAGGATTTCTTGGGGGCAGTTGGGGGAACGGTGGTGCAGTGAATAGAATCGCCTCCTCGTTCCAGAGATCAGGGTTAAATCCTGACTTCCAGTTCTCATCTGCGTAGAGTTTGCCCATCTCTCCCTGTGTTGGCTTCCCCCGAGTGCTCAGGTCTCCTCCCACATCCAAGGATGCACAGGTGGTTGGGTGAATTGACCAGTGTAAATTTGTAGGGGAGTGCTAGAACCTACAGGGAGGTGATGAGAATCTGGGGGCTGAGGGAGCTCTCTGTCCCACACTCTCATCTGCTTCATAAATGTTTTAATTACCGTCGAGTTTTCTTGTGGATTATTTCCTTGCTCTATTTAAATGATCAAAAATTGGCAGGGCTGTGGAAAGCAAGGAAGGTTGTCAAAGGATTCAGCTGGATATGGATCAGTTGGAAACATGGGTGGAGAAATAGCAGATGGAGATTCATCTGCATAAGTGACAGTATTACACTCCAGGTGGTCACATGTAAGAAGAAGATATACAGTAAGAGCTGGACAAAGTGGCAACCCTCTGCCTTACGGGAGACAAAGTTAGAATTTTATGTATGTTACGGTCTAAACGTGACAATAATGGAACCTTTACCTTTTAAATGTCAGGACCCCCGGGAGTACTGATGTACAGAGGAAGTGTTGGATACAATTCCATTCTTCCCTGAAAGTCATCATATTACTTTTGGGCGGCACAATTAGCGCAATGCTATTACCTGAGTTCGAATCCCGCGCTGTCTGTAAGGAGTTTGCACACTCTCACCGTGTCTGCATGGGTTTCCTCTGGGCGCTCCAGTTTCCTCCCTGCCAGGGATTGTAGGCCAATTGGTGCCATTGGGCAGCATGGGCTTGTGGGTCGGGAGGGGCTGTTAGTGTGCTGTGTCTCCAAATTTATAAAATTTAAAAACCAGTGGAAAGTGCGGTAGAGAACGCATACGAAAAACTTGACGTCATCGGTCGAGGTGTTGAGAGTAAAGGCCAAGAAGTCATGTTGCGGCTGTATAAAACTTAAGTTGGGTCATAGCTGAAGTATTGTCTGCATTAGAGGAAGGATGTAAAGCAGGGGGTGAGCAACCTTTTGTTTAAAGCTCACACACCACCTTAAATAATCCCTAAGCCATCGGTGCTCTGTGATTAGTAAAAGGATTGCTTATGTGAGTGGGAAGGGGAGGTTGAGAACCACTGTTCTAGACCCAATTGTTACTGAAATATTTTGCTTGAGAAAAATTGCCATTGGCCCATTTCCTTTGGAGTCGTGAAACCGTGCACATAACGAGTCAATTAGGTACGAGTAAAACAGTGGTTTTCAAACCTTTTTCTTTCCACTCACATTCCACCTTAAATAATCCTTTACTAATTACAAAGCACTTATTAGAATTAGAATTTATTGCCATGAACAAGTCATGAATTATGGTACAGGGATTACTTAAAGTGTAATGTGAGTTTCAAAAAAAAGTTGCCCACCCCTGATGTAAAAGCTTTGTAGAGGGTGCAAACAGCATTCAGCAGGATGTTGCCCGGATTAGAGAGTATTAGGTCCAAGGTGACCTTGGACAGATTTAGATTGTTTTCTCTGGAGTGCTTGAGGCTAAGGGGGTGACCTGAGAGACAGGCAAAGATGGGGGTTTGATGGTCAGAATCTTTCTCCACAGAGCACAAATGAACAGATATCATGTAAGAGGGGGCAAGTTTAAAGGAAAGATGCAAATCAAAATATTTTTTCCACACTGAGACTGGGAGGTGGCTGGAATGCACTGCCGGAGGAAGAAGTGGGTTAAAGGGTGTTGACAATGGCACCTTAACAGGCAGGGGATGGACAGATGGACCACGTACAGGCAGGTTATATTGGCATCGTAGGCAACACGGGCATTTTGGGCTGAAGGGCCTGTTCTATGACCCACCAAACATTAAGCACCCATTCCCACCAATCCGCTGATAGTCTCATGCTGAGGGGGAGAGAGGGAGGGCGGGAGAATGAAAATTAACAGTGGGGTGTGATTGAGAGAAATAGGGAATATGAAAAATGACGTGCCTGCCACGTATTATTGGTTACACTCAGTCGTAGCAGAGCCCGGTATTTAATTTTGTTGCTGACCCTATGAGGTTCCTCCCTGGCAGGTCAGTATTTGCTGCCTGCAATCCCACTGTGTGATCCCACACAGAGTGTGATTTTTTTTAAGTAGTGTGTTATTTTTCCGCCTCTCTTCCTCAGTACCAACCTACTACTTCAAGACATCTCTTTAGTTGACCCTCTCCACCATCCCCCCTCCCCCCCAACTTCCTGCACTTCAGTCAGGACCCATCGACGTGCCCAAAGCAGACAGATGTTTCTGTGGCAATAACTGCCAAGAGGGGCCCAGACATAGAATGTTGGCTACTTAAAGCAATGGTTAGAATGTGGAAATTAAACCGAAAATATTTAACAGGACAAAGAAAGAGCAAAAGGGAAGTAGAGGAAAGAAATGCTGGTTTTTAAAGTAAAAACAAAGGCACATAACCAATGGTGACTGTCTGAAGCAGTGGTTCTCTGCTTTTTTTCCCCACTTGCATAACCCCACAAGTAATCCTTTATTAACCACAGAGCACCTATGACATCCTACGCTGTGGGTGCTCTGTGGTTAGTAAGGGATTACTTAACATGGTATGTGAGTGGGGCGGGGTGGGGGCGGGGGTGGGGGCGGGGGAAAAGGTTGAGAACCACTGGCCTAAAGTTTAAAGGTCCTGCTGAGTTTCTCCAGTTTTTGCTTTTACTTCAATCACGGTGGTTTTTAATTGCTTGCTTTTAAATTTGTGTTACGTAGTCAAGAGTTTTGTACACAAAAGTCCATCTGGAGTTAGTTCTGGAGATGAGTGACATCGTCTACAGTTGAGACATTAACGTAAGTCGCATCTCTCCTTTCGGACAAACTTCAAGAAGAACAATGACCACAGTATCGGTGCTTCTCTTAGGCCCAGAAGAAGACAATTCCAAACATCTGCATTAATAGGTTTCACCTTATCTTATCCTACATGGCCAACATCTTGCCTCGAGACAATGGCTTCAGATCCAAGATCCCAGCCTCCTGCCATCTATCCCTCCCAGAATCTGCAGTGTCCACTGAGCACTCCTAACCCCATCTCCTCTGAAAGGACAACCTTCTCACCTCAGCCAACATCCTACACTTTACTGTCTCCTTTAGGTATTGCACATAGTACACCAAATCACACCTTACCAAAACCCTATGCAGTAAAACTCCCAGAATCCGGCACCTATGCCGAGTAAGTGTATTTTCTGGTTGCTTGAGATAGCGTGATTGGTGAACTAACGGCGAGGTGTTCCAATTTTAAATGTGTATTTTTTTTTCACCCATTTATTTTCCGCAATTTGTTTGCTGGCTGCTTGAATTTCGGATACTAGGGGTTATACTGTACATCCTTATTCTTGTTGCAGCTGTTGGTTTATTGCATCTGCGATTTCTAGTGGACTGCAGAGTGTGGGCAGGAACGATACCAGAGAGAACCACTCCAATATTATGCTGGCTCTTTCAGATGTAGCAGATGGCACCCAGGTTGTCATCTGAATAGCGAGAGCAGTTCCATGGATAGCATAGGGGTTAGTCCAGTGCGAATACACTGCCAGCGACCTGAATTCGAGTCCACTGCTGACTGAAAGGAGTTTGTACGTTCTCCTCGTGACTGTGTAGTTTTCTCCGGATGCTCCAGTTTCCTCCCATGTTCCAAAAATGAGTGGGGTTAATTGGTCACCGGGATCACAGTGAATGGCGGAGCAGGGTCAACGGGCTGGGTGGTCTACTCCTGCTCCTGTTTCTTATGTTCTTATAAATGGATGTATTTCGGTTTGCTGGCCCTGAAGGGCCCTGTTGCTATTTTGTATCTCTAAAGCAAAGTACAGGAGGCTCA
This sequence comes from Narcine bancroftii, assembly GCF_036971445.1. NCBI lineage: Eukaryota > Metazoa > Chordata > Chondrichthyes > Torpediniformes > Narcinidae > Narcine > Narcine bancroftii. The sequence continues at coordinate 10,170,944 of NC_091479.1, read as the reverse complement.
GGATAGAGGTTGTGTTCAAATTCTCTGCACACGACAATCTGATTTAGTGAAAGTTCAGACGTATTGTCAGAGTACAGACATGACATCACACACAACGCTGAGATTCTTTTTTTTTCTGCGGGCCAAGCAGAATTACCACTTGCTGGTAATGCCAAAAAATGTGCACAACATACACGTGTAAACAAACTCTGCAATACAGAGAGAAAAAGATAATTAAGGGCAAAAGTAAGAATCCTTAAATGAGTCCCTGATTAAGTTTGTTGAGTTAGACATCAGTGCCTCCCACTGTGTCACAGCTGACAATCAAACACAGTCTTGATGAAAAACATCGACCAATCTTTTTCTCCCACTGATGCTGCCCAACGTGCCGAGTTCTACCAGCAGACTCTTTTATTTATTTTTTGCTCTAGGTTTCAGCGTCTGCAGTCTCCTCTGTGGCCCCAAAGACAGGGATTGTTCCGAATATACCTTTGCCTTCTTTCCGCATTTCACAGCTCTTAAAATAGAAAATAAAGAATGGTCTGTCCATCGTTAATAAACACTTCTATCATTGCAATTCACCCCCCACAAATAAACGAGCACGTCTAATATTTTGACTTGTTAACTCCTCACTTTCTTCTCAGAAATCGTTGATCCTTTCAGTTGTGTTGATGGTCGTGAGGTCACTCTCAGTATAACCAATTTTAATGTAGCCCCTCGAACCATCAGAAACATATCAGGAGTATATAAATACAAATAAACAACGGCAAGATGTCCAAATCTCCAGTTTCACTTGGCAATCTTGTGTGTTTGTTAAATGTGTGCTTTCAGTGAATTAATTGCGCTGCAAAAATTTTTATTCAAGCAGAAAAATTAAATGAAAGCCACTCTACCCCGTGATCACTGACTGTCTAATGCCGGTCTGAGTGAACGTGATTGGTAAATTCATTTGTCAATCAAGTTCAAGTTTATTTATCATCCAATTATATAAGTACAACCTGACAAAATAGCGTTCTCCGGTCCTCAGTGCAATACACTGCAAACACACATACAGGCATAACACGTACAGATAAATGATACAAATATTAAAATAAATAAATATTATTGTTAAATAAATATTAGAGTCACAGAGGATTTGTATGAGCAGTTTATCAGTCGTTCAGCATTCTCACGGCCCGTGGGAAGAAGCTGACGGTTCTGGTACTGACACTCATAACATAACATAACAATTACAGCACGGAAACAGGCCATTAGGCCCTTCTAGTCTGCACTGAACCAAACACCCCTCTCTAGTCCCACCTCCCTGCACAATGCCCATAACCCTCCATCTTCTTCTCATCCATAGACCTGTCCAACCTTTTCTTAAATAATACAATTGACTCCGCCGCCACTATTTCTCCCGGAAGCTCATTCCACACGGCTACCGCTCTCTGAGTAAAGAAGTTCCCCCTCATGTTACCTCTAAACCTCTGCCCCTTAATTCTTAACTCATGTCCTCTTGTTTTAATCTTTCCTCCTCTTAACGGAAATAGTCTATCCACATCCACTCTGTCTATCCCTTTCATAATCTTAAATACCTCTATCAAATCCCCTCTCAACCTCCAAAGAATGAAGACCTAATCTGTCCAATCTCTCCCTGTACTCTAGATGCTTAAACCCAGGTAACATCCTGTATATCTTTCCTGTATATCTTTCTCAACAGGAGTAGCCACATGCGGGGTGGAAGGGGTCCTCCCTGATTTTGCGAGCCCTCTTTGGACAACAATCTGGGTAAATTCCATCAATAGTGGGTTGGGGGGGGGAAGGGAGACTCCACTGATCCTCTCTGCCACCCTTATAGTCCTGTGGATTGACCTCCAATCTGATGCTCTGAGGCAATCGTACCAGGAACCCACGCTACTTTCAATGACCTATTGAAACTGTGCTAAACTTATTAATGTCCAGTAAAACCCCAGCTATCCAGCATCTATGAGGATTCGTAGATGCTGGATAAGTGAATTTTCCGGTTGTGTGATTGACGAACTGACGGCAAAGTGCACCAATTTTAAACTTCCGCATTTTTCACCTATTTATTTTCCGCAATTTTTTTTTTTGCCAGTTGCTTGAATTCTGGATAAAACAGGGTTTTGCTGTATTCTGAGAAAGGTAGTCTGCTTTTAAAGGACAATACCATAGCCTTGGTTATACATTCAGTTTGTTCTCTTGAAAGCGCACTCGATAAACCTGATTAGGAATAAAATTAGACTGAGTGTTCTGTCCTAAATTTCACCCGTCATCTTCAAAATCATCGGTTGAGGTTGTGGTAGTGCATTCTGTAATCCATCCAAACTGAACTGACCCAATTTTCACAGGTCAAAGTAATTGCCAATGGCATTGGGCTGACTACTTCCCAGATTTCTCATCTAACCCTCTGGATTACTTGCTCTGTGCTTTGTATGGCAGCAGTTCAAGATTCTAGACCGAGGAAATCTGAAGTAAACCAAACGAGCTCAACGACTTAGCAGGTCACGCACCATCTCTGCAGAGAAATGCACTGTGTCCTTGGAGCTGGGATGTGAAATATAAAGGGAGAAGGCAGGATTAGCTGAGCTGGACAAATGAAGGTGGAGAGATGTTGTGCGGGAAGGGGAACAAGTTCAGTGGGTTCAAAGAGCACCGAGTCTGGGCACAGGCTGAGCACAGGAAGAATCTTTATTTGGGGTGGAACGGTTGGTGTAGCCATTAAGATAATGCCGTTGCAGCGCCAGCGACTGGGTTCAAATGTATCTATAAGGAGTTTGTTTTCCCCATGTCTGCGTGGGTTTTCTCCAGGGGCTCTGGTTTCCTCCCACCGTTCAAAAACATACCGGAGATTGTAGGTTAATCGGGTGCAATTGAGCATCACTGACTCGTGGGCCAAAATGGTCTGTTACCATGTTGTATGTCTCAATAAATTTATTTTTTTTATTTAAAAATAAGGGGATCTCAACAGGGATAGCCCACAGTAGTACACTCAATCACCCAACACAGTATAATCAGTCACATCGGACTTAACACCTCAAGCAACTACAAGCACAGTACAAACCTGGACTTAGCGCTACTGCTAGTAGCAACTGGGCAGACTTATAACAACCAAGGATTACAATAAACTACCTGTCGTTCCTTGTCTAACGTTGAGGTTTTTGAGTGGGGAAAAGCTAGGTTTGAGGAGATGCGAAAGGATTTACAAGGGGTGGATTGGGACAATTTGTTTTCTGGGAAGGATGTAATAGAGAAATGGAGGGTCTTTTAAAGGAGAGATTTTAAGAGAACAAAATCTTTATATACCTGTTAGGTTGAAAGGTAAGGTCAAAAGTTTGAGAGAGCCATGGTTCTCAAGGGATATGGGAAACTTGGTTCGAAAAAAGAGGGAGTACTACAAACAGGGAAAAAAGGAGATGTTTGGGTACTATATTGAATGTAAAAAAAATCTTAAGAAAGAAATTAGAAAAGCTAAAAGAAGGTATGAGGTGGCTATAGCAAGCAGAGTGAAAATAAATCCAAAGGGTTTCTACAAATATGTAAATAGCAAAAGGAAAGTGAGAGACAAAATTGGTCCAATAGAGAATCAGAAAGGACAAATGTGTGTAGAGCCAAAAGTGATGGGGGAGGTCTTGAACAATTTATTTTCCTCAGTTTTGACTGAGGAGAAGGATATTGAACTGTGTGGGGTAAAGGAAGCAAAGGGGGTAAATATGGAGACTATAGAGTTTAAGAAAGAGTTAATACTGGAGCTTTTGAAACGTATAAAGGTGGATAAGTCTCCAGGTCCTGACAGGATTTTCCCCAGGACCTTGAGAGAAGTTAGTGAGGAAATAGCGGAGGCTCTGGCAGTGATTTTTCAAATGTCATTAGAGACGGGTATCGTACCGGAGGATTGGCGTGTTGCGCATGTGGTTCCTTTATTTAAAAAGGGTTCGAGGAGCAAGCCTAGCAATTATCAGCCTGTACGTTTAACGTCTGTAGTAGGTAAATTGATGGAAAGCGTTCTTAGAGATAGTATATATAAGTATATGGAGGGACAGGGTCTGATCAGGGACACTCAACAAGGATTTGTGCGTGGAAGGTCGTGTTTGACCAATCTTGTTGAATTTTTTGAAGAGGTGACTAGGAATGTTGATGAGGGTAGAGCAGTGGATGTTGTCTATATGGACTTCAGTAATTCCTTCGATAAGATTCCACATGGGAGGTTAGTTAGGAAGGCTAAGTCCTTGGGTATTAATTTGGATTCAACAGTGGCTGGAAGGAAGGTGGCAGAGAGTAGTAGTAGATAATTGTTGGTCAGGATGGAGGCCGGTGACAAGCGGTGTACCTCAGGGTTCGGTATTGGGACCGTTGCTGTTTGTCATATACATTAATGATCTGGAGGATGGGGCGGTAAATTGGATTAGCAAATAGCAGATGATACTAAAATAGGGGGAATTGTGGATGATGAAGAGGGTTTTCAAAGATTGCAGAGGGATTTAAACTGCTGAGAGGAGTGGGCAGAAAGATGGCAGATGGAGTTTAATGCTGATAAGTGTGAGGTGCTTCATTTTGGAAAGAATAATCAAAGCAAGACCTATGTGGTAAATGGGAGGGTGTTGAAAAATGCAGTGGAGCAGAAAGATCTAGGAATAACGTTGCATGGTTCCCTGAAGGTAGGAGTGCATGTGGATAGGGTGGTGAAGAAGGCCTTTAGTATGCTTGTCTATATAAATCAGTGCATAGAATATAGGAGTTGGGAAGTAATGATGAAACTATACAAGGCATTGGTGAGGCCAAATTTAGAGTACTGTGTGCAGTTCTGGTCCCCGATTTATAGGAAGGATATTAACAAGATAGAGAGAGTGCAGAGAAGATTTACAAAAATGTTGCCTGGGTTTCAGCATCTGGAATACAAGGAGAGATTGAACAAATTAGGTCTTTATTCCTTGGAACGTAGAAGGCTGAGAGGAGAGATGGATACAAGAGGTCATGAGTTGAGAGTTGACGGGCAAAGGTTTAGGAGTAACATGAGGGGGAACTTCTTTACTCAGAGAGTGGTTACTGTGTGGAATGGGCTTCCGGGAAAGGTGGCGGAGGCAGGGTCAATTTTGTCATTTGAGAAAGAGTTGGATGAGTTGATGGATGGGAGGGGGATGGAGGGATATGGGCAGAGTGGCGGTAAGTGGGATTAGAGGAGGGTACTTGGATCAGTGCGGACTAGAAGGGCCAAATTGTTTCCGTGCTGTAATTGTTAAATGGTTATATGATATCTCCCCTTCCCACCCCAGTCTCAAAAACAGGCCCAAACCCAAAACATTGATGGCCTACTTCTCCCTATGGATGGGGGCCTGAGTCCTTACTTGCATGCTCTATCTTTGATCACATGGGTTTCCCCCTGGTACTCTGGATGTTAATTGGTGACTCTGAGTTACCACTGGTAGATGTGATTGGTCAGAGGATCAGAGTGGAGTTAATGGGCCAAGTGGGAAAATTGGAAATCAATGTGAACAGATGTCACCTCCTTCCATATCACAAGAAAGCACTGCTTCAAGTGTAGTCGCTGATATAGTTCAGGAAACATGGCATCAAATTTGCGCATAAGGAGATCCCACAGAGAACAATATGATAATACCAGATGATCCGTTCAGCATTAAGAAGATGGAGGGTTAAGCATTGGCCATACCACCAATGGTACCAACTCTTTATTAACCCTTTGGACTCTATGTACCTGTTTTCAGGGACTACCAACAAGCGCATATACTCCGTGTCCCCATTTTCCGGGACTGGTTTTGTACCCAACCACCAACTGGTTCGTATTAATGCTTGTACTGTAGTTTACCCATAGACCCAGACCGGAGTATATATTATGAAAGGTTAAAGATGGCCAGACTCCAAAGGGTTATGAGAATACAATGCGCCTTCAAAATGGCAATGGATGGATTGACTTGCAGAGGGTTCGACTGGGAACTATCCAATAAAGTGGAATTTTGCGGCTTCTTTATGGATTTCCCAGATGATTGAAGACCTTCACCTCTGCCCATTGCTCCATCAACTCTGCACCTAATGCCTCCTGAGCTCGTTTCATCGAGGGGGAGCAGAAAGGTACCAATAATGGAAGGTTTCCAAGTCCTTTGGAAGAAGTTACGCAAGTTGTTTGATGTGACTCTAGTTAATAATTCAACAGCAAATTACCAACCAAGAAATGATTTGATCAAAACATTCCCAGTCACAGACGAGTCTACAAAATCCAGCAGAGATTTAGAATGGCATCTTAAGAACAAGACACTGCAATTTTTTCTGGTATTGATTTTTCTTTTTAATTTGGCTGTACAGCTGAGATGAAGTTTGCATCAATAAAGTGTGTCCTAAATTTGGAATTGATTCCGACCCTACCTCACCCCGTCTGCTGTGAAATCCAAATTAAGTTGTTAATACCTGCAGTCTTGATTATTCCAGCACTTTTGCTGGATTGCTCTCCCTCTTCCTCATCTATGATGGCATGTATCCCATTTTGCACTGAGAATCAGACACCTGATTTATTTGGATCTTTAGCCGCTTTCAGGTGCTCGGGCGCAGATAATCCGCCAGCAGACGTGGCTGCGGGAGCGCAGCTGGGACGTTCAGGTGGCCGCGGATAAGACACCTTTTTGTCACCTGAACGTGCCGGCTGAAGGAGAGTCGCGTCCGACCGAACACTGGCTCCTGTGGACTGTGTCCTGTGAGCATATTTAGGAAACTCGCTTCTGTGCCTAGAGAGAAAGACTTCACTGATCTCAACCCTTGACATGCATCCAACAGGGAGACCGCTTTAACAAAGCATAGACAAATACATTTGCAGAAAGCAAAGGATGGCGAAAGAGACTTTTTAAAAAAAAAGGAAATACAAACTTTGTCTGAAGTGCTGGCTGGCGCCGTGGATGGGAAAATTGTTACAGCAGCTAATGAATTGCAAGCCTTCTGTTAGTGAGGTAATGAATGGATGGTCATCACTAACGAAAGTAAATCAAATTATATTGTAGAGAGTTAATAATTTCTTGACTGTGTTCCTAATTACGTTGAAATGTCTTGTACGTAGACTCCAGGTTTCTGTAGTACTGCTGCATTCACGTTCAGGTGCAACGGGGGATGCTCCGAGCCGGAGAATATACCTACCTGAGGAGGGTTATGAAAGTGGTCCTCGAGGCCAGGTTTTCCACTTTCAGGTGGCCACCCGACATCCGCATTGGGGTAGAATAGGCGGCTTTACAGTTGGGTATTCTGGCCACCTGAAAGTGGCTTCTGAATACTTATCCTGCATATGTATTGTTGGTCTGCCTGTGTATTACGACTGGTTGTGTTCTGAGGACTGAAGAACGCTGATTCATCAGGTTGTAATCAGATGACAATGAACTTGGCTTGACATAAATACGAGATACCTCTGTCTAGTGGCTGAGTTATTTTAAAAGGTGGATGGAGTTAAACAGAAAAAATTGTAGATGCTGTGATTGATGGGGAATACACAAAACTGCTGGAGAAACTTAGCATCTAAAGGAAGTAAGGGGTTTGGGCCTGAATGGAAAGGTGGGTGGGCTTCACAGTGGAGCAGCTAAATGGAGTTAAACAGGAAGGACACTGGGATTAATTCATCCTGGCGCCTACCTTGACGAAGGGGTCAGGCCTTGACTTCCTCTTAGCACGTTTATGTAGTTTTTTAAAGTTCATTTTGGCTGACTCCTGAGCATGCTGAGATGAGGACTATCTTTTGCTGAGAGAAGATTAAACATTTCTTGTCTCGGTCATAGTTCATTTGATTTTGCACCTCTCTGCTTTGACAACCAGCCGCTTTGGGGAATTCTGCCTTTGGTCGTGTCTTCTCATTACTCTCTCCCTTAACCCAAAATCCCTGAATGACTCAGGCCCAAAACATCGGTTATATATCTTTACCTCCCACGGACAGTGCAAGACCGGCTGAGGTCCTCCAGCAATTCTGTGTATTTTTACTACAATCACAGCATCCGCAGACTTTCATGTTTCACTACATTAGTTGCCAGACTGCCTCGCACTTGAAAAGTCTGTTCCCTCCATGGCTTTAACTCTGGACCCTTCTCCAGCCTCTGTTCACTACACTTCTCCCATTGCACCTTCCACGTCCTCAACCCAGCATTCGTAGCTGCTTTCCCGCTAAGTTCTCCGGTGATCTCTTTGAACTTCTATGCTGCTCTTTAAAACCCAACCCTGTCATCTACTTAATGTTTCCTTTCCTCAATTAATTATTTTGTGCAATGACCTTAAAGTCTCTTGGGGCCTCTTAGTCTCTACGGCTCCACGCAGTGGAAAATCTCATGATATGGTGCAAGAGTCACAACGCGAGTCTGAACATGGTCAAGATGAAGGAGATGATCGTGGACACCAGGAGGACTAGAAATAACCAGCTCCACGACACATCAACAACTCTGAAAGAGTTGAGGTAACACAGTTCCTTGGAGTCCACTTGACTGGTGACCGATCCTGGACACACAACATCTCCTCACTTGTCAGGAAGGCGTGAATGCACTTTCGGAGAAGATCGAAGTGGGCAAGGCTACAGGCCACCAATCTTCTACAGGAGCTCAGCGATTGGAATTGATGCTTCCAATTTAGCCTCAAAGAATAAAAATCAGATTTTAAAGTGCTAAGTTAAATATTTTAGTCTCCAGACACTGTGAATGTAGTAAAAACAGTTTAACGTATCCCGCAGTGTCCATAGGAGGGAAAGATGTAAGAAAATTAAACATTATCTTCTTTTTGATATAACAGTAAAAACCTGGTGTCTGGAATTCAAGCAAATAAAGTTGAGGAAATTAAGTTAAAAAAATTAAACGAGAATAAAATAATAGGTAAAATATACGCAAGTTTAAAATTGTAGAAGTAAATGTTCTCTGAAGTAATACATAAATCTTTGGTGAAGATGGGAGTAAATATTCAGCCAGTGGAGTGTCTTGGACGTGCTTTGCTCGTAGCAGCTGTTTGAATAAAGTTGTGTGAAAAAAGCAATGGCGTCGCCCAGGATGAAGAGCTGGTTGATGCCGCTCACCGTTGGGGTGACTCTCTTATAGAGTCTCCTTATCCCTGCTTAGTGAGAGTCACCCCAATCAGAGGCTTTATCTGTAAACTTGGGGAGGGGGGTGTTTAATTATCTATAATGTTATTGTTCGTCTTTTGGGTGGCTCCATGGAGGGGGTGGAACCTGCAGATGCAGCGACGGTTAAACGTTTTGAAAGAATGTGACTAAAAAATAAAGTAAAATTTTTTAAGGTTTATATATTCATGCAAGTGAAGTTTGTTCAGTGAAAGTGCAGCATAGTATTTTTTATTTTAAATTGTTTATTCTTAATGTAGTTAGGCATCGTAGGAGTAAGTCTCAAGCAACCGGAAAATGCACTTATCCGGGGTCTACCAATCCCCATGGTGCCGGGTACTAGGGATTTTACTGCCAAAATACTGATATTATGAAATTGAGTGATCAGGCATGCAATATTTTGATTTTGGAAAATAGAACCAATTCATAGAATGTTAGTATGTTAGCTATAACATGAACTATTTCTCACTGGCCTTTAAGGATCAGGCCAAGCTAGTGTGTAGGTATCAATAGAAAACTATCTCTCGATACTTGTTGAAGACATTTTAAAAAAAACGCCTCCCTTTCAAAGGAGCTGATTATACGTTGTAAACACATGTAGTAACTGTTACACAACAAGAAAGAGGCCATAAGATACAGCCATCTTCTTTCTTTTCTTTGGCTTGGCTTCGCGGACGAAGATTTATGGAGGGGTAAACGTCCACGTCAGCTGCAGGCTCGTTTGTGGCTGGCAAGTCCGATGCGGGACAGGCAGACACGGTTGCAGCGGCTGCAGGGGAAAATTGGTTGGTTGGGGTTGGGTGTTGGGCTTTTCCTCCTTTGTCTTTTGACAGTGAGGTGAGCCATCTTACTGAGCAGCAAAGTGTGTGTTTAAATGCATATAGGAGTCAGATCATGGATGATCTGTGTAGTAACTCTATGTATCTGAGTTACAAGTTTATTGTCATCTGAGATTGTACAAGTACAACCTGACGAAACAGTTCTCTGGTCCTCAGTGCAAAACACGCAGACACAACACACATACAGGACCAGTATTCACCTATACGAATAAATAAATATTGTTTTGTACATATGAGAGTCTCAGAGGGTCAATCTGAGAGTTCCTTTGGTCGTTCAGCATTCTCACTGCCCGTAGGAGGTAGCTGTTCCTCGGCCTGGTGGTACTGGCTCTGATCCTCCTGGATCTCTTCCCCAACAGGAGCAGCTGAAAGATGCTGTGTCCAGGGTGGAAGGGGTCCTCCATGATTTTGCACACCCTCTTCAGACAATGATACCGGTAGATCACATCGATGTGGGAGAGGGAAACTCCAGTGATCCTCTCTGCCCCCTTTAAGGTTCATTGGATTGACTTCTGATCCACTTCTCTGCAGCGACCGTACCACACTGTGATGCAGCCGGCTGGATAAAGGAGGTGGACGGGATGGTGGCCAGTAGCCTTGCCCCCTTCAGTCTGCTCAAAAAGTGCAATCGCTGCTGTGCTTTCCTGACAAGTGAGGAGATGTTGAGTGTCCACGACAGGTCACTAGTTAAGTGAACTCCAAAGAACTTGGTGCTCTACGACAGAATTGTTGATGTGTCGTGGAGGGTGGTCGACCCTGGTCCTCCTGTCGTCCACGATCATCTCCTTTGATTTGTCCAGGTTGTTACTCTTGCACCACATCATGAGATATTCCGCCTCTTCTGTGTGGTGCCACGCATCGTTACTGCTGGTGAGGCTGACTACAAACCCTACCATTCACTGCTTTCAAATCTTCAGGAGTAAATCGCAAAATTGTGTAGACACCGTGATCGAAGTAAAAACACAAAATGCTGGAGAAGCTCAGCAGGTGAGACAGGGTCGTTTATGTAGCAAAGGCCGAGATACTTTGATGAAGGGCTCAAGTCTGAAACGTCGGTTCTGTATCTCGGCCTTTGCTACATAAAGGACACTGTTTGACTTCCTGAGCTTCTCCGGCATTTTGGGCTTTGAAATTTTCAGTTGAATCTCAGCATTCTTTATTGAGGGAATTCCAGAGGTCTATTGCCTCATGTGTGAAGAACTAACTCCCAGACCAGTGAAAGTAGTTTCTCCCCATTTCCCTGATCAACCTTTATTCATTCCTTGTAAGCAGTAAAATATAATACTGGTTTTATAATATAATACTGCAATATCCATAGAGGGAGAAACAGTCCAGATTCAGATTTATTGTCAGAGAATATACATGACATCACATACAACCCTGAGATTCTTTATACTGCAGGCACGGCAGAATTACAACTAATAAAAACCATACTCAATGTACACAAGTAAACAAATAGAGAAATGTAAACAAACTGTGCACAACAGAGAAAAAAAAATCAATGAAGTGCAAGAGTCCTTAAATGAATCCCTGATTGAGTTTGATGTTGAGGAGTCTGATGGTGGAGGGGTAGCAGCTGTTCCTGAACCTGGTGGTGCGGGCCTTGTGGCACCTATAGCCCTTTCCTGATGGTAGCAGCGAGAACAGAGCGTGTGCTGGGTGGTGTGGATCCTTGATGATTGCTGCTGCTCCCCGAGAGCAGCGTTCCCCATGGATGTTCTCGATAGTGGGGAAGGTTTTGCCCGTGATGTCCTGGACTGTGTCCATGACCTTTGGCAAGACTCTACCTGGTATTGGTGACTCCGTACCAGGCCGTGATGCAGCCAGTCAGCCCACTTTCCACCACACATCTGTAGAAATTTGCCAGGGTTCTGTAAAAAAACTATCAGCCTAAAAATACTTTTTTTATTTCTTGTTTATAGAGTTGTGAAAAGTCAAGGCGATGGGATGAGACTCCAACAAACTCGGCTGGAGGTTTGACAAGGTGCTCTGCACTGCATCGCTCCACATGGCGGACAACCAGTGAGTGTGAATGATAAACATTTTCAGCTTGATAACGTCCTGTGCAAAACCTATGCCTACATTGCAGGATAATTAAATTTTATTTTTACATTTTAAATTTAGACATAAAGCATGGTAATAAGCCATTTCAGCCCACAAGTCCCAATTTACACCCTGTTAACCTACAATCCCTGGTACGTTTTGAACAGTGGAGGAAACCAGAACCCCAGGAGAAAACCCACACAGACATGGGGAGAACGTACAAGCTCCTTTCAGACGCACGGGACTCGATCCCTGGGACTGGTCCTGATTGCTGGCGCTGTAAAGGCATTCCGTGGCCAACCGTGCAGCCCATGTGCAAAATGTTCTGAACGATTATTCGGGAATTACTCTGGAATTTCTCATTTGGCTGGTGTATTGGTTGGGTTCCACTGATTGATTGTAAGGAGGCATTGATGAGCTTTCTCCATGGTTATCATCAACTGCTCACTCCCTGAGAGGTCTTCCAACCTTCTCCACCTCTGCTCATTAGTGTGGAGGTGACCAAGGGAGATCAGCAAACGAAGCTATGGAAGTAGGAACAATTAGGTCAACAGTTAGTTTTATTGTCACATATCAATCCATTAAAAATTTAATACATTAAAACCCCTGTTACCACGAATTCAGGCAGCCGACAGTGTGAAGCAGCTGGGAAAAAAAAATTGCAGAAATAAATAGATAAAAATTACATTAAAATTTCCACACCTCACTGTTGGATTGCATCAATCAATTCCCTAAGCTGGCGGATAGCAGGGGTTTTACTGTACACATGATATAATTAAACTTTTGTCAGCCAGAAGGCAAACAGTGTTGCCATGAGCATTGACCGACACCCCTAACAATAGGAGAAAGAGAAGCAACAGAGAGTCCCTTCAGAGACACCGAGTGTCCGTGGATGCGCCTCAGCGCTCCCCCAGCCTCTGCAGCCCCACAGACTCCTATTGAAACCATTGGCAACCTGAGCTCTGATACAATCAGGAAGCCTTCAGTACCTGAGGCCCTTCTTGCCCTCAACACTCTTGAATCTCGCTGCAGATACCTGCAAGTCTCCAGCACTCTGTGGTCTGTATGGATCCTTCAACTTCAATTATAACATTCAAAAGAGATTTAGACAGATAGGAAGGGCTTTGAAGGATATTGACTAAGTGCAGGTGAATGAGACTTGCCCAGAATGCCAATTTGCTTGGCATAGATGAGTCGGGTCAAAGAACCTGTTCCGTGCTGTGTGATTATATAAACCACTATCTCACAGCTGCAGGAACCTGGATTGGATCATGATCTTGGCAGCGTCTGTGTGGAGTTTGCATGTTCTACCTGTGACTACGTGTGTTTACTCTAAGACCTCCAGTTTCCTCTGACATCGCAAAGAGGAGATGGTTAGTGGGTTAACTAGCTTCTGGAAGTTGGCCCTAGTGTGTCGATGGATGATAGAATCAGGGTGGAGTCGAGGAGATGTGTATTGTGCCAATATGAATGGTTAGGCTGAAGGGTCTTCACCGTATTACTATCTCTGTGGATGCAATAAGATGTGTGCAATCTACTGGAATCCACTCGAACACCGTACAACTAGAAAGGCAATACAGTAAAATTCCTGTTATCCAGAATTCAAGCAACCGGCAATCCCAAGTAACCAGCAAAAATAATATCGAGGAAATAAATAAATATTTAAAATTAATAAGAGTTAAATAAAAATTTAATATTTGTAAATAAAAAGTAAATGTTCTCTGAAGCTGCACACTCAACCCCCTCGGTGAAGACGGGAGCAAACATTCAGCCAACAGAATGCCCCGGTTTGAACAAAGTGTCAATAAAGTTGTGTTTGAATAAAATAGAGGCACCCAGGATGAAGTCACCGCTGGGGCGACTCTCCCAAAGTATCTCCCTATCCCTGCCCAGTCAGAGTCTTTATTAGTATATTAGTAAGGCTTTATCTGTAAATTTGGGGTGGGGGGGGGTGGTTAATTATGACAGCGGCACGGTTAGCGAAACACTTACAGGACCAGTGAATGCCTTTCGAATTTAAATTTAAATGTTGTAAATTATGGGAATTTACCTGATTAAAGTGAACTTTTACCCTATTAAGGACAACAACTCATATATTTTCAAATTACTTGACATTCTTGCAGCTGATGTATTAGGGCATTGTAAGAGTGAGCCTCTAGCAACCGGAAAATTTGCATATCAGGCGTCTACTGATCCCCATAGGTGCTGGATACTGGGGATTTCACTGTATTAGAATGGCTGACCAAAAACTTAGATATACATGTAGAAGAAAAGAGATTACTGGTTGGTATGGAATTCTAGAGCTCAAGGACTTAGCAGTTTACAATAATGGACACTAGCATTGCACAGGGCCAGATTCACTGGAGGCAACTTGTTTGCCACAAGTTGGTGTGTACAAAGAGGAAGCATGCTTTCAATTTTTTTAAAATGTAATTTACAATAAATTTCTTCCATAATCTGACACTATTTTTGATGATTCGTATCAACGCCTTAAGGTCTCAGAGACACCATGAGATCACTTATCATTAAGCTTACCCAGCCAAGAGTAAGTTTCACAAGATAGAGGAGCAGAGGAGCAGAAGACAGCCCGCCATTCTAATCATGAGCTGATCCATCCTCCCACTCCCCCGGAAACCTTGATGCCCTGACAAATCAAATACCCGTCAATCTCTGCCTTAAATACAGCCAATGACCTTGCGTCCATGGCAACAAGTTCCACAGACCCCTCTCCCTCTGACTAAAGACATTTTTCCACATCTCTGTTTTAAATTGACCCCCCTTTTTCCTGAAGTTGTCTCCTCTAGTCCTTTGAAAACAACCTTGTCACATCTACTCTGTCCAGGCCTTTCAGCATTTGAAATGCCTCTGGGTCCCCCCCCCCCCCCCCCACCTCCCCATCCCATCCTTCTGTTCTCCAATGAGTACAGTCCAAGAGCTGTCAATCGGGCCTCATTTATTAATCCTTTCATTGCTGGTATCATTCTAGTAAATCTTCTCTGAACCCTCTCCAACGCCAACACATCTTTTCTCAAACAAGGCGCCCAAAACTGTACACAGTCCTCCAAGTAAGGTCTCACCAGTGCCCCAAAGAGTCTCAGCATAACATCCCTGCTCTTGTATTCTATCCCTCTAGATAGTCTTGTCTTACCTCTTTCTTATACCAGACATTCCTACCCTTGAAAGTGAAGATTACAAGATCAGTTGATTTGAGCATCTTCAGAACCGTGAAAATTAGGGCAGTGGAAGATGCAATTCAATGTCAGTCTGTAATTGCCCTCTGTAAATTGTTCCTTGTGTGTAAGTCATAACATTTTAAGGGAGTTGATAGGGATGTAGAAATAATAGGTTACAGGGAAAATTAATAGGGGAATTGATTTGTTCTCTGAGAGGTCAACATGCCTTCCACTACACCAGTGGTTCTCAACCTTTCTTTTTCCACTCATAGACCACCTTAAGTAATCCCTTACTAACCACAGGCCACCAATATCATCCCATGCGATAGGTTCTCGTCGTTAGAAAGGGATTACTTAAGGTGGAAGAGAAAGGTTGAGAACTACTGTTCTAAAATAAAAAAGAGGTGATATTACCAATGAAAATCTAGCCTTGATAAAGGGACCCAGCCCAATACCTTGAAGAAGAGCTCAGGCCCGAAACGTCAGTAATATATCTTTGCCTGCTATGGACGCTGTGAGACCTGCTGAGTTCCTCAGTATTTCTGTGTGTTTCCCAAGATTGTAAATGATCATTTCTACCTGATCTACCCGGTTCCTCCAGCAACTCATTGTTTGCTAAAGCCTCCAGCAGTTGTGTTTCAGTGGGGAATATTAATTATTCCCCACTGAGATGGTGTAAACGTTGAGAGGGGTGTAGCACCAAGATTGCACCAAGCTTGACAGGCTGGTGGCCACTTTGTTTAACATTATTTCTCCATATTCTCACCCCCTTTTACCCCTTCTCACCTGCTTCTCCATGGGATGTAAATATTCACATTCACTGCCAGCACCAACCAGACCCAACATATCGACAATGTTCCCTCTCATTTTTAGTCGCCAGTGTGGACAAAAATCTTAGGTTGTGCAAATTTTTTTTCCTGTGACAAAAGTGGGTGCACCCTAAATGCTTGTGCAAATGTAAACTTGAAATTGTTCCCAGCCTCTCTCTCATGGCTAATTGGCACATCTAATATA
This sequence comes from Narcine bancroftii, assembly GCF_036971445.1. Taxonomy (NCBI): domain Eukaryota; kingdom Metazoa; phylum Chordata; class Chondrichthyes; order Torpediniformes; family Narcinidae; genus Narcine; species Narcine bancroftii. The sequence continues at coordinate 10,154,814 of NC_091479.1, read as the reverse complement.
ACACAAGTATGATTGCTGGTGTCCCCTCCCTCCCTTATCCACCTATTACCTCCTGTCTGTGGGGCTGTACTCCTCCCCCTGCCCCCTCTAACCATTTTATTCAGCTGTCTGCCCACAACCTCCTCATTATCTTGATGAAGGGCTCAAGCCTGAAACATTGCTTATGTATCTTTATCTTTGCTACATAAAGTGCCCTGTTTGACCTGCTGAGTTTCTCCATTTTACTTCATTCAAGGTGTCTGCAGACTTTCTGTTTTATTCCAAGCCTGAGTTTTACTGCAGTCCTGCAAAAATTCTCGTGCTGACGATATCCACTGCCTTGTTGAAATTGACGGCATTGTGGAATTTCACTGTTTAAGCCCATTAATTCTGGTTCATAGAAAGCCCTTAAATTTAAATTTTTAAAAACATTTAGAAATACAGCATGGTAACAGGCCATTCGGCCCACGAGCTCGTGGTGCCCAATTCAACCTGATTGCCCTACAACTCCCGGTACATTTTTGAAGGGTGGGAGGAAACCGGAGCTCCCGGGGAAATCCCACACAGACTTGAGGAAAACGTACAGACAGTGCGGGATTTGAACCCCAGTCCCGATTGCTGGCGTCGTCACAGAGTTGCGCTAACCGTGCCATCCTTTCCAGTTAGTCCCATTACCTCCATCTCATGCCCCTCAACACTGAAAGTTTCTCCTGTAGTCTTCATTTGTTGTGACTGATTCTGTTGCATCGACCCACCTTGGGCTTGATGAATGGTCTTTTTATGACCAGTAATTCTATAATCTGCACCCACCACCCTTTGAGGCAACAATAATGAAGGGTGTAGATAGGGTAGACAGCCAGCACCATTTTCCCAGGGCAACAGTTGAAAATACCAGAGATGAGGGGAGGAAAGTGCAAGGGAGTCGTCAGGACTAAGTTTTTTCAACGCAGAGAGTAGTGGGTGTCTGTAATGCATGGCCAGGGGTGATGGTGGAGGCTGAAACAATAGGGACATTTAAAAGGCTCTTAGACAGGCCCATGGATGCAAGAAAAATAGAAGGTTATGGGTGTGTGAGGCCGCAAGGGTTTACATTGCTGAGTAGGCCTGTACTGCACTGAAATGGTCGATGTTGTATTGGATCACTCTGATTCTCTCCGTCTCCACCATCTTCTAACAATTATTTCCAAATTCTGTGCTGTGACCCCTTTGGTGATGGAATGTCTCTCCTTGCTGCAGTAAAATCCGGAATTCAAGCAACCAGCAAAAGAAAAATCACAGAAAATAAGCGAGTAAAAAAAAATCCCAGAAGTTTAAAAATGGCGCACTTTGCCATTATTTCTCCATTCACGCAACACGCCGTCTCAAGCTCACTTATCCGGCACCTATTAATTCCTGTAGGTGCCGGATATCCGGGGTTTTACTATATTTAAATATGTGGAATCAGAATTTATTGCCATGAACAAATCACCAAATGCGTTGTTTTGCGGCAACACCACATTTATATAAACCAAAAAGGAACTGAGTAAAAGAGTGGGAGAGAAAATCTTTTCAGGGAAATGAGACTAACTGGATTAATTATCGAAGCAGAAAGGACACACCTAATGGGATAGGCGCTCTTCAACAGGCACAATGGATGCAAGGAAAATTGAAGGTTACGTGTGAGGTCACAAAGGTTTAAAAATATAGGTTAGCACCGCCTTGTGAGCCAAAGGGCCTGCACTTCACTCTAATGTTCTATAGATCTTTATTGTATTATATTTTGATTCTATAAATTTGAACAGCTTTATTAAATCTCCTTTTAACCTTCCGTGCTGTATATAAGACATGCGGTCATCTGGGTCATCACTGAGTCTGCTCCCAGGGAACAGACCGGCATTTCGTAGCAACACTCCTTGTCCTGCCGTAGATCTATATCAGGGATTGATTGCCCACCTGGGCGGATTTCCTGCCCTGTAATTATCTGTGAGCAGATGGAGGCAAAGCCATCGAGGGTTTGTGCCATCCCATCAGCTCAGCTGGTAGCATAGGCTGTCGTGTGCTGCGCAGATGGACAGATGGACTCACTGGAGTATGATTGTTGATGCGTTCTTCAGGATGCCCAGCTCCAACCTGATGTATACTGCTAAGGGTACCAAGCAATGTTCCCTCTAATTTTTAGTTGTCAGTCTGCGCAAAAATCTTACGTTGGTACAAATTTTATTCCCGTGACAAAAGTCTGTGCGCACTGAATGCTTGTGCAAATGGAAACTTGAAATTGTTTCAAGATCATTTTGGCACAGCCTCTCTCATGGCTAATAAAACTGAATGTGACATAGTAAATCAGTTAAAAACTCAGTAAGCTATCTACAGGATGTGGCTTTCTCTACATCAGAGAGACCGGTCGTAGATTGGCAGGTCGCTTCGCTGACCACCTCCACTCCCTCCACCATAATCAAGACCTCCCAGTAGCCAACCATTTCAATTCTGAGTCACACTCCCACACTCATATGTCTGTCCATGGCCTTATGTATTGTCCCACCCTGACCGCCCGCAGATTGGAGGATCGCCGTACTTTCCGTCTGGGCGCCCTCCAGCCAGATTGCATTAACATCGACTTGTCTGCTTTCTGCTAACTAGCTCGCCTTTCCTTCCCGTCCCCCTTTATCACCCACCCAGCCATCCCTCCCTCCACCCACCCAGCCTCCCTTCTCCACCTATCATCTCCTGCCTTTGCCACACTCCCCCCTCTCCCTGCCACCCCCTTTTGTTTAGACACCCTCTGACACTTGATGAAGGGTTCAAGCCCGAAACGTCGGTTATGTATTTTTACCTTTGCCACTGTTTGACCAGCTGAGTTTCTTCAGCATTTTGTGTTTTTACTTCAACCAGTGTCTACAGATTTTCGTGATTTACTTCCAAATGGGATTTATGTTGGATGAGTGTAAATGGTCGACTCTGTGAAGTGCTCGATTCTGTGCTGCATCTCCCTTCAAGCCTCCACTGTGTAGTAATAATTTGGCATTGCAATCTTCCCAAATTCCAGCAATACTCCATTCTCACAATACATTGCGACATCCCTGAAATTCATTATTCCTGCATTACATCATTTCTGTCCACTAAGATGAAATTGCAGATACTGGAAGTCGGAAATAAAAATGGAAAATGCTGGATATTCTCAGCAGATTTTTCTGACCCTCTTCCCACTGATGCTCCCTGACGTATTGAGTAAATCCAGCATTTTATATTTTTATTTACTGCGTAAAATGATGCCTCTATTATCCATTTCTCTCTTAAACCAATCCTGCTTCTAGGAACATAGAACATCACAGCACAGTACAGGCCCTTTAGCCCATGATGTTGTGCTGGCCTATATAAACCTACTCAACAACCCAACCCTTCCCTACTGCCCACCCATTACCTTGATTTTTCTTTCATCCATATGCCCATCAAGGAGTCTATTGTACCAGCCTCCACCAACACCCCTGGCAAGGCGTTCCAGGCACCCACTACTCTGTGTAAAAACTTACCACTGATGTCTTCCCTAAACCTTCTTCTCACCTATTACAGATTACTTCCACATCATATAATACTCCTCCTTTTCAATACTCCTATATTATAACATATTCCCAATTTCAGACTTTAGGAAATCTACAGTTTGTGAAATTGCAGATCTTTCTTTCTACTGAATTTTATTACACTGGGCCCCATCAAACTGCTGTGTAAAATGGGGTTAACTGGGCAATTTGCCTGGTTAGCGCCCCAGTTACGTGGCAGAAAGGGTCTGACCCACTCAACCCCGTCAGAATCCAACCGGGTCCCTGATCTACCTCAGAGGTCGTCAGGGAACCCAGTTAAACTTAACTAGTTCGCATCCACAGGTGATTTGAAAGCAAAAATGGCCAACCCGCTTATTCCAGTGATGTCAGCACTTGCATGTGTGCGTCACCGGGCAGCCAGCTTCTGAATATCGGGCAGTACTTCCAGTGAGTATGCGATGTGTCATTGCAGGGGTGGGATTCCCCTTAAATCGCCGGGCTGGCAGTTTAATGGGTCGATCCCCCTGCAATTTAAAAGGTGCTTCCAGTAATCGCACCTGGGTCTCAGGAGGGCAACCCAGGGGCTGCAGTTTAAAAGAGGCTGCTAATTCCTTTAGGTGAATGCGATGGTCACGAATTCCTCCTATAGTGACCAGCGTCAGTGGGAAACACCGAACAATGGTGGGAGGAGAGGAAGTGATTGTGAAATTTGATAGGGCTGCGAACCCAGAGCAGTCAGAATCTCAGATCTCGGGCCTGAAAATTTTAATGAGGAGACTGCAAATGCTGGAATCTGGAGCAACACTTAATTTGCTGGAGGAACAAGTTGGGGGTGGGGGGGGTAAGGGTCGAGTAGCATAAAGAATAGTCACTGTTTCGGATCGGAACCCTTCATCAAGCCCCTCAAATCTTGATGAAGGGTCCTGTCCAGAGACGTAAAACATTTTTTTGGCTGAGAAGTTCTATCTCTACAGATGCTACCTGACCATTTCTGGGATTTTCTATTTTTATTGCAGATTTCCAGCATTGCAGGTGTTTGATCTTAGAACCTATTCTAGGAGTCAACCGAACTGAATGTGGGACATGGGGCAATGGAGGCAGTATGACATGTCAACTCCCCATGCTTTTGTTGATTAACAAGTGTGATCAGTGGAATTTCAGGCTCTCACTAATTAATGTTCACTCCTTAATGGCCAGTGAAAGTTAATAAAGTAGGCTGTGTTGGGAGCTGGTGATCCTCCTGACCACTAGAGGGATCCCCCCGCAAAGTTGTGAGTTGTTAATAAAATATAATTAATACAAAAGAACCTAAGTCTCTTTTTTCCAATAAAAGAAACATCACAAGGCTGAGTCTTTAATCCAGACTCCGAAGCCCCTCTGATGTTTCCAGCTCCAACGCCACTCATCCCCACTTTTCATCCAATCCAACCGTGAGACCCTTCCCTTTGTTCTGGCAAAGGTCTACCTCAGTGGTTCTCCACCTTTATCTTTCCACCTACTTACCACTTTAATTAATCCCGATGCCGCCGGTGCTCTGTGATCAGTAAGGGATGGTTTAAGGTGGGAGGTGGGTGGGAAGGGAAGGTTGAGAATCGCCGCTCTAGACCCAATTGTTACTGAAATATTTGGCTTGAGAAAAATTGCCGTTGGCCCATTTCCTTTGGAGTTCTGAAACCGTGCACATAGCGAGTCAATGAGGGACGATTAAAACAGTGGGTTTTCAAACTTTTACTTCCCACCCACACACCACCTTACTAATCACAGAGCACCAATGGCATAGGAAATGCTTAAAGTGGGATGTGAGTGGAAAGAAAAAGGTTGAGAACCACTGTTCTACCTGAAAAATGTGTTCCTCAGGATGTCAATATGAAACAGGCAATGTTTATTGTCTCAAGGAATTGCCATTGCTTTAAGGTAGCTTCAATGCTCAATTGGTTGAACTGCTGGTTTACTGTGAGGAGACCCAGGCTTGATCCTGACTATATGCAGTTTGCACATTTTTAATTTAATTTGATCTTTGAGCCAGAAAGTGCCTTGTAGCGTGCTACACCATTAAAGAATCCCATGCCGCTCAATTGCATCCAATTGTCCTACCAACCCCATATGCATTGGAGGGGTTAGAACCTGGTTAACCTGCTGGTTAAATGATCGTAGAGCTGGTGGCATGCTGGACGGGAGTAGTGTGAGATGGCTTCACAGAGAGGAAGGAAGCCTCTTCAAAGAAGGCATACCTTGAGAACTCGGAGCAGAGTAGAACGATAGAGAAACACAAAAATTTCTGAAGCAATCATTGAGAAGCTGGAATGACTCAGTGCGTCAGGGAGCATCCGTGGGTAAAATGGTCAGTTGCGTTTCAAGACGGGACCCTTGATCAACACTGAATGGAGAAATATAATATTATGAGAGGCCCAGCCAGGTGCACAGGATGAACTCATCTCCCTGAGTAAGAGAGGTAGCGGAAATAAAAGTGACCTGAGATTGGTAGGATCAACAATTCACTGCCTAAATGGATGCTTCAGCGCTTTAATAAAGAGTTGCTGATCATTTGGAGAATTGCAAAGTGGTAGGACAATGTTTCAGTTATGGAAAGTGGAGATCAAAAGGGTGGTGTAATGAACAGCACGACGCCTTCACGGCACCAGCGATTTGGTCCGGACCAGGGTTCAAAACCCACGCTGCCTGGAAGGAGTTTGTGCGTTCTCCCCGTGTCTGCGGGGGTTTTCTACGGGGACTCTGGAGTCCTCCCACCATTCAAAAATGTACTCGGGATGTTTAATGGGGTGTAAATCGGACTCGTGGGCCGAAATGGCCTGTTACCCTGCTGTATGTCTAAATTTAAAATTTAATTAAAAAATATAACCTCAATAGCCCATTTTTGATGGTGTGAGAATGAGGGGATCTGAATGGCAATGTTGTGTGCCAAACCTGTATGCATCAAGATTGTACAGTTCTCTTGACCAGAGTTTGGAAATATATCATCGTTGACTGTTGGCTCTGAATCCCGGAATTTCCGCTACCCCGCCTCAAAATCCCCCTTCACCAGAATGACGACAGCCTGTTGCCTCCTTCTCAAGGACAATTAGCAGTGGCCATAAATACCCATATCCTTGGGATAAATTATTAAACTGACACACGGGCTCATCAGAAGAACTCAGCAGTGTTGGAGGTTTCAGAAAATTACTTGGCACAGCTACATTCTGACTCCGTTGATCTATTTCCACTGCTTGCTGTTGAACTACACAGTGAGAAGAGACAGAAGTACACCTGTCTCCCAGCCAAGCTTCCTCTGATCTGCCAGATTTCTTGATCATGTGGAGGCTGTTTTTTTTAAACCGTGTAAAAGCAGTAAAACGCAGTGAAAGATCCCGTGTGACCAGCCTGCTGAACCCCATCTAACAGATGCCCTGTAACTCTCTGCCCGAAGGCTCAGGAGAGCAGTAAACAACAGAATCTAAATCTCCCTCTGGGCACACACCCAAGTGAAGACACAGCCAAGTGACAATGTGAACAGTAAAATCCTCAACTTTCTCAGATCTTCCCCAGCAGCTTGTGCAGAAGGTAGCAATAATTAAGTGTATTTGCATTTTAACAACACTTATCATATCAAAGCATCCCTTGTCTGTTATCCCATTGAACTACTTTTGACATTGCAGTGATTTTTTTTCCCCCTTCCAATCAACTGTGGCAGCTCGTGAAGTCCTTCAAGAGTTCGTGATTTCAAGATTAAGGTTTTCAAGATTTATTGTCGGAAGATATATTACGCAAAATTTTCTTCTGCTGCTGTGAGGTAGAGATGAAATCTGCATTAGTGCCCCTTGTAGTAAGAGAGGAAGAGTTCCTTCGGAGATTCTGAGTGTCCCTCTAGCACTCCCACAGCCTCTGCCACCACACGGTTCCCTGTTCGATCTATTGGCAAGCCGAGCTCCAGATCCAAAGCTCTGGCACGATCACCATCAGCGCCGGAGGTCCTTTGAGAAGAGGCTCAGCACCCTCTTGAAGCCAGGTTTTTGTGAGTTCCTCAGCCGTAAGTCGCCAAGGCCCAAGAGGGTTCCTCAGCGGCTGAGCCCCTCGCTGTTCTGCTGAAGTGGTCACCGTCCTGTAGGGTCCTTCAGCCTCCGAGCCCCTCCATCACCGTGGTCACCGACCTGTAGGTCATCGTCCGTGCTTCTCCTTCTCAACAGGGACATGTTCTCCCTATTGCTGGTTCAACTGATTGGTGAAGGTTGGAGAGTTGGCCAACAACTTCTTGTCTGGAGTATTGTGTGGAGTTTTGGTCTTCTTACGTGAAAACAAGAATGTAGTTAACATTGAAAATTGAGACATGTCGGGACAGTTTCTCGCATAGTGATGCAAATCCCTGGAATTTGCTACCCCCCAGATGGTGCTAGAGGCTGGGCTTAAAGAGGAAGTAGATAGTTTATTGAAGGATCAGGGAATTAGGAGCCATGAGCAAATGGCAGAGAAGAGATGAGGCCAGGGGTAGATCATCCATAGGTATATTCTAGGTGGGCAGACTTAAGGAGTTTAGCAAAGATTCATCATAAAAGTTCTGGGGCTGGTGTGTTTTGATGAGAGAAGTCTTCTCGCCCACTTCCCACAAGCAGAAGATACCTGAGCTTGAAACACAAACCACCTGATTCAAGGTCAGTTTCTTTCCTGCTGCTATCAGATTCTGAATAGACCTCTCTTTGTTACAGGATGACGCCCTTGGATGAGTTTAACTGTACTTTTCTCTGTACCCTCACTTTGTCTTTGTAACGCCATACCCTGCAATCTTTAAATTTTCGTAGCACCACACCCTGAACTTTTGTTTTCTTCTTTCTGTGTACAAGTTGACTTGCCTGAATAGCACACAAAACAAAGCTTTTCCATGTATATCAGCACTCAAAACGATATAAAATTAAAAATTTTTAAAATATAGACTCTCGAAAACTAAAAATGAAGCTCAGAAAATTCTATGGACTATGGACTGGATGCAGGTCAGCGGGACTAGGCATAAAAATGGTTTGGCACATACGAGAAGGGCCGAAGGGGCCTGTTTCTCTGCAGTAATATTCTATGGTTCTAGGGCAGTGGTTCTCAACCTTTTTCTTTCCACTCACATAACACTTTAAGTATTCCCTATGCTATAGGTGGTCTGTGATTAGTAAGGGGTTGCTTAAGGTGGGATGTGGGTGGGAAAAAAATGTTTGAAAACCACTGTTTAAATTGTACCTCATTGACTCGTTATGTGCACGGTTTCAGAACTCCAAAGGAAATGGGCCAATGAATTTTTCTCAAGCAAAATATTTCGGTAACAATTGGGTCTAGAGCAGTGATTCTCAACCTTCCCTTCCCACTCACGCCCCACCTTAAACAATCCCTGACTAATCACAGAGCACCGATGGCGTAGGGATTACCTGTATGTGAGTGGAAAGAAAATGGATGAGAACCTCTGTTTTAGGGGAATGAGACGCTGAGGTAGAAAATCAGCCTTGACTTTCCAAAGGACCTCATTCTGCTCCTATTTCTTCTTAACATCTCCAGTCCAGACAAGCAGTTTGTCGGGTTGTTGGTGAAACTGTTATTCATTTGGATCATCAGTCGAAATCAAGGAATAAGTTTGGACGATTAAATAAATCTTTTTTTTCTTTCCTGGGGGAGGGGGGAGATTTGCAGAGAGAGGCATGGCATTGCAGCCAATACTGCAGAGTTATATTAGTGGAGGGGGGTTGTTACATCAGAGAATGCCATTAAAGTATGCTGCATTAACTACGCCCGTCTAACAATGTTACCTTGTTTAATAGTGCTTTTGTTGGAAGTATATAAATGTTATTAAGCCATTGTTCTGATTAGACTATTTTGGATCTTATTAATCCCTGAGGCTGTAATCACCTTGCTTGTTCATACCAAAGGAAACAGGCCATCTGTCAGCACTCTCCAAGAGCTGAGCAGGAGGAAGCGAGATATTCCTCCCCCTCACCATTTCATCCCAGCCACTAAAAAGGAGAGGGGCTCGGCCTCGACACATTCTACGGGTGCTGCGAGAGCAGCTGAGTTGCTCCAGTGTTCCCGTGTTTTTTACTGCAACCATAGTGTCTGCAGACTTTTGCATTTCACCCCACCTTCTCCCCCTGGCTACTGTTCTCTCTCCAGCTCTTGATAATGCAACAGCCCAACAAGGGGATCCGCCAAGCCACAGCTCCCTTGACGTGAACACCATCAAGTACTGGGGCAACTACTAATCAGATTTTAAATCTTGGGACAGATTTGAACGCTCCAAACCCTGGAGAAATGTGAGGTGTTGCATTGTGGAAGGACAAACCAGAAGGCTGAGTACAGGGTTGATGGTAGGTTATTTAAGAATGTGGATGAACAGAGGGACCTTGGGGGTTCAAATCCATGCATCCCTCAAGGTCGCCGCACAGCTTAGTTAAGAAGGCCTAGGGGATGATTGGCTTTATTAATAGGGGGATTGAGTTCAGGAGTTGAGAGGTCATGTTGCAGCTCTACAAATCTCTGGTGAGACCACACGGTGTTCAATTCTGGTCACCTCATTATAGGAAGGATGTGGAAGCTGTGGAGAAGGTGAAGAGGAGATTTTCCAGGATGTTGCCTGGATTGGAAAACAAGTTTTATAAGGCAATAGAGCTGGGACTTTTCTCTTTGGAGCGTAGAAGGATGAGATGAGACTTGATAGAAGTCTACAAAATTATGAGAGGCATAAATAGGATGGGCAGCCAGCACCTGTTTCCTAGGGACATATGTTCAAAGGTAAGGGAGGGAAGATTAGGGGAAGTGTCAGTGGTAGGTTTTTTTTTTACACTGAGCTGTGGGTGCCTGGAACACCTTGCAAGGAATGGAGGTAGAAACTGAAACATTAGGGGCATTTAAGAGACTCTTAGACAGGCACATGGATAAAAGAAAAATAGAGGGTTACAGGGTAGGGAGGGTTTAGTACTTTTTTTAAAGGAATATATGGGTCGGCGCAATATCGAGGGCTGAAGGGCCTGTACCGTGCCGTAGTGCTCTATGGTCTAAAACCTGGTCGGCTGTGGCATCACTTGTTCTTGTTATTTTTTCAACTCTGCCAAAGAAAGGGTGGGTGGGTGTCTGTGTGTGTGTGTGTCTCTCTGTCTGTGTATGTTTGTGTGCATGTGTGTGTTGGTATCTGTGTCAATACGTGCATCTGTGTTTCTATGCGCGCGTGCCTGTGTTGTGGGTTCATTTGTGTCTGTGCGTGTGTGTGCAAGTGAATGGAGGGGAAAATGGGGCCTGTGGGTGACATCTCCCCAGGTGGCACTTCTGAGTCCCATACTTGATGCATGGCATTGACAGTGAGTGCTGGTATTATGGTGAAGGATGAACTGAGGAGGTGGTGGGGGAGTGGGTGAAAGCAAACAGAGTAACCCCAAGCAATCAATGAGAACCTGGAGGAACTCGGCAGGTCAGGCAGCATCCATGGGTAGAAATGGTCAGTCAATGTTCTGGTCAGGACCCTTTACAGCAATTGTTCTCAACCTTTTTCCTTTCCACTCACTCTGTGATTAGTAAGGGATTACTTAAGGTGGGATGTGAATGGGAAGGGAAGGTTGAGAATCACTGCTCTAGACCCAATTGTTACTGAAATATTTTGCTTGAGAAAAATTGTCATTGGGCCCATTTTCTTTTGGAGTTCTGAAACCGTCCACATAACGAGTCAATCAAACTGTTTTCTTTCCACTCCCATCCCACCTGAAGTAATGGCTTACTAATCCCAGAGCACCTCTGGCATAGGGATTACTTCAGGTGGGATGGGAGTGGAAAGAAAAAGTTTGAAAACTACTGCTCTACATCCTTCACTCTTCTCAACATCGAGAGACCGTGGAGGCAAGGCCAGTTCTACAGGGAACCTCACCTCGAGATTTTTTTTAATTTTTTTTTAAATTTTTTATTTTTCACACCATAACACCTCGAGATTCTTGAGTGGCAAACTTGAGTCCTCTCCTTCAAACGTCTGAAGTAAGCGTTGCTATACCAGCAACCATAATACCAGCACTCACTGTCAATGCCATGCGCATCAAGTATGGGACTCAGAAGTGCAACCTGGGGAGATGTCACCCACAGACCCCATTTTCCCCTCCATTCACACACAGACACAAATGTACCCACAACACAGGCACGCGCGCATAGAAACACAGATGCACTGTATGTGAGAGAAGAAAAGAAAGCTTAGGAAATATAATATGGCACTTCTCAGCAATGTTCATTTCAACCTCGGTCTGATACATGTTGGATCAAGTACCAAACTATAGCGGAAGGGGTACAGGAAGGGCTCAGGCAGTATAGTTCAGAAGAAACTTTCTCTATTTTCAACTGAGAAATTGGACCCCCCAAAATGAATGCTTGGGAACAAAAGTGTGCAGACACCATGGTTGAAGTAAAAGCGGGAGAAACTCAGCGGGTCAAACCATGTCCAGCAAAGATAAAGATGCAGAACAAACATTTTAGGTTCGAGCCCTTCATCAAGGTAAGAGCAAAATGTAGGCAGGCGCCCAAACAAAATGGTAGGGGGGGAGGGGCACAGTCCCACAGGTAGGAGGTGGATAACGGAGGGAGGGAGGGCACACCAGCCAACAGGGGGAGGGAGGGCGGCTCTGCGAATGGAGAGGGAAGGGGGTGGAGAGGAGAGCTGGAGGAATGAAGACAGAAGGATGGGGACGAAAGGGAGAGTTGGAGAAGTCAATTTATCCAGTTTTATTGAAACCTCTTCATGAACACATTCTAAATGTTTGCTGGGGGAATAAAGAATCATCTATAGCCAAAGCAAGTGACAAGGAATGTACATCACACTGAATATAGCTTTGAATTAATTATGACCATTTTTTTTCATTGTGTGCGTTCATAAGATCTTCCTCTCACAGCCAATTGTAATTGGTATTTGCTGAAGGAATCGTCTTATATAAATAGGCTTTTAATTCTATGATCTGAAGTGAAGTGGAGTGGGACATCTGTGTCTGCTAGCACATGAAGAAGGAAGGACTAGTATTCCCGTATCGTCTCCCTTTTCTGACATTCCCAGACAAATGAAGCATAGTTCTGATGTAGGAATCCCCGCAGGCCAACTTTGGTGACAGTTATCACGGGATAATTACGAAAAAGGGCATAAAGGAGTGACGGGGAAGATTAAACAGGTTAGGACTTTATTCCTTGGACCGTAGAAGAAGGAGGGGAGATTTGATAGTTTACAAAATTATGAGGGGTATAGACAGAGGAAATGCAAGTAGGCGCTTTCCACTTGGTCTAGGAGGGATAAATACGAGAGGACGTGGCTTTACGGTGAAGGGGGAACTTCTTCACTCAGGGAGTGGTGGGAGTGTGGAACGAGCTGCCATTTGACGTGGTAAACTCTTAGATTTTAAGAATAAATTGAATAGACACATGGTTGGAAGAGGTCTGGAGAATGATGGAATGGGTGCGGGTCAGTGGGGCTAGTGGAATGATGTTTCAGCACAGACTAGAAGGGCTGAATGGCCTGTTTTCTGTGGTGTTGGGTTCTATGGTTCTAAGGCATGTATGGCCAACACCTGAAACTTCAGAGTCAGAATTTATTGTCATGGGCAAGTGTCACAAAATTTGTTGTTTTTTTCTGCAGTATCACATTGTAAAAATGGCGAGAAATTACATTTCCATAAATACTATTTTTTTAAAATAATAAATTAGTGCAAAAGAAGAGAGAAAGTGAGGCGGTGTCTAGGGTTCATTGTCCATTCAGAAATCTGATGGTGGAGGAGAAGAAGCTGTTTTTGTGCCACTGGCTGTCCATCTTCAGGCTCCTGCACCTCGCTCCCGATGGTAGCAGTGTGAAGAGGGCATAGCCTGGGTGGGCATCGAGACACTGCCTCTTGTAGAAGTCCTTGATGGAGTGATGATTAATCCCCGTGATGGCGCCGGCTGAGTTCACAACCCTCTGTATCTTCTTCCAGTCCTGTGTTTGGAACCTCTATACTAGACAGTGATGCCACCAGCCAGAATGTCTTGCACAGTACACTGTAGAAGTGTTTTAGATTTCAGACACACAGCATGGTAACAGGTCCTTTTGGCCCACGAGCCCGTGATGCCCAATTTGCACCCAATTGATCTACAACCCCCCCCCCCCCCCCATATGTTTTGGAAGGTGGGAGGAAACCGGAGCTCCTGGCCATAAGGAAACAAAGAATTGCCACGAGAAAGAGGGAGTCCTTTCAGAGACGCTAAGTGTCCGTGGATTCATCTCCCGCTGCCTTTCTAGCCGCCCAGACTCCTGTTCGATCCATCAATAACCTGAGCTCTGGATTGGTAGAAAGTTCTGCGGTGTGAACACAGTGACAATGAAAGAACGGTGAAATAGGTCGATGTTGGGATGGTGTGTGGCTTGGTGGGGAAAGGATTGTCTGGATTGAACTTGCATGAGGGGCCTCCTTCAGTGCCTAATGGTTCTATAATAAGCACTCCTTCCCGTTCCCTTGCACTTGCCACGGCCGTACTAATTCCACAGTCACTTCAGCAGAGAAGGTGGCCACTTCGCAGTCTAGGCCCTGCTGCATCAGCCCCCACACAAGGCTCCGTTATCATCCAGCAATCCATTCAACCTCTAAGTGCTGGCCACCTTTGACATTCAGGAAATCGTGGGCGCGTGTGTGTTGTTACAGCTGGGTTTCCCAATTAGCAAAAGATCATTTGCCAAAGATGCACCCACAACCTGTTGCACAGCAGATCTCCAACTGAGGCAAGCAGATGGCTCTGAACATTCTTGCAAGGAGCTTAACTTCCGTTTGACGTGCGTGGGAGGCAGAGGTTTATCAGCTTTGGTCACACACAAGGGGTGAGAGCGCAGACTGGATGTGAAAGACACACTCGAGACTCTACAATCACAGCTTTTCCTAATGTAACAGCCTCTTTGGGGGAGGGAAGGGACTTGGGGAGGGTGTGAATTTCATAATGCTGCAACTGTTTTGAGAAATGTTACCACTAAAAAGTTTTTAACAGACAATCACAAAAATAAATCATTTGGTTTCTGCTCTCCTCTTTCCCCCCACCCCCCTTTCCTTCCCCTTTCCAATTCTCCCCCCCCTCCCTTTACCCTCCCTTCACCCAGCCATCCTTCCTCCTCCTTTATCATTGCTGTCTCTTCCCTCCCTTCTCCACCTACCATTCCCCGCCTTATGACCACCCGTTTCACTTCCCCGCCATCATTTTTCCATACCTTGATGAAGGGCTCAAGTCCAAAAGTGTCAGTTATGTATTTTTACCTTTGCTGTACAAAGGACACTGCTTGGCCTGGAGAGTTTCTCCAGCTTTGTGTACTCTATTTGCGCACGAGAGGCCAAAAGTGGAGGAGAGATAGGGCAGGGAAGATGTACAAGTAGCAGAGGGAGGCAGTTGCGGACAGAAGTTTAAAGTTGGGTGGCACGGTTAGCGCAAAACCCTGTTACAGCGCCAGTGATCGGGACTGGGGGTTCAAATCCCGCGCTGTTTGTAGGAGTTTGTATGTTCTCCTTGTGTCTGCTTGGGTTTTCCTGGTTGGGGGGGCTCCTGTTTCCTCCCACTGTTCAAAACGACCCGGGAGTTGTAGGTCAATTGGGGTAAGTGGGCGGCACAGGGTCGTGGGCCAAAAGGCCTGTTACCGTGCTGTGTGCCTAAATAAAAAAAATTGTATTTGTATAGATCACCACCTTGGACAGTGCAACACTCCTTCAACTCAGCCTCGGACTTTGTTAAATCTCACGGTAACTTTCTGGGCCAGTATTGGAGCAGTACTGGGAACAGATCCTGAACTTAAAAGGAGATGGTGTCAATGCAGCGAGGGAAAATCGTACATACAGATGGGAGAGTGTGGCGCTGGGATCCAAGCATTTGTCACTGCCTTTAAAAGGTTGGTTCATCCAAAAATAAACTGCTTAATCATTGCTAAATTTAAACCTTCAAAAACTGCAGCCGCAGACTTGCAGGCTAAATAACGAAAGATCAAAGGTGTTTCATCAAGACATATTGCATGAAACAGGCACCCCATTACACTAATCCTACTCTAATCACAGTTTATTCTTCCCACATTCCCAAATGTTTCCCCAGATTCTGACCAACTGTGGAATATTAATCTACCTACCCATGTCTTAGGGATGAGATGGAAAAGTGACACTGTAACAGGGAGAATGTGCAGACAGTTCAGGCAGAAGCCTATGTCCAAACTGAATCCAGGCCTCTGGAGCTCTCCAATGAGCAAGTTGCATTCAAGTAACAACTTTAAAGTAGAAACCACCTCTTCTAATTGAATGATATCCTTTCCTGTAGCAAGGAAACCAGAAGGTCACAGAGTACAGCAAACGTGGCCCTAACAGGGGCTGATGGGCCCATGCAGGCTGCAGGCGACTCGTGATCGGGGGACCGGCACGGGTTGCTGGAGACTGGCTCATGGGAACCTGGTATCGGAGTCAGGATTCAAGAGGGTGCTAAGGGCAAGAAGGGCTCCTGAAGGGGTGCTGAAGGCTTCCTGATCCAAAAGTGAGTCGCTGAGTGTCTGTGGGTTTGCCTCCAGCACTCCTGCAGCCTCTGTAGCCACACAGAGTCCAGTCCAAACCATGAACAATTCGAGCTCCAGATCAAAACCTCTGACGAGATCAGGAAGCCTTCAGTCCCCTCAGCACCCCTCCCGCATCTCAGTTCCAATGTCTGGTACCCCTTCAGCCAGTCTACAACCTGGAGTGAGTCCCTTAACTGCAGCTGCCCGCAGTCTGAGTGGGTTCCTCACCTCGAGTCACCAACAGCTGGCTGCCACCCGTGTGTTGTTCCATCTCAGATCCCCCCTCACTGGTCTGCCGCTGTGGTCACCATCCCGTGGGTCGTCTCCTCTGCTTCTCCTTCTCGAATGTTGGGGGGGGTCTCCCATTTCTGATGCTCTGCACCAGTGCTCTACTTACCTGGAGCCCACAACCCCTCGAGGCTGCTGCCGGGCACAGGTGCCGCCATCTTTGGCCCAGACCCCGCGGTCACAGGATTTTAAAATAAACCACGGTCGGCTCCTTTAATGGGCCGTTTAAAGTCTGTGCAGAGCCGAGGTCAGTGAAGCTATTTCATGGCAAAATATATTAATTATTTATACTTAAGATTCCTAACGTCTCGTGGGATTTGAAAAACTTTTCCACGATCATACTCTGTGGGTTACTGGCTCAGTTACATAAGACTGTCACAATTTGTGCTATATCTTTGAATTTGACAGTAACCTTCACACTGAAGCTAATCTGCTCTCCCCACCTCCCTCCCTTTCTACCTCCCATTCTCTTTCTCTCTCCCCCACCCTTTGGAGTCCTCCAGACCAGACCACACAGAATTCTTAGTAATGTTTTTGTGCTAATGTTACTTGTTAATCGTAATTCCCGTATATCACTGAATGTAACGGCAATAGCAGTGAGATAATCAACCAGCAAAATTAAAATTACGCCTTTAAATTACAATATCATACACACAGCCTTAAATAAATTTAGATTTACATAGTTTCGTGTGGTTAAAGTGAAAATTCGGTAAGAATTTCTACACAAGAATAGAGCACTCAACATGGATTTGTGGGAGGAAGGTCATGTTTGACCAATCTGATTGAATTTTTTGAAGAGGTGACTAGGAATGTGGATGAGGGTAGCGCAGTGGATGTTGTCTATATGGACTTCAGTAAGGCCTTCGATAAGGTACCACATGGAAGGTTAGTTAGGAAGGTGCAGTCTTTAGGTATAAATTTTAAGATAGTCAAATGGATTGAACATTGGCTGAAAGGGAGAGGACAGAGAGTGGTAGTGGATAATTGTCTGTCAGGTTGGAGGCCGGTGACCAGTGGTGTGCCTCATGAATCTGTATTGGGCCCATTGTTGTTCGTTATATACATTAATGATCTAGATGATGGGGTGGTGAATTGGATTAGTAAATATGCAGACGATACTAAGATAGGTGGAATAGTGGATAATGAAGAAGGTTTTCAAGGATTGCAGAGGGATTTGGGCTGCTTAGAAAAGTGGGCTGAAAAATGGCAGATGGAATTTAATGCTGATAAGTGTGAGGTGCTTCATTTTGGTAAGAAGAATCAGAATAGGACATATGTGGTAAATGGGAGAGCATTGAGGAATACAGAAGAGCAGAAAGATTTAGGAGTGACGGTACATCGTTCCCTGAAGGTAGAAACTCACGTGAATAGGGTGGTGAAGAAGGCTTTTAGTATGCTGGCCTTTATCAATCATTGCATGGAATATAGGAGTTGGGAGGTGATGTTGAGATTGTATAAGACGTTGGTGCGGCCTAATTTGGAGTTCTGTGTGCAGTTCTGGTCGCCTAATTATAGGAAGGATATAAACAGAGTGGAGAGAGTGCAGAGAAGGTTTACCAGAATGTTACCTGGGTTTAAGCATCTAGAGTATGGGGAGAGATTGGACAGATTAGGTCTTTATTCTTTGGAGCGTAGAAGGTTGAGAGGGGATTTGATAGAAGTATTTAAGATTATGAAAGGGATAGACAGAGTGGATGTGGATAGACTATTTCCGTTAAGAGGAGGAAAGATTAAAACAAGAGGACATGAGTTAAGAATTAAGGGGCAGAGGTTTAGAGGTAACATGAGGGGGAATTTCTTTACTCAGAGAGTGGTAGCCGTGTGGAATGAGCTTCCGGGAGAAATAGTGGCGGCGGAGTCAATTGTATTATTTAAGAAAAGGTTGGACAGGTATATGGATGAGAAGAAGATGGAGGGTTATGGGCATTGTGCGGGGAGGTGGGACTAGAAAGGGGTGTTTGGTTCGGTGCGGACTAGAAGGGCCTAATGGCCTGTTTCCGTGCTGTAATTGTTATGTTAAAACATTATTAGTTACAACGTTATTAGTAGCGGAGCAGAAGCTGGGCTTACGAAAAATATTTTTATTGTTATAACCAACTATAGGGATATTTTTTATTGAAAAGAATACATTTCTGCTGAAGAACTGCACAAAATCTTTCTAAGACAGTCATTGTGGTGCTTTACAAACTGCGTGTAACAAGCAACAATAGACAATGAACCAGACAGTGTTTAATTTTAAAACACTAATTCTATTTCTAACTATCGTCTTAACTTTTAAACTATACTTAACACGAAATCCATTCCCAACTACGCGGAGGTGTTGTGCGAGTGTGATACCCTAACCATTACAGTCCAGGCCAAAATCGGGAAAGTTACTTCAAAGTTCATTCGTTTGAATTCAGTGTTGAAGTGCAGGCCTTCGAAGTTTGATGCCCAGAATTAATGATGAACTGAAGGGGAAGATTGGAGTTGTGGCTGCTACAGATTCACTAATTCTCCTTGTGTTACCTTTGAAGAAATGTCCATCCACATGGTCATCTCAGTCCTGGTCCTTTTGCAGGCAAGACTCGAACTGGGCGGCCTCCACGAAGCTTCCAAGACCCTGGCACCGGTCTCTCCAAGTGACCTTCACTGTTAGTCCCACTCAAAATGAAGCAAAAGTCCCTCCTGGCACAGGTCAATCCACCGAAAAGGCCCAGTCATTCACAGAGCATGCTTTGCTCTGAATTCCAGAAAAATGGCCGGTCACAAGAGCTGTTTTCCCTGCAGCATCAGAGCGGTTCTCCCTCACAAAATCACGGTGTCTTTGCAAATATATCGAATCTGGAACAGACTGTGACAAACCTCCCCTCAGTTCTTCCAACGTATCGAATTATCACTGGGCTGTGCGAAATGTGAACTGAGACTATTCAGTTCCTCCTGTCTATACTATCCCTTACAGTGAGAATCCCATTTTACTAAAATGGGAGCTTGTAATAGGAGTCACTCCCCTCTGATAATGTCACTCAGTGTGGTCTGCACCTCCCTACTGGCACCAGGACCCCGTCCCTTTTCCAAGATTTCAAACCAGACCTCAGGGATGTATTCTGGAGTTTCTGGCAAGGTTCCAGCAACCAAGACCAGAAAGTGTGGCAGTACAAACAAATCAACGACTTGAATAATAATCGACCAAAGAATTTCTCATTTATATCCTGTAATGGGAGAAATTAGACACACTCCGTGTGTCTCGTGAGGGTAGCTGATAATAAGAGAACCCAGTGGGAAATCTCATGAAATAACAACTCTTCAGTTAGTTCATCCTGCATTTTACTGAGGGGTTTCAAGTTCAATCCCCATTCCAGTCAACGTAGATGATTTTGGTCGAACACTTAAACAGAAGCAAGAGTAGCCCATGCAGCCCTCTGCGTCTGCTTGTTCAATGGACCCGATCCTGTCACCCCTTTCAACTACATAAACCATTGGCATGTTGTCCAGTTCCTTTCATGTCCAAAAATATATTGGTCAGTCTTGAACATCCGCAACAACAGCCCTCTGAGATATGAATTTTAAAAGATTTCAGATTAATTGTCAAGTACCTTTATGATATCACATACAACCCTGAGATTCTTTTTCCTGCGGGCCAGGCAGAATTACCACTTATTGGCAGTGCAAAGAAAAACTGGACACAATGGACACGTGATTTAAAAAATGTAAACAAACTTACAATGCAATACAGAGAAAGAGAAAAATCAATAAAATGCACAAGTAAGAGTCCTTAAATGAATCCCTGATTGAGTTTGTTGTTGATGGTGGAGGGGGAGCAGCTGTTCCTGAACCTGGGGGTGCGAGTCTTGTGGCACCCCTACCTCTTTCCTGATGGCAGCAGCGAGAACAGAGTGTGTGCTGGGTGGTGTGGATCCTTGATGATGGCTGCTGCTCTCCGGCGGCAGCGTTCCCTGTAGAAGTCCTGACAGTGGGGACGGCTTGGCCTATGTGGGCTGTGTCCTCTACCTTTTGTAGGGGGATTCACTCAGGGGTATAGGTATCCCATAACCAGACCGTGATGCAGCCGGTCAGCCCACTTTCCACCACTCTTGTGTAGAAATTTGCCAGGGTTTCCGATGTTGTACCAAACCTCCGCAAACTCCTAAGGAAGAAGAGGTGCTGACGTGCTTTCTTCATGGTGTCATTGGTGTGTTGGGTCCAGGAAAGATCATCTGATATATGGCAAATGGTATGTTGGCCTTCATATCAAGAGG
Source organism: Narcine bancroftii (assembly GCF_036971445.1). Lineage (NCBI taxonomy): Eukaryota > Metazoa > Chordata > Chondrichthyes > Torpediniformes > Narcinidae > Narcine > Narcine bancroftii. The sequence continues at coordinate 10,134,277 of NC_091479.1, read as the reverse complement.
GTTTGAGTCTAGGAACAAGGATACCTTACTGCAGCTGTACAGAGCCTTAGTGAGACCCCACCTGGAGTATTGTGTGCAGTTTTGGTCACCTTATCTAAGGAAGGATGTTCTTGCAATGGAGGGAGTGCAGAGGCGATTCACCAGGCTGATACCTGGAATGGCAGGAATGACATGAGGAAAGATTGCGTAAATTGGGATTGTACTCGTGGAGTTTAGAAGATTGAGAGGGGATCTCATAGAGACATATAGAATTCTGGCAAGACTGGACAGAATGGATGCAGATGGGATGTTTCCAAGGATGGGAAAATCCAGAACCCGGGGCCATGGTTTGAGGCAAACCATTTAGGACCGAGATGAGGAGGAATTTCTATACCCAGAGGGTGGTGAATCTGTGGAATTCATTGCCACAGAGGGCAGTAGAGGCAGGTTCATTAAATCTATTTAAGAGGGAATTAGATCTATTTCTTCAGTATAAGGGTATTAAAGGTTACGGAGAGAAGACGGGGACGGGGTACTGAACTTTAAGATCAGCCATGATCCCGTTGAATGGCGGAGCAGGCTCGAAGGGTCGAATGACCTACTCCTGCTCCTATCTTCTATGTTTCTATATAGTGACTCCCAAGAACTTAAACTTGCTCTCCCTCTCCACTTCTGATTTCCCCCAGTGATCACTGGATTGTACACCATAAATCCCTGAATTTTCAAAAATTAATTTGCCTCCTCTTGAAACACCCCCAAATGATTCAGTTTGTAACACCACACATTAAAGCAGCTTACAAACAAATAAAGAATACACTCATAATCCTCCAGTGATTCACCAGCCTCTAGGAGAAGCTCCTATTACAACTGCTCCAGGTGCCATTGAGGCAAGGAATAGGAGGACAGAACAAATCGACAGCAGTGACCCAGGTTCGAATCTGGCACAGAGTATAAGGAGTTTCTACATTCTCTCTGAGGCTGTGTGGGATTCTGCCAGGGGCTCCGGTTTCTTCCCACCAAAATGTACAGGGATTGTCGGGTAATTGGGGAGGCACGGGCTCATGGGCCAGAAGGGCCTGGGGTCAGTGAGGTAACCTTTGCCTCATTGCAGGCGACCGTCAAGAGCTTGGACAGATTTTGGTCACGGGGAATTGTCAGTGACAGATAAGAAAAGAATCGCTGATTATTAAGGTGGCAGGACACTCCTGAACAAGCACAGTGTCGATTCCCTGCTGAGGAGAAGTGGGCTCGTAACGGCTGTTGGCTACATCTTGGGCTGAGCCAAGCAATTAACTTTATAATTAAATATTCCACTAAGTATGGAAGTGATGTTAAGCAATAACAGACAAGTGCATGTGTGGTGGGAGGTAATTGATTTCATGCTGCCTGTCATCAATTAAGACCCATTACACCATTACAAGTCTGTCGCTGTTTCAGAGAGGAAAGTCTGCATTTTTATCGCACAATTCAATGCCCTCAGCGTATCCCAGCCCATAGCGGGGTCACGTAGCTGCCATTTTCTTATACACAGCAAGTTCCCACAGAGAGCAAAGCATTAATGTGCAGATCTCCCGGTTTGGACAGATTTTGGATGAGGTTCAATATTGACTCCAGGACATGAGGGACAATCCTCAGCTGACCTGCAAAATCATGCCTTGGGATCTTCTTGGATCCACCGGAAAGATGAGGCCTCCAATGGACAAAAACTAAGAGCATGAGGAGGCCAATTGGCCCTCAAGCTTGCCCCACCAATCAATTCAATTAGGGGTGATTTTCCCCCTGCCACATCCTCTCTTCTGCACCAGTTCCCAGTCACCCTTAATTCAGATTTCAGATTTATTGTCAGGGTACATACCTGACATCACATACAACCCTGAGATTCTTTTTCCTGTGGGCCAGGAAGAATTACCACTTATTGGTAATGCAAAAAAAAAACTATACAACGTACACATGTAAACAAACTGACTCCTCTCTGTATTGTACAGTTGTTTACATGTACATTTTTTTTGCACTGGTAATTCTGCCTCACCTGAAGGAAAAAGAATCTCAGGGTTGTATGTGATATCATGTATGTACAAGAAATCTGAAAGTACCATCCCCAGGTTTTAATCCATGTGTAACCCAGCCTGCCCTTGACAGGGAGCCCTGAGAGAGTCCCAGTTTACTCCATTCTGTGTCTCCAGCAGGCTCGGCCAGGAGCGGGACATGCCAGATCTGGAGATCATCTCACAGCAGGTGGAGGAGAGCCAGTGCGTTGCCCCCGTGCAGCTGGTCAGCTTCGCCTACCGCGACCTGCCGCTGGCCGCCCTCGACCTCTCTATGGCCGGCTCGCAGCTGCTCTCCAACGTGGACGATGATGACCGGAGGGAGAGGTGAGCTTGCCGCCAGTCACGTCCCATTCCCCCATCGAAACCTTTGTGACTCCTCTCAAATGTCACCCTGAATCACATGGCAGGCATTTCCATGCACTTACCTCTCTCCGCGGAACCACTCAAGCCTGTCTTTATTTCACAACTCACTGTCACTTGATCAATTGCAATTTAAATTGTTGTTGAGTAATTAAATCTGTGATTAATAATTAACAAGAAGCCTCGTACATTTTCAAGATTATTTTATTCTCATCTAATTTTTTTATAACCAAAAATAGATTTTATTCACAATGAATTATGTACAAAAAAGAAAACCATTCAAACTCTTTTCACACATCATATCTATGCATTCCCATCAATGTACATTGTTTCCCCTTTACCCCATACGCTAGGCACCCTCGCTCCGTCCGCACCGGTGACAGACACCTCCCAGTAGCCAACCATTTCAGTTCTGTGTCACAGTCCCACACTCACATGTCTGTTCATGGCCTCATATTAATATCCCACCAAGACCATCTGCAAATTGGAGGGACAACACCTGATTTTTCCATCTGGGCCCTCTCCAACCAGATGGCATTAACATCGACTTCCCCAGTTTCTGCTAACCTGCTTTCCTCTTCCCCCTCCTCCCCTTTCCAGTTCTCCTCCCTCCTTTCATCCAGCCATCCTTCCTCCCCTTGCTCACTACTGTCCTCTTCTCCACCTATCACCTCCTGCCTCTACGACCACCCCTTCCCCCTGCCCCCCCCCAATCTTTTGTTCGGACACCTGCCCACATTTTGATGGAAGGGTTCAAACCCAAAACGTTGGTTATGTATTTTTACCTCTGCTATATAAAGGACACTGTGTGGCCTGCTGAGTTTCTCCAGTGTTGTGCTTTTGCCACCTTTGTGCTTCTCCCCCTCTGTGGTTTGAGGGACTTCCCCTTGGTCTCAGCCCCTCAGTGCCTGGAGTGGACCTTGCCCACAACGGCCTCGCTTTGGCTGCCCCAAGCCTCTGTGCGTCCCTCCGTTCGTCATGTAATAATGCAGAAAATGTTCCATTACATGAAATTTGCCTGCCGTAAGGTAGGTATTGCCTTACGTTAAGAGAGAATGAGAAGCAAAAAAGAGTCCCATCAGAGACACTGTGTCCGTGGATTCGTCTCTAGTGCTCCCGCAGCCTCTGCCACCGCACGGACACCTATTCAATCCATCAGCAAGCCGATCTCTAGGTCCAAACCTCCGACCCATTCAGGAAACATTCAGTGCCCTTCAGGAGCCCTCTCGCCCTCAACGAACACGGGTTCCAATTCCTGGCTCCTGTCAGTGGGTCTCCAGCAGCCTGCACCTGTGTGGGCCCTTCAGCCGCCGAGCCTCTCCCTGGTCTGCTGCCGTGGTTACTGTCCTATGTTTCTCCTCCTGCTCCACTGCTTTCCCGGAGTCTGCAAGCTCTCACGGCCACCACCGCCAATGTTCTCATTATCGACACGGTTGGCGTGACGCCGTTACAACGCCAGCGATCAGGACCAGATTTGGATTTGAATCCCGCGCAGTCTGTAAGGAATTTGTACGTTCTCCCTGTGTCTGCGTGAGTTTTCCCCGGGGGCTCCAGTTTCCTCCCACCCTTCAAAAACCTACTGGTGTTGTAGGTTAATGGGGTGTAAATTGGATGGCACGGACTTGTAGGGCCGAATTGTCCTGTTAAAATCTCTAACCTTTTAAAAAATAAAAATAAATAACAAAATCCCAGAAAGTTGGGCTAGTTCCATGGAAGTTAACATTGCAGCCAACATTAACACAATTACCGGGGTTGGTTGTGATCAGAATAATTCAGGTGGTTCCTCCCTTTCCACACATGTCGCACCATTAAAACCACTTGAAACTGTCAACACAGTAAGTGCTGTCATTAATACTGCTGCCGCATAGTTCCAGAGGGTCCTTGTTTCGATCCTGACCTCCAGTGCTGTCTGTGTGGAGTTTGCCCACTCTCCCTGTGACCAGGTAAAACGTGGAGGTTAGTACATTAGTTGGCTGCTGTGAAACAGAGCATTCTGTAGACAACGTTTCAGGCCTGAGTCCTTCAACAAGGTACAAGAAAAATGGAAGCAGCTTCCCGAACAAAATGGTGGGGAGAGGGGCAGGGGAAAGAGCACAGATCCACAGGCAGGATCAGGGAGGGACAGCACAAGAGCTCTCTCTGTTGAAGGGACCAGTGGGGAAGGAAGTGAGGTGGGAGGCTGGGGAAGCCAGATGGGGGAGGTGGGGATGAGGGCAGAGGGTGGAGGGGGCAAGAAGGGGGAATGTCAGATGGTGGGGGCAGGCGGGGAGGTTAGAGGAGAGGTGGAGGAGAAGAGAGGGTCCTAGGGCCGAGAGGTGGGAAGAAAGGGGAATCTGAAAGGGGTGGATTGGGGTGATCAGGGAGAAGTGTGAGGGGATAAGGTGAAGGGGATGAGCCTGTGAAATTGCTTCTTTGTATGGGTAAATGGTGGGCTCAGGTAACAATTGTTGGGGAGAATAAAATGGGATTGGTGTAAATGAATCTTTCATGGTCCATGCAGACTTGGTGGGCCAGAGTAAACTTTCATGGAAGTCACACTAGCGTTCAGGTGAAATGATTTGGGCTTCACTGTCAAGTTCACCATTCCTAATGATCCCTGATCTTAGGCAGTTCAGAGTGAAGCATAAATTTAAATTTAAATTAAATTAAGATAATTTTATATGGGTTTGCACAACATTGAGGGCCGAAGGGCCTATACTGTGCTGTAGTGTTCTATACATATATCATGGTTACAGGCCATTTCGGCCCACGAGTCTGTGTTGCCCAATTTACAAACACGGTGGGAGGAAACCAGGGCCTCCAGACATGGAGAACGTACAAAATCCTTAAAGACAGTGCAGGATTCAAACCCAGGCCCTGATCACTGGCGCTGTAACGGTGATGCGTTAACCGACGCACCAACTGCGCCGCCCACATTCGGGAATGGGTAATAAATGATCATCTGGCCGACGACATGTGTATCTTGAAAACAAGTAGCTGAAGAAGAATGATGGTTTGTAGCGAGGCAGTCAAAGCTGGAGATGAGAAAGCCATGGATAATAATGGACAAAGTTCAAAGGTCAGATTTATTGCCAGCCTACACACATGACATCACCTACAACCTTGAGATTCTTCTTCCGGCGAGCCAGGCAAAATTTCTACTTATTAAGATTCTCTCCTCGTGTACCCTCACATGCAACAGTCAGGAGGTAGCAAGGAACAAACTGAGCATCTGGAGAAAACGAAACAGAATTATGTTTAATGGCAAAGAAAAGTCAGCGCGAGAAAACCGTCAGGACAGTTTTCCCTCTTACCCGCAGATGCTGCCTATCCTACCTGAGTGTTTCTGATTTTGTTTCTGACTTCCAGCCACTGCAGCATTTGATTTTCCTTCGTTTTTATTTATTCCAGTTGAGCGTCCGAATGTAATGGTTCTACTTGATGCTTCAGTGATTCCATGGTCACATGGAGACATGCTAATAACAACATCTGGGGTGTCCTTTATCATGGCTTTATAACCTGATTTCAACTCACTCGTGAACAATATGTTGAACAAATGACTTTCACAGATGATTATCTGTAAAGTTAATATTCGGCAGTTGGTCGGGACAAATTGCATGCGCGCGCACGCCCCCCCCCCCCCCATGTGCGCACACACAGACACACGCACCAATGCACAGACAAACGGACATACACACATACATTCACGTGCACATGTGCTCACAAATGCGCGCGTGCATACACACACAAACAAATCCAACCTTTACAGACAAATATGTAATTAAGCATACTGATATAGAAACACATACCGTAGATAAAGACACAATCACACACAGACAGCTAGATAAGGAAACCCTAAAGCCCGCACAAAGACATGGAGGAACAAAATCACACACAGACAGCTAGATAAGGAAACCCTAAAGCCCGCACAAACACATGGAGGAACAAAATCACACACAGACAGCTAGATAAGGAAACCCTAAAGCCCGCACAAACACATGGAGGAACAAAATCACACACAGACAGCTAGATAAGGAAACCCTAAAGCCCGCACAAAGACATGGAGGAACAAAATCACACACAGACAGCTAAATAAGGAAACCCTAAAGCCCGCACAAAGACATGGAGGAACAAAATCACACACAGACAGCTTTGCATGCATAACATAAACACACAGATATGTATATACACAAAACCACAAATAATTATGGGCAAAGAGAAACAAACAACATGCACACACTCTCACTCAAATGAAGCTGCTTGCCTGCTTCTCCCCAGGGACGAGAGGAGGAGGCAGCTCTTCCTGCTTATTTAATTAGTGTGCAGTTTAATTTATCTCAGAGGAACGCTCAGGGGCATCTTGTTATCTAACAGGTCACACACACCTGTCTGCTGCAGGAGTAGCCCACAGCAACAGGGAGTCCAGGCACTTCGTCTTCATACATGAAGTAACTTCTCTCAGAATTTAATATCTTGAGAGGGCAGAAGATCATTTTGATGGTTGTTTTCCCAGTGTTGCTTTGATTGGCATTTCTCTGTCTATACCAAGGCTGCAGGTTAATTGACCCTGAACTCACTACAATTCAGCTGTTTCTTCTCTCCTGTTCTGTTATGTTGACTCTCCAAGTGGATTGAGGAATGCAAGGATCAGGTGGATATTCCCTGGTGAGGAAGCTTAAAGGGGTGGCTACATTTACTTCACGTTCTTGGACTATGAGGTCCCGAATTCACAAAGGGATTGATGTCCAGGGTACACGACACAATATACAGTCAGAGAATCCTGCAGTGTAATTTCAATATCGGATGCGTCAGACATATTATAGGTAGCCTGATGATTTGAACTTGAGTGAATGGTTCACTCAGCTCCTTAGTGTGGTAGTATTGGTAAAAGACTTTAGTCTCGTGGATGACCAGTGGAAACCTTTGACTAGTTTTAAGGTCTCCTTGCCTGACTTGATTGGATCACGTGTAACCAGGTTACAAGCCAAAATTATGCCGTTATTGTGTGGTGATCTAGATGTCCTGGCCACACGTTGTCCGTTAATGCAGACCCTCTGTTCTACACTCCACCAACCCCCCCTACCAGCTCCAATTGGCTGAAGCCTTGTTGTGGGAGACGAGCGGCAGTTTGGCAAGTGGTCCTGCTCAGTGTTGGGCTCAACTGCTTCCTGGTGGCTGCGGTGGTCTTGGTCGTTCTACTGTTGACTCTGGAACTCCTCATTGATACCAAGCTGCTTCAATGTGAGTACTGTGTTCATATTAATCAGTGAGTACTGACCCCCATGACCACTGACCCACCTGTTTTCTTGACACTTGGTGTGACGGTGATCTGAGGGTATAGTACTCAGAGCGAATACTGACTCTAGTGTTACTACAGGTACAGTACCCCTTATCCAAATACCCGAAATCCGAAATGATCCAAAATCCAAAACTTTTTTCGTCTGTGGTCCCATGAGGTAACACATAACAGAGTTCAGAAATCCCGATCAGAGAACGGGAAGTAGCGGACGTACGTAGTGCGTAATAGCGTGTAGATTTTCATTATATGTCTACTTCAGATCATTTGTACAAATTATTTGTATTGTAATGTGAATGCATTATCTTTAACCTTGTGTGAGCGAGGGCATTTTTTAAATGGTGTTCCGAAATCTGAAACTCTTCACACATTTCGGAAACGGGGAACTCGACCTGTGTTACTCCATATTGGTGCTGACCCCAGTTCTAGTGTTACACAGAGAGAGCTCCATTGTGAGTGGGCAAGGTTACGCAGAGTGTATACAGACCCCAATGTAGCAAGGCTACACTCTCCTGAATATGAAGTTACAGTGAGTACAAACCCAGTGCTAGTCTTTGTCTCGGTAACGTGTAAACTTCAGGGCAGTCTGAGTATTAACCTTGCTGTGTGTGAATATTGACTACTTTACAATGCTACTCAGTATGAATACTCATTCTAATGTGCCACATTACTCCAGCGTGTGCTTCTTTGCATGAGAAGATCCCAGAGTTACTCATTGTACAGGCCCCATTGTCAGCACGAACCCCGATGTGTGATGTTACTGACATTGTGCATTGTTAATGTACTAACAATTCTGAGACCTCTCCTCTCTTTCCGAGAGAAAAGTCTGTCATCGTCTTCATGTTTTCTAATTAATGTTCTTCCTTTTTGTCCTCGCCCATGTTGAAGTTACCAGTGCGTTCCAGTTTGCTGGAGTCATTCATTGGATAAGTCTTGTTATTCTCTCTGTCTTCTTCACAGAGGTGAGTGTTTGCTGCAAGCCTCCGGTTACTGGCCGCTTGTTCAACAGTGATTCGTAGTGCTATTGATCTCCTGTTTGATGCTGCAACACTAACTCACTGGTGTCTCCTTTGGCACCCCGGACCGAAGGGCTGGTTAAGGTGTCAACTTCAATGGGATGTAACGCTGAAGGCTTTGTCATTTGACCAGCCCTGTTGATCTACTGAAACATCCCACCTGAGCCTTTTTGATTCTCCTAATAAAAACATAGAAATGTTGGAGGAAGTCAGCAGGTCTCACGGTGTCCATAGGAGGTAAAGTACCTTGAAGAAGGGCTCAGGCCCGAAATGTCGGCGATATACCTTTGTTTTTTTATGGGTGCTGATTTCCTCCAGCATTTCTAAACATCGTTACCTCCTGTGGACGCTGCGAGACCAGCCAGCATCTATGTGTCTGCGTATGCAGACTTTCAGGTTTCACTTTATTGGTTCCCCGGTCAAATAGGAATCAAAGAGGCTCTCTATTAACCACTTAGAAGACTGTTTCGTTTAGAATACAGCACGGTAACAAGCCCTTCCGGCCCACAAGACTGTGCCTCCCAAATACATCAATTAACCTACAAACCCTGTACGTTTTTTGAAGGGTGGGAGGAAACCAGAGCACTCGGAGGAAACCCACACGGACACGAGGAGGGGCGAACAGACAGCGCGGGATTCAAACCCCGGTCGCTACGCTGTGGTAGTGTTGCGCTTCTCAAAACCTGACTTGTTTCCCCATCTCCAATGATCTGTAATAAAAGTCCATAAATTATTTTAATTTTAAGACCTAGCATCTTTTCTGCTGGGTTTAGTTTTGGAAATTAATTTTCTATTCCTGGGCGCCTCAGCCAGTCCAATGACTGGCATGTATTTGGAGGGTCCTGAACTTGTGAAATTTGTGAAATAGATCCAGGTGGCTTTTTTTTTTAATGCGTTTCATCCAATCCCTTCTTAGTAGTTTTGTTGCCCATTAACTTCTCCAACAAACCAGCTGGATTTAAGTCACTCAGTGAAGTTAGTTTCCCTTCACTGAAGTTACAGGCCCAGGGTTTGAACCTCCCCTTCAATTCACTCATCATAAAGAGCGCCAAATCTACAAAAAACAATGTCTGCACTGTTATAACCACCAAGCTTTTCTTGCCTAATAGTAACTGTTTATATTATCTTTTTAATTTAATGTGTACTAATGTGATGCATTTTTACAAAGTACCTGTTCGGCTTTAGTATCTAAGAATTTCGGTGCATATCATGTATAAAAATCGACCCACCTATTTTTGCCCCCGGCCGCCTGCCCATCCGAGCTCCCGACTCCCCGGCCGTGGATCCTTGCCCCGACCATATGCCCATCCAAGCTCCTGACAGCCCGACCGCCAACCCTCCGAGATCCCGACGTGCTGACCATCCACCCATCCGACCTCGTGACGCCTCGGCTGCCCGCCCATCTGAGATCCCGGCGCGCTGACCATCCACCCATCCGACGCCCATCTGAGCTCCCGACGCCCCAATCGCGGATCTTTGGCCCGGCCACCTGAATACCAGATCTCCCAGAGCCCGCGCCATAGAATCTCTCCTAGGCCCCGGACGGCTGCCCATCCGACCTCCCGAGCCCCGAACGCGGACTTACCACCCAGTCCTAACCATCCCAACTACCGATGCCTTGAATGACGCGGGAACTTACTGCAGTCAAAAGAAGTATCGTGTAAAAATTGATTCCCCCCAGCCCCAAATTTGACTCAAATAATTGGTCCCCAAAACTTAACTATTTCACGAGTGTATATGGTATGTACGTTATACAATGTGTGAAACAAGAAATTCCACAGATACTGTGATTGTAGTTAATACAACCAGATGGCATTAACAGGGACTTCTCCGGTTTCTGCTAACCTGCTTTCCATTCTCCCTCCTTTCCCTTTGTCTTCATTCCTTTAGCTCTCCACCCTCTTCCCTCTCCATTCACAGAGCCATCCCCCTCCTCCCCCTGTTTGCTGCTGTTCCCTCCCTCCCTCCTCCACCTTCTGCCTGTGGGACCATGCTCTTCCCCCTGCCCCTACCATTTTGTTTGAGCGACTGCTCACATTTTACTCATACCTTGATTACAAAACGTTGGTTCTGTATCTTTATCTTTGCTACATAGAAGTCACTGTTTGACCAGCTGAGTTTCTCTAGCAATTTTATTTACTTAAACCGCGGGGCCTGCAGACGTTTGTGTTTTACAATTGCTCTTCAGCAACCTCACCTCCTGTGAAACACTCAGGGACGGGAAAGGCGCTGTGCAGATGCAAGCTTTCATTCTTTTGCCCAGCATCTGCTGGCCGCTCCAGATCACGTTGAAAGAGTTGACATCTACGGCAGTACACCTGATCCTTATTCAGACTAAATATACCTTGTAAGGGATTTTAATTCAAGACTTGGCAATAATTCACATGATCAGATGATCCAGAGTGACACAGACACCAAAAAAAAACCCTTAGAATTAATTTTAAACTTTCTGCTGACTGAACATCCCAGCTCATCTTGATTTCCTTTCATTTTGACTTCTCTTCCCATTTATTCAAGGGAAATGGGCTAGTTCATTCACCTTTAATGGCTGCATTCATCAGCCGTTCCCATTGTGAAGCACCGTTGATTTTCCAGAAGGATCTTTTTTAAGTCTTTTCATTCAAGACAGCAATTGTAACATTAACCAGGGCTGAATCCATCGGTGTCTTCCTCTGCTCTCAGTAATGTTCCCCGCCCTCAAACCCAGGCATCCTCTTTCCTGTGGTCAGGCCAAGCAACAATGGAAAAGGTGTTGAGGCGGGAGTGGCCAAAGTTTTTTTTTTGCTTGTGGACCACACACAGAAAAATACAAGGAGTCACAGGCCGAACAATATTAAGTCTGGCAGTTTGCAACCAATTACGCTGGCACAAAAAGTGTTTTAGACCAGAAAACCCCGGTACCATTGAAAATTCATTTTCTATCAAAATAACTCTACAACACTCTCACTGAACAGTTTGGCTGTTGATATTACTGCAGCTTATTGAGGTGTGCTCACATATTTCAGTCGCCATTTATGGTAAATCTTCTCTGAACCCTCTTCAACCCCAGCACATCTTTTCTCAAATACGGCACCCAAAACTATACACCTCCAAGTGAGATCTCACCAGTGTTTTATCGTCTCAACGTGTTATCCATGATCTTGTACGCTATCCCTCCAGATATGAACGCCAACATCACATTCACCCTCTTCACCGTCGACTCAACCTGGAGGACTCCCAAGTCCCTATCAGAAATTTGAATTTTCTCCCCATCTAAATAATGATCTCCCCGTCTATTTCTTCCACCAAAGTGCCTGACCGTGCACTTTCCAACACTATCTTTCATCTGCCACCTCTTTGCCCATTCTCCTCATCTATCCAAGTCTTTCTACAGCCTTTCAGTATCGTCAAAGCCTCCTCCTATACCACCTATTCTGCAAACCTAGACAGAACATAAAGAGAAGTGATTTCCACCTTAAATATACCTAATCATCCAACCCCCAGCACCCCCTGGGGGTAGAAAATTCCAGAGATTCACCGCCCTCTGAGAGAAGAACTCATGCATGCAAGTTCTAAATCTAAATGATTGCCCTCCTACCTGGTAACTATGTCCCCTCAGCTGCCACTTAGTGCGGAAAGTCGAAAGATGGAGCCGATCCTGTCATCCGACTCATGGACAAAGTTTGTGGATTTAAAGAGCACACAGATTTGGTGTTCGAAACAATGGGTGATTTATTAAACCAGGGTCGGGTCCGATGGGGGCATCTGTAGGCATTGCCCCTTCTCCAAACGAGTTGTGCCCCCATACAGTCGCGGCCATCCCTGGCCGTTAGGTCCTCCCACGCCAGTAACGTCTAGGTTGACGCATGCTAGCGACTCTCCACCCATCCCCAGCCAGGTCACTAGCCTGCATCAGGCATCAGTAGTGTTTAGTGACACTTGGTTCAATAAAACGAGCGGCCTCATGCCCCATGATGGAGGGGCAGATGGCGTTAACAACAGGTAGGTCCCAGCTATCACCCTCCCCAGTAGGTTCCTGCTAGCACACCCCCCCCCCCACAGCTGAGCAAGCCCCCTCTAAATCGCTAATGCCCCCCTCTATCATACATTCTGCCACTGACCCTATATTAAACTGATTTTCATGAGGAGATGATCCAGGTTCAGGTTTTATACTCCTCAATGATTAAATAAACTTAGTTTTACAGATTTGATGACAGAATGGGAGTGACAAAAATCTCGTTACTGGCAAGATAAAGATTGATTACAGAATAGGATGCTTTATTATCCAGAGTGAAACACGGCAGTCTGCAGATGCTGCGATTGTGGTGAAAACATAGAAACGCCAGAGAACCTCAGCAGCGTCCAAAGGAGGTAAGGATATATCGCCGACGTTTCGGGCGCCCGCCTGCTTTTTGCTCGTACCTTGACGAAGGGCTCAGGCCTGAAATGTCGGCGATATACCTTTACCTCCTATGGACGCTGCTGAGATCCTTGGCATTTCTGTGTTTTCACCACAATCGCAGCGTCAACCGACTGTTGTATTTCACTCCCTCTATACTCAGTCTGGTTCCTTGTATCTTATCCAGTAACAACATGAAACCTGGAGACCATGTTACCTTATTGGATTGGTTCCGTGTTGTATTTTTCCACAGCTTTTGCTATTTAGAATGATTTTGACTTTACCAAGCAGGGTTTGAACTTTGATATTTGTGTGCCAAGAAACTGCTCAACAGTGGATTCTCCAGTTCTGAATTTTGCGGTGCACAGTATCCTTTCAAAATGAATAGTGAAACATTTAATTAATCTAAAAGGTCATGTCTCTATTTTGTTTGATCTTTTTCTCTCTCTCTCTCTCTCTCTTTCTCTCTCTCTCTCTCTCTCTCGTTCAGACTATCTTCAGAATTGTTGTCCTTGGGATTTGGGATTACATCGAGAACAAAGTGGAGGTACGTTCTGGAGAAATGTCTGCAGATCCCGGCCCTTCATCCTAAAGCCCATTAGTTGAGTTTAAGTTCACAGTTAAGTGAGATTCCCTTGTAGAAAGCAGCTTGAACTGATGCAGAGTAATTATTGCAGATTGGATGTGGCTTAAACAGAGGGAGATCCCCGTCCTCTGTCCAAAATCTCTCCACCAGCTAACCTGAATTGATTAATGGAACCAAAGGGGCACTGTAGGAGCAGGGAACTGGTGAGGCCACATCTGGAGCACTGCGTGCAGTTCTGGTCTCCTTACTTGAGGAAGGATGTTCTGGCTTTGGAGGTGGAGCAGAGGTGATTCCAGGGATGGAGTGGTTGGCCTATGAGGAGAGATTGAGTTGTCTGGGACTGTACTCACTGGAATTCAGAAGAATGAGAGGGGATCTGATAGAAATATAAAATTATGAAAGTCCTCTTTAAGATAGAAGTAGGTTAGCTGTTTCCATTGGTGGGGGAGACCAGAACTAGGGGACACAGCCTTAAGATTCAGGGAGTAGATTTGGGACGGAGATGAGGAAGAACTGCTTTTCCCAGAGGGTGGTGAATCTGTGGAATTGAAGCAGTGGAGGTGACCTCAGTGAAAATATTTAAGACAAGGGTGGATAGATTTTTACATAGTAGGGAAATTGAGGGATGTGGGGAAAGGCAGGTAGGTGGAGATGAGCCCATCATCAGATCAGCCATGATCTCATTGAATGGAAGAGCAGGGTTGATGGGCCGAATGGCCGACTTCTGTTCCTATTTCTTTAAAGGAACTGACAGCGAAGGAATGCAGAGAGTGGTTGCAAACAGTTGTTTCTTGATCTGGAGGAGGGAATGTTGACTCTCCAGGATCGTTGTGTGGACCAAGGCTTTTCATGATGTGTATTAATAGCAGACTTCTACATTTAACCCTCAAGCTTTTCACGATCTGGGCATCTCTGACAGTGAGAATGTGAAATTAAAAGGTTGACAGACAGGGAGGGAGAATAACTGCACTCCATTCTCTTGTTTATTCAATAAGGTTGGAGATGATTATGAACTCCGTATTTGGCAAAGACCGTAAAATACTATTAACCATTGGGTAAAGGACATGACGCCGGTTAACGAATCCCAAGAAAATTCTGTGTGTACTTATCTGGTGAAAGTTTGTTTGAATGTTCTGGAAACCTGGAAGATTGTCTATATAAATAGGTAACCTGTGGGCCACGAAGCAGACTTGTTTAGGGCAAGGCTAGCTGCTCCTGGCAATGCTTCTTGCTGCAATGGAGTTCTCATGCTTTGCAAAGTGAATATAAAACATTTTGCAGGTGCACTCATGTTTGTTTATCAAGCAGCTTCAGGTCCACCTTAACACCAGCATTTATTGCCCAACCCCTTCTTGCCCAGGAGAGGGCAGTGGTGAGCTGTGCAGGCTGGTGAATTCACTCCCACGGAACTGCTGCAAGGATTTCCAGAAGTTAGACCCAATGTGGCAGGGGGCTGCAATATATCTCCAAGTCAGGGAAACTGCAGACAGTCATGTTGCCATGTAACCGACTCCTAGGTCAGTGGTTCTCAATCTTTTTATTCCCACTCACTTAACCTCCTTAAGTAATCCCTTACTAACCACAGACCATCTATTGCACTAATCACAGACTTTAAGTATTCCCTTTGCCATTGGTGCTCTGTGATTAGTAAGGTGGGATGTGGGTGGAAAGAAAAAGATTGAAAACCACTGTTTTAATCGTCCCTCATTGACTCGTTATATGAAAGGTTTCGTAACTCCAAAGGAAATGGACCAATGACAATTTTTCTCAAGGTAAGTATTTCAATAACAATTGGGCCTAGAGCAGTAGCTCTCAACCTTCCCTCTCCACTCATATTTCACCTTAAGCAATTCCTTACTAATCACAGAGCACCGATGGCAGAGGGATTACTTAAAGTGGGATGTGAATGGGAAGAAAAGGGTTGAGAACCACTGATCTATAGCATTGGATGACATAGGTGCTCTGTGGTTAGTAAGGGGTTGGTTAAGGGGGGTCTGTGAGTGGGAAAAAATTGTTGAGAGCCACTGGTTAAAGAAGACCACCTTAACTAATCTGACACAGAGTTTATTTTAAATTATATCTCTGCTCTTCTATTCCTCTTGAAATGAACACCAGGGTTGCATGTTCCTTCTTCACCTCCGACTCAACCGGCAAGTTTACCTTCAGGCTGTCCTGCACGAGGACTCCCAGGTCCCTTTGTACCTGTTCTTTTCTCAGTTTTCACCCCATTTGGAAAATAGTTTGCCCCTTTATTCCTTCTACCAAAGCGCATGACCCTACACTTTCCAACATTGTTATTTCATTTGCCACATCTCTGCCCGTTCTCCTAATCCAGTGGTTCTCAACCGTTTTTTCCCCCACTCACATACCACCTACACCAGTGGTGCTCTGTAAGGGATTACTTAAGTTGAAAGGATGAAAATCACTGCCCTGGTGGTTAAGCTGCTGAGCTTGTGGCCAATTTCAAAAGAGGGAAGGAAACATTTAGAAAGACGGACAATTAAAGATTTAAAGAGCGATGCCCCCATTGAACTCGTGTGCAATTTAGCAATTATGTTTGATGAGATATCAGGAATGGACGGGAATATTTGTGGGTGAGCACTGAGGTTCAGTTAGATGTCCCTTGAATTCTATCCCAGCAGAACACACCTTGAGTGGGAACTCTGAAGCATGGCCCGTAGCATTCATTCACGACCATGCTGGCGTCCAGCCACCATGTCTGATTGAGGTGAGACGCGGTCACAGCTGCAGTTCTCTTTTGCAGGTGTTCGATGGCGCGGTCATTGTCCTGTCCTTGGCGCCGATGGTGGCTTCGACTGTGGCAAATGGGCCCAGCAGCCCGTGGGACGCCATCAGCCTGATCATCACCCTTCGAATTTGGAAAGTCAAGCGCATCATTGATGGTGAGTGGTAGCTGTCAATGTTTCGCTGCTCCTCTCCTTCCTGGGAGCAGGGGCTTACGTCATTGACTCAAGAATGTTTGCGGCACCTTTCACCTTCTTCAAGATCAGGTTGTTTACAATAGCGCAGAATGGGAGGAAAGGTTAAGATCCAGCAGGTAAAATGGTAAAAGTCCCAAAATTCGGACTGATCAGGGTCCGAATTTTTGGATTTTCCAGAATCTCAGGCAGTATAAGTGTGTCGCTTACATAATGCACGCACGCAATGTACACACGTATTGCACGTGTGTAATATGTGCACATTATACATGCATGTAATACAGGCACGTGGGCACACAAAAACCAAGAGTTATCAAGGTTCAGATTCCCTGGTGGTCTGGATTTCTGATATCCAGATTTTTGAGTTTTTACTGTAATAGCATCCTGGGAGTGGCAGAAATGCGCTGTGTGATCACCATCAGTTAGCCCAGCCATTCTCAACCTTTTCTTCAGTTCTCTCCTAGGACTCCGCTCAAAGTTTATGGGCCCACTTCTTTGTGAAGCAGTCAAGTTTTGGTTTCTTCCATACTTCTCTCCTACTGACGACATAAACTTTTTTTTTAATGTCCTGTGGTCCCCAAGGGGATTGAAGGGGCCCTGTTGAGAATGACTGAGTTAACTCAGGTCAGACCCAGAACTATGGCAAAGAAAATCTCCCTCTGAGGAAAGAGACATGTCCCAGATGTTAAGAGTGCCTTTTAATTTTAAATTTTGATGTACAGCCCCTTCCGGCCCATGAGCCCGCGCTGCCCAAATACCCCAATTTACCTACAACCCCATATGTGTGAGGAAACCAGAACCCCCAAGCAGACACAGGGAGAATGTAGAACGCAGGATGCGAACCCAGATCACTGGTGCTGTTAAAACATTGTGCTAGCCGCTATGCTAACCTTGCTGCCCTTTCTTCAACCTAAATTTCCACATCTCGAGTGATTAGTGCACACCGTTCCGAATAATATTTACTGTCTGACTCGAGACTCTATGGGGGCATTTTATCTGAATATAAAAACATAGACAAGTTGATCTCTCAAACCTGTTCCTGTATCACAGCTGATCCGATCTTCTCCATTCCCCACCTGTTTCCCTATTCCTAGTTTCAGATTTATTGCCAGAGTACGAAAATGACATCACATCCACAGACCATATCCAATGCACGGTTCGATCCAGTTTACAAGCCCCATTCAGTGTGGGCTTGATTTGACAGTACAACAATAAGTTGGAGGTGCAACACCTAATTTTCCGACTGGACCCTCTCCAACCAGATGACATTAATATTTTCCAGCCTACTTCCCTTTCTCCCTCTCTTCCCCATCCCTTTGTTATCTTTTCTCCTCTACACCCCCTTCCCCCTCCATTCGCAGAGCCATCTCCCCTCCCCTGTTTGCTGCCACACCCTCCCTCCCTTATCCACCTATTACCTCCTGCCTGTGGGACCGTCCCCTTCCCCGTCTACATTGTTCTCATACCTTGGGACAAAGTAAGTGTAGTGGTTAATGTAACACCTTTACAGGGCCAGCGATGGGGACTGGGGTTCGAATCCCGTGCTGTCTGTAAGGAGTTTGTACGTACTCCCCATGTCTACGTGGGCTTTCCCCGGGGCTCCCATCATTTGAAAACATACCGGGGGTTGTAGGCAAATTGGGCGGCTCACACTTAAGGAATGAAATGGCCTGTTACCATGCTGTATGTCTAAATGTAAAATTTAAATTTGATGAGGGGGCTCAGGGCCTGAAACTTTGGGTACGTATCTTTATCCAGTGCACGGACCTCATCAATGGGATCAGTAGAGTTAAGAACTTGATTGTCGTCATGGGCCTGGGCTGTATCTGTGACTCAATGCTCCTCAAGTTTATTACATAAGTTGTTTGCATTGGTGGGGGTGTCCAGAACTAGGGGACATGGCTGCAAGATTCAGGGGAAGATTTAGGACAGAGATGAGGAGGAACGGCTTTTCCCAGAGGGTGGTGAATCTGTGGAATTTGCTGCCCATTGAAGCAGTGGAGGTGACCTCAGTGAACAAGGTTGGATAAATTTCTACATAGAAAGGGAATTAAGGGTTATGGGGAAAAGGCAGGTCAGTGGAGAAGAGCCTATTACCAGATCACATTGAATGGAGGACCAGGCTCGACGGGCCAAATGGCCGACACCTGCTCTTAGGTCTTAAGTTCTTCAGTTGACAGTACAGATACAACCTGACGAAACAGCCTTTCTCTGGACACACACAGTACACTGCACATAACCATCACAGATAAACATAAAGCCATAATTTCAAATAAATATAAGTATTTCAGGTGATTTATTCCGATATTGTTCATCAGTTTCACAATCCGAGAGAACAAGCTGTTCCCCAGTCCGGCAGACCTGATTTTGAACCTCCTTGCCCCTCCTTCCTGATGGTCAGAGATACTGAACACTGGATGGAGAGGGTCCTCTATAATTCTTTGAGCCCTATTTAAGCCACGATCCCGGTGATTGTCGTCAGTGGAGGAAAGGCGGGCCCCAGTGATCTTCTCGGCAGTTTCTCGGCTGTCACTGGCAAGTCACCATTATCCTGGTTTGGTTCCAAGATGCAAGCACAGACCCTCGCTGTAGTTGGTTAATGCATCCGTCCTTGTTGAAATCCTAATCCACAGGAAAATTAGTGCCAGTGCAAAAAATAGCCCGTGGCTGTTGCAGTCGGTTCACACAGAACTAGCCCCACAATTAGTCAAATATAGAAAGTTGACGGCGGCAAGATGTACAGGTTGAAATGGCAGGAAGCCAGTTCCAATTTCTTGCACTATTTTGTAATGTGGTTTTTGTAAATGTTTGCACTGCAAACGTTGCTGCAAAGCAGCGGATTTCGTGACATGTCCATGACGATAAATTCTGATTCTGGGTCAAGTGACAGATTTACCACAGGGAGAATAAATCACGTACGTCTTGTGTTTCTGGGCTGGATAAGAGCATGTTCAGTCCATAGTTTTAGGTTGTGGAATGAGCCCACGCTGAGCACCAGCCCACTGTGGGCGTTGCTCAGGAAGTTATTCGAGGTGGGTCTTTAATCCACTGAGGTGAGGTGGTCCTGAGGTGAGGAGGTGCAGGACTGGCTGGAGTTCAGATGGAATTGGGTGTTGGCAAGTGATGTAAAAACACACAAACACTGGAGGAACTCGATAGGTCACATTGGAGGCAAATCGGAATCAGGATTTTTTGTCACGAACAAGTCATGAAATTTTGTGCCAACGTTCATATTGCGACCTTCCTATAAAAAAATTAAAATACTAGTGCACGAAAAGTAAGGCAGCGTCTTCGGTTCATTCAGGGATCTGATGGCAGAGGGGAAGAAGCCGTCCTTGTGCCGTTGGGCGCTCGTCTTCAGGCTCCTGTACTTTGTTCCCGATGGTAGCAGAGTGAAGAGGGCCTGGCCAGGGTGGCGGTGGTGGGGGGGGGGCTTTGAGGACGGAGGCTGCTTTTTTAAGACACCGCCTCGAGTAGATGTCCTCGATGGAGTGTCGTCTGGTGCCCATGATGTCGCGGGCCGAGTTAACAACCCTGTTTATTCTTGTCCTGGCTGGGAGGTCCAGACTTCCTTTCTCTCTCCATGTGGATTTGTGCTGCGCAGTTGGCAGGCCTCCACAGCCTCTAGGACACCTAGAGGTCACATGGGCGCTATAGAAATGCAGCGCTGCCTCATTTTTGTTTGTTGTTAAGCTTCTCTGATCTTGTCAGACTGACGGGCAAGAAACAGCACGTTATCTTCCTGCGGCTTGGACCAGAAATAACCCCATTTTAATCTTCGTGACTGCATTAATGCAGATTATTCTGAATTCCCATCCAGTTCATCAGTCCAAATTGTATTTGTGAGCTCTCGTTTGCTAATCAGCGTTGGACTGGTTCATCAGGAACAAGTGGAATATCATTAACGTTTTTACTTGGCCGTCTGCGTCTAGTTGAAGAGTCAACCAATTTGGACAACAAATTTAAATTCCTGTTTTTAATGAGCCATCAGGCCTTTTCGGAGAATCTCTGTGTCGTGAACATTTCAAAGACAGCCAGCACTCGCTTTCCGGGGATTGCTAATATCAAAGATAAGAGTCCAAGGATAAGATTCAGCCTCTGCTGTTCCACTGTTTAACAGCGCTGATCTGCACCTCTGCATTCCTAATAAAACTCTATCAGACTCACTTCTGAAATTCTCAGTTACTGTATATACTCAATAGACAACAGATGCAGGAGTAGGCCATTCGGCCCTTTGAACCAACACCGCCGTTCATTGTGATCATGGCTGATCACCTACATTCAGTTCCCCGCTCCTGCCTTCTCCCTGCATCTCTTGACTCCACTAAGAGGTCTATCTAACTCTTTCTTGAAAGCATCCAGAGAATTGGCCTCCACTCCCTTCTGAGGCAGAGCGTTCCACAGATCCACAACTCTCTGGGTGAAAAAGAATTCCTCAACTCCGTTTGAAATGGCTTACCCCTTATTCTTAAACTGTGGCCTCCGGTTCTGGACTCCCCCCAGCATTGGGAACAGGTTTCCTGCCTCTAGCCTGTCCAATCCCTTAATAATCTTATATGTTTCAATCAGATCCCCACTCATCCTTCTAAATTTCAGCGTATACAAGCCCAGTCGCTCCAATTTTTCAACATATGACAGTCCCACCATCCCGGGAATTAACCTCGTGAATCTGCGCTTCATTTCCTCAATAGCAAGAATGACCTTCCTCAAACGTGGAGACCAGAACTGCACACAATACTCCAGGGGTGGTCTCACCATGGCCCTGTACAACTGCAGAAGGTCCTCTCTGCTCCTGTACTCAACTCTCCTTGTTATGAGAGCCAACGTGCCATCAGCTTTCTTCCCTGCCCGTTGTACCTGATGCTTACTGTCAGTGTCTGATGAACAAGGACACCGAGATCCCGTTGTACTTCCCCTTCCTAACTTGATGCCTGTAACAGTCAAGTTTTGGGGACCAATTTTCAGGGTAAAATTTAAGGGGTTGACTATTACACAATTTCTGCCGGTGGCGAATCTGTCTGCCTTACAGCCGAGTGTTCAGCAGCACAAGGACGGCTTCTTCCCCTCCGCCATCAGATTCCTGAATAATCAGTGTACCCCAGACATTGCCTCACTTTGACTTTTCGTGCACTGTTTGGTGGTTTATGTCAATGTTTGGTCTGTGAAGAGTCGCAAAACAACGAATTTCGTGACATGTTCCTGAAGATAAATTCTGATTCTTATTATCACGTGGCAACAAACAAAATATTTGATCCTCCGTGGCTCACATTTGGATTGTGCGGTGACCGGTAGTTTCCTGTGATTTAAAGAACCTGCGCTGCCTGAGTATGTGGTCTGGAGGGATTGTGCGAACATTGGGAGGCATTTCCATAGTACAATGTCCAGTCCCAGGATGTTCTAAAATCAACCGCTTTCTTTATCAAAGGAAGGGATAATAAATAGTTTTGAGTCCAGGAGTTGGGATGTTACGGTAAAGTTGTATAAGACATTGGTGAGGCCCCATTTGGAGTGTTGTGTGCAATTTTGGTCACCGAACTACAGGGGTAGGGACTTATGCAACAAGTCAATCCCTTAAATCTCAATAGGACTGAAAGAGTGCAGAGATTTACTAGGATGTTGCCTGGACTTTAGAAACTGAGTTACAGGAAAAGGTTAAACAGCCTAGGACTTTATTCCCTGGAGCGTGACTTTGAGACATCTGGTATTGAGTCTCCCTCTGGTGGCGGAACCTTTCAATGACAACTACTCTTTATATCTGGGACCAAAGCATGCTGTTATTTTAAATGATACAATATGATAGAAGGCCCTTCTGCCCATTTAACCCATGCTTCCCAATTACACTGAATTATCTACAACGCCATATGTTTTGGAGGGTGGGAGGAAACCAGACCACCCTGAGAAAATCCATGCAGGCACGGACAGCACCGGTTTTGATCCCTGGCCGCTTGCGCTGTAATCTTATCTTTTGCATCAAATTATTCCCTTTGATTTATCTTCCTTCACTGCTCATTTGGAGCTGGGAATTGGATCAGGGAAAGATTGCTAAATTTTGAAAGCCGCCGCTACCTGTGCCAGTGTAGTGTCTGAGTTCCCCCTTGTAGCGCGTCGAATGACCTGTTGGCTTTTATGAGCAAAGGACTGGAGCTTAATACATCGACGTCGACCAGTCCAGACTGACCTGGGTCTGGTTAGGAGCATCCCTTTATGACCCGCCAGTAGGTGTGGCTACGGCTCTTTGCCAATCACTGTTGCTTTATGCAAATATATACAAATATAGGCATTGGTGATTTCGAATTATGTCATTCCGGTGGGTTAGAAGGAGCACGTTCAGCCCATTGACTCCATGGCAGCACCTTGTCAAGCCATCCATTCTGTCGCACACTTTCACTGCATCCCCAGCAGTGGATCCCCCCTCCCCCCACTATTCTGTCTTGGGCCCATTGTTGTTCGTTATATACATTAATGATCTAGGTGATGGGGTGGTAAATTGGATTAGTAAATATGCAGACGATACTAAGATAGGCGGAATAGTGGATAATGAAGAAGGTTTTCAAGGATTGCAGAGGGATTTGGGCTGCTTAGAAAAGTGGGCTGAAAAATGGCAGATGGAATTTAATGCTGATAAGTGTGAGGTGCTTCATTTTGGTAAGAAGAATCAGAACAGGACATACGTGGTAAATGGGAGAGCATTGAGGAATACAGAAGAGCAGAAAGATTTAGGAGTGACGGTACATCGTTCCCTGAAGGTAGAAACTCACGTGAATAGGGTGGTGAAGAAGGCTTTTAGTATGCTGGCCTTTATCAATCATTGCATGGAATATAGGAGTTGGGAGGTGATGTTGAGATTGTATAAGGCGTTGGTGCGGCCTAATTTGGAGTTCTGTGTGCAGTTCTGGTCGCCTAATTATAGGAAGGATATAAACAGAGTGGAGAGAGTGCAGAGAAGGTTTACCAGAATGTTACCTGGGTTTAAGCATCTAGAGTATAGGGAGAGATTGGACAGATTAGGTCTTTATTCTTTGGAGCGTAGAAGGTTGAGAGGGGATTTGATAGAAGTATTTAAGATTATGAAAGGGATAGACAGAGTGGATGTGGATAGACTATTTCCGTTAAGAGTAGGAGAGATTGAAACAAGAGGACATGAGTTAAGAATTAAGGGGCAGAGGTTTAGAGGTAACATGAGGGGGAACTTCTTTACTCAGAGAGTGGTAGCGGTGTGGAATGATCTTCCGGGAGAAATAGTGGCGGCGGAGTCAATTGTATTATTTAAGAAAAGGTTGGACAGGTCTATGGATGAGAAGAAGATGGAGGGTTATGCGCATTGTGCAGGGAGGTGGGACTAGAGAGGGGTGTTTGGTTCGGTGCGGACTAGAAGGGCCTAATGGCCTGTTTCCGTGCTGTAATTGTTATGTTATGTTAATCTCTCCTTTTGAATGCCCTGACTGTTTCCATCACTCACAAGGGCAATGAGATCCGTAGGAGCAGAAATAGGCCATTCAGCCCATCGAGTCTGCCTCACCATCCAATCCTGGCTAATCAAGAACCTATAATTGTCTGCCTTGTATGTTCCCAATGTCCCGGCCTCCACATCCGCCTGTGGCAGCAAATTCCACCTGCTGAGCTGTATGTCTAAACGTTTAAAATTTGAGCAGACACAGCTCAAAGAAAACCAGTTGAGAATGACTGGTCTGATATTCTGTTGCATTTCTGAGCTGCTTCTGAATTCCACATCTCACAAAGGCACCTCAATAAACTGAATCCAGTAAATGCAGTCATTCAACAGACAAGATAAGAACAAAAGGTCTCCGATAAATCTGATTCACTGAACTCTTTCAGCAGAGCGTTTCCATACTGACCTGGTGTGACCTCCATGTCACACACTACAAGCCCACCCCTCGGGATAACTAAGGCTGGGTTGGCAGCACCGCCTGCATTCCAAAGTAAGCACAGAATCCTACAGCATAGACCGAGCCCATTCAGCCCCTTATGCCCATGTCAGCTCTTTAACAGAGGGCTGGAGACTGGCTCAAGGCTGGCTGAAGTTATCCGGACCGGGAGGCGCGAGTGCGCTGGAGGCTTCCTGACCCTGTCAGAGGTTCAGATCTGGAGATTGGGCTGCCGATGGTTAAGACTGGAGACTGCAGAGGCTGGAGGCGAATCCACGCACCCTCGATGACTCTGGGGGTCTCCCTTTTGCTTCTCTTTCTCTGGCTGTAAGGGTCGCCGGGTAATTATTTTTGCCGATGGCAAATCTTTGTTGCCTTACATTGGACAAACGGATATTTCATGTAATGTCACTTTTTCTGATTTATTATGACTATAAGATCATCTTAAATTAGTTCCACTCCCTCGCTCTGCAAAAGCTTTCATCGAAAATGTGTTTGATGACCTTATAAATATTCTGTTCAATCTGCCTGAACCATCCTTTCAAATCCCTCATGCAACAAGTCCCAACAAATCCCTTCAGCTAATTTGGTGAGTCACCGTGATCCTGTGCCCTACCTTTTCAAACTCTTCACTGTTAAACCAGATTTAAATTTAGACAGTCGGCACGGTAACAGGCCCTTTTGGCCCACAAGCCTGCGTTACCCAAATAACCTGCACCCCCTGGTGCATTTCAAATGGTGGGAGGAAAGCGAGGCTCCCCCCAGAGAAACCCCTCGCAGACATGGGAGAATGTACAAGCTCCTTACAGACAGTGTGAGATTCGAACGCTGGCGCTGTAAGGGCTTTGCCCTAACCCCGTTCCACCCAATTGTTGTAAACACCATCAGGTCTCCCCATTCCATGCTCTGCTCTAAGTATGTTGGTTGGGCCAGACCTGAAGTCTTGCATCTAATCCCAAATCTCCTAATTTGGGAAGCAGGTTGCAATTCCTGGAGAAGGCAGGGATGATGATGGACCTCCCTCACAGGGTCACGTGGAGAAGGTGGGGTTGTTCTTGCTCACAGTAAAGGGTGGCTACTTTTTATCCCTGGCTAAACATTTAAAGTGGAGAGAGAAAAATGTCTGGAGGATTGGGGAATTAGGAGTTGCAGGGAACTAGGAGAGGAAGTCTGAGGAAGATGAACGTGGTACCGTCTTGAGGAGCTGTAAAACTCCTTGTCCTGTTTTCTTGTGATTTTATAAGATGGAATCATGCAAAATCATTGCACCCAGTTGTAGTAAATAAAGAATCCGTCCCCACTGCTGGAAATGTTAGAGAAAGTTCTCACAGTGTGGGAAGCTGTAACCTAGAAGACTACGAAACACTGGAGGAACTCAGCAGGTCTCGCAGCATCAATAGGAGGTAAAGCAGTGGTTCTCGACCCTTTTCTTTCCACTCACATAGCTCTTTAAGTAATCCCTATGCCATCGGTGCTCTGTGATTAGTAAGGGATTGCTTCAGGTGAGTGGGAAGGGAAGGTTGAGAACCACTGCTCCAGACCCAATTGTTACTGAAATATTTTACTCGAGAAAAATTGCCATTAGCCCATTTCCATTGGAGTTATGAAACCGTGCACATAACGAGTCAATGAGGTACAATTAAAACAGTGGTTTTCAAACTTCTTGTTTCCCCTCACATCCCACCTTAAACAATCCCTTACTAATCACAGAGCACCGATGGCATAGGGATGACTTAAAGTGGTGTGTGAGGGGAAAGAAAAAGGTTGAGAACCACTGAAGTAAAGTTATGCACCGCATAATGTCCATTTGGGCGGCGACTGGCCGCGTATTGTTAGGTCTGCTTTGTTCATGAATGAGTGAGACAAACACCAGGCTGAGTCGAAATCAGGGTTCTTTGTTCTTTATTACCGGATTGTAACACTTGCGACTAATCATGTTAGTCGGAGAATGCATTCTGCCGTTATCAGCAAAATGGTGATTTTTTATACCCTTGGATATGTGCTTAGAACATCATCATATCATTACTTGTCCAATGACTAAAACTGTTGCTATCCTTTCCCTGCTAGCTTCCTGCCTCTCAATCCATCAATGTCTCTCTTATCTTGTAAGTACAAGGATGCATTCACATCTTGTTACAGCCCTGCACATTCCCATCTCATGATGTTTTACCTAACAGGAGTACAAGGACACCTCCCCTTCTTGTTACAGCCCTGTACAGGGTAACTCCTTACACATTCCCATCTCATGATGTTTTACCTTACAGTATACGTCCGTGGTCCCATAAGGTTGTAATAGAGTTCAGAAATCCGTGATTGGAGAACCTTGTACCTTGCCAGGTACATTAGCTGAATTACTTTTCTGTATATGTACAGTATCTTGGCTATTTAGTCAATACAGGTACACTACAGTATCCCACGTAGCTTTGCTAATGGTAGCTTGTTCGCATAACGTCCATATCACATAACGTCCTCTTTCACAGATCATGGACGTTAAGCGACCCGTGACAAATATATATATCTTTTATATATCTTTACCTCCCATGGACGCTGCAAGATCTGCTGAGTTCCTCCACCATTTCTGTGTTTTCACTACAATCACAGGGTCTGCAGACTTCCATTTCATTTCACTCCATCTAGAAGACTCTGTCTACATGAGTGAGGGAGGAATCTCGTCTGTGGTCATCGAGCAGGGATTTGGGAAGTATTGGCAGGGAAACAGGGAACAAGACTGACCAGATAGCTGTTACAAAATGGCTACATGGATGGTCTGCCGTAACAATCCTCTGATCCAGTCTGGTGTGCGCCGAATGCAAGGGGAGAGAAGCCGGTTCTTCATGAAGACTTGCCTGGTTCACCACATCCCACCCCCCGCCCAGCTCTGACCAGCCCCAAACTCTCTCCTCTCGACTCTTTCAGCTTACGTGGTGCCGGTGAAAGTGGAGATGGAAATGGTGGTCCAACAGTACGAGAAGGCCAAGCAGGTTCGCGAAGAGCAGTTGGAGCGCCTGACACAGATCTGTCAGGAACAGGCGGTGAGTAGTCCGGGGCAGGGTAGTGCTAACACACCTCTCATTGGCCGCCCATTGTTACAATGCAGGAAATCAATGGACAGCAACGTCCTTCAAATGAAAACAAGATCACGAATAGATAAACCAGCAGTGATGTTTGTGAGAGGCAGATACTGGTCTCGAGATACCTGGATGCCTGAACACCCTTCCTTGAAATACAGTTGAAGTCCAAAAATCCGGACTTTTCAAAAACTTTCAGGCTTTTTTGTGCGTCCATGTGTAAGTACCACAGCAGCCAACAAGCCACCACGCGTTAGTGACTTTATTTTTCTTTAAAACGGCTCGTTTTGATAAATGAAGCATGCTGAATTTGGTCATGAATAAACTTCTAAATTTACCTGTCTTTCTCCTTAAATTTGAATTTTAAAAGTACTGCCCGAGAATCCAGATCGTCTGAAAATCCAAACTGACCCAATCCCTGAGCAATGTGGATTTTTGGACTTCTACTGTAGTGCCCTGGCATCCATCAACGCCCACTTAAGACAACAGATGGGGGCTTTGCGTGGACATTTCATCTGAAAGGCAAGGACTGCTGTGTGTGTGTGCAGCTCTCCCACAACGCGCCAATCTGGCCTTGTTGCGCACACCTCAGGAGTGCATCTTGAAGTCACAACCTCCTCCTGACTCCTATCTGGCATGGTGGGGACAGCACAGGGGGAGAAGGTCAAGGGAAAAGTGTTCAGAACCGTGAGTGTTCGCCAGGAATGAAAATATCATCAACATGGCCAATTTTAGGAGGAGTCACGTGATGGAGTAGTGGCCGGACGGTGAACTCCAGCCCTCTCCAGAAAAGTCGGGAAAAACAAGAGAAAACACAAAGGCACAGAAATAAAAGTTACAGAAAAGTGAGTATAAAGGTGGAAAGAAGATGGCGACAAAAAAAGAAAAATCGAAAGCAACGGTAAGAAGAGAGGAAGAGAAGACAAAGGAGGAAAAAGGTGAAGGCCTTACCTGTCCGAAGAGGCCCGCTGCGGAGAGAGAAACCCGCTCCCTCAGGTCGGTAAATAATGGACTACAAAAATGGCTCGCAGAGCCGAGTAAAAGTGCGCAACCGCGCATGAAAAAAAACACACCGACGGGAGGGGGGACCAGCTGGGGAGTCGAGCTCCACAGCCGGCAACGACAGCTGCAGAACACCTGCAGCAAGAAGAGACCACAGAAGACAATGGAAACAAGAAAGAAGAGGAGGAAAGGGCAGCAAAGAAACAACAGATGGCCAACCCAGAGGAAGAAGAAGAGGAAGAGTACGGTGAAATAGAAGAAGAAAAGAAAGGCAAGGTAAAGGATATACTTGCTCTTATTAAAGGATACATGGAGTCATTTAAAGAATGGCAAACACAGGAATTTAAGGATTTAAGAAAAAGAATAAACAACACAGAAGAGAAAATAAATAAAATGGAGATGACCTTAACAGAAATGGGAAAGAAAATGGACAAGATGGAAGAGTGGGCAGTAGCAGCAGAAATGGAGGTAGAAGACTTAAAAAAGAAATTGGAGAAATCTAATAAAAAAACTAAAGAGACACAAGAACTACTAGCTCAAAAAATAGATACAATGGAAAACCATAACAGAAGAAATAACATAAAGATAGTGGGCCTTAAGGAAGATGAAGAAGGCAAGAATATGAGGGAGTTTATAAAAGAGTGGATCCCTAAGACCCTAGGATGTCCAGAACTACAGCAAGAAATGGAAATAGAAAGGGCACATAGAGTATTGGCCTCTAAACCACAACCACAACAAAAACCAAGATCTATTGTAGTAAAATTCCTAGGATATACTACAAGAGAAAAGGTACTGGAGAAGACAATGGAAAAAGTAAGAGAGGGCAACAAACCACTGGAGTATAAAGGGCAAAAAATCTTCATTTATCCAGATATAAGCTTTGAACTCCTAAAGAAGAGAAAAGAGTTCAATACAGCAAAGGCGATTTTATGGAAGAAAGGGTATAAATTTATACTAAAGCATCCAGCGGTATTGAAAATATTTATTCCAGGACAACAAAACAGACTATTCTCGGATCCAGAAGAAGCACGAAAATTTGCAGAACAATTACAAAAATAGACTGAGGGAGGAAGACGGGTAATGAGAGTTAAAATGATCACGACTGATATGTATGTGGGTAAAGACAAAAATAGACTGAGGGATGAAGACGGGTAATGAGAGTAAAAATGATCACGATTGATATGTATGCGGGTAAAGAGGTATAAGAGTGAATAGAGACAATGAGCATACATGAATGTATCTGTACTTAGAGGAAAATATAGATAGTATAGACAAGAATTAATAAGGGAAGGTAATGGAATAGAGAGAATAAGGAGGGAATTAAAAGAGTGACCTTTGTGACATATGAAAAGTGAAATCTTTTCTGGGGGAGGCGGGGTGGGGGGAAATAGCGGTCACTGCAAAATCAGTTGACGCTTGCGAGTGGATTCGCAAATCCAAATGGAGAGGGGAGATGTGGTTGTCCGACAAGGGATAAAGGACAACTCAGGAGGTGAAGGGGAGATTGGGGATAAATAAGATAGAAATAGGAGAATAAGGAAAATGTTAGATGTTGTAGGAATGTTGTCTTATAAAGAGTTGAAAATAAGAAAACAGAAATGGAAAAGGAGGAAAGGTAATGATGGAAAAACGGAAAGAGAAGATAAACAAAATATAAAAGGGCTACGCTGAACTATATGTCTTTAAATATTAATGGAATACATAACCAAATTAAAAGGAAGAAACTACCAAATTTAAATGAATAAATGTATTCCATTAGAAAAAATAACATATTGGTTAAGAAATAATATGGAAATATTCGAACAAGTATAGGAGCCTTACATTAAATACAATAGCGAAAACCTACCGGGGACAAACATTACCTAAGTTGATGGAAGGAGAAGGAAAGAAAAGAATGGACTCAGTAGAATTTCTGGTGTAATTTTGTTGAATGACAACATTGTCTGACTGGCTTAATGCAACCTAGATTGTATACCTAAAATGGATGAGAGGGGGGGGTGGGGGGGTGGTTTGGGAGGAAAGGGGGGGGGGGAGAAAAAGTCACTGTATATGTGTGAAAAAGAAATAGTGTATATCATGGCTGGTGTGATTTGTGGTGTGAAAAATTAAAAAATTAAAAAAAAAAAAAACATGGCCAATTTTAGAGGGTGAGTCTTGCAAAGAAGGCTGAGAAGAGGTGATTGGATATAATAGGGCTGGCAAAAGAAAAACTCTGAAATTCAAAGAACCAAAATTGTGCCCATATTCTCAAACTGTGTTTAATTATCGGATTATCAGTTAACGTACAGAGAAGAGAATAAAGATGACCCTAGAATTGCCACCGTCGAAGTAAGCTGAGCAAAATTTCATTTCATTTCCACCCACTTGGGGCGGTCAACTTGATTATCGAATTGTAGTAAAGTTCCGTAAATTGAACGCCCAATAATAAAATCAAAAAATTAGGAAACACCAAACCACCATTGCTTCTGGCTTTCTGAAGATGAGCTTTATTTAAGCAGGGGCGCTTACCTTGAAGATAGAAGGGAATCAATTGAATCGAAAAAAGATTTAGGAATGAAAATTGGTATAGATTAGAAAAGATACAAGTTAGGTAAAATATTCATTTTAATAGAATTAATACGACCAATCGTAGAAATAGGTAAGGGTGACCATCTCGTTAAGACCAACTTTACATGACTAAATTGCTTAAGGTGGTATGTGGTGGAAAGAAAAAGTTTGAAAACCACTGTTTTAATTGTATCTCATTGACTCGTTATGTGCACGGTTTCAGAACTTCAAAGGAAATGGGCCAACGACAATTTTTCTCAACCAAAATATTTCAGTAACAATTGAGTCTGGAGCAGTGATTCTCAACCTTCCCTTCCCACTCACATCCCACCTGAAGCCATCCCTTACTAATCACAGAGCACCAGTGGCACAGGGATTACTTCAAGTGGGATGTGAGTGGGAAGAGAAAGGTTGAGAACCACTGGACTTTATATAGCAAAGGTAAAGATACATAGTTGCTCTTGTGTCTTGGTGTGAGCTTGCAGGCACCTCAGATTGAAGAGACTGCCATCCGTGCGGTACCGGATGTAAACAGCGTCTTCATTGTTGAAGACTTTCATGGCTTGGTTCAGCATCATGCTGAAGAAGATTGAAAAGAGGGTTGGTGCAAGAACGCAGCCTTGCTTCACGCCATTGTTAATGGAGAAGGGTTCAGAGAGCTCATTGCTGTATCTGACCCGACCTTGTTGGTTTTCGTGCAGTTGGATAACCATGTTGAGGAACTTTGGGGGGAATCCGATGTGCTCTAGTATTTGCCAAAGCCCTTTCTTGCTCACGGTGTCGAAGGCTTTGGTGAGGACAACAAAGGTGATGTCCGTGAACTACTCTTTGCAGACGATGCCGCTTTAGTTGCCCATTCAGAGCCAGCTCTTCAGTGCTTGACGTCCTGTTTTGCGGAAACTGCCAAAATGTTTGGCCTGGAAGTCAGCCTGAAGAAAACTGAGGTCCTCCATCAGCCAGCTCCCCACCATGACTGCCAGCCCCCCCACATCTCCATTGAGCACACAAAACTCAAAACGGTCAACCAGTTTACCTATCTCGGCTGCACCATTTCATCAGATGCAAGGATCGACAACGAGATAGACAACAGACTCGCCAAGGCAAATAGCGTCTTTGGAAGACTACACAAAAGAGTCTGGAAAAACAACCAACTGAAAAACCTCACAAAGATAAGCGTATATAGAGCCATTGTCATATCCACACGCCTGTTCGGCTCCGAATCATGGGTCCTCTACCGGCATCACCTACGGCTCCTAGAACGCTTCCACCAGCGTTGTCTCCGCTCCATCCTCAACATTCATTGGAGCGACATCGAAGTACTCGAGATGGCAGAGGCCAATAGCATCGAATCCACGCTATTGAAGATCCAACTGCGCTGGGTAGGTCACGTCTCCAGAATGGAGGACCATCGCCTTCCCAAGATCGTGTTATATGGCGAGCTCTCCACTGGCCATCGTGACAGAGGTGCACCAAAGAAGAGGTACAAGGACTGCCTAAAGAAATTTCTTGGTGCCTGCCACATTGACCATCGCCAGTAGGCTGATATCGCCTCAAACCGTGCATCTTGGCGCCTCACAGTTCAGCGGGCAGCAACCTCCTTTGAAGAAGACCGCAGAGCCCACCTCACTGACAAAAGACAAAGGAGGAAAAACCCAACACCCAACCCCAACCAACAAATTTTCCCCTGCAACCACTGCAACTGTGTCTGCCTGTCCCGCATTGGACTTGTCAGCCACAAACGAGCCTGCAGCTGACGTGGACATTTACCCCCTCCATAAATCTTCGTCCGCGAAGCCAAGCCAAAGAAAGATACATAACCAACGTTTCAGGCTTGAACCCTTCATCAAGGGCTGAGCAAGATGTCGGCAGCACCCAAACAAAATGATGGGGGAGGGGAGGAGCACAGTCTCACAGGTAGGAGGTGGATAAGGGAGGGAGGGCACAGCCAACAGGGGGGAGGGGGAATGTCTCTGTGAATGGAGAGGGAAGGGGGTGGAGAGTTGGAGGAGAGAAGATGGGGAAGAGTGTTTTTACAATTAACCTCCAACCCTGGTACATTTTGAACGGTGGGATGAAACCGGAGGAAACTCACACAGACACAGGGAGAACTCCTTACAGACAGTGCCAGGTTCGACCCTGGGTCGCTGGCACTGTAACAGCGTTGCACTAACCGCTACTTACAAATCACAGCCAGCTTCATCTTGACCAGAATTCTTTAAAATCATCCATGTAAAAGAGTAAAACTGTAAAGTTCATTATAAATACAAATCTCATTGACCCCGGAGTGAAACACGCAAGTCTACAGATGTTGAGACTGTAGTGAAAACACAGAGATGCTGGAGGAGCTCAGCAGGTTTCACAGCGTCCAGAGGAGGTAAAGATATAGAACTGCCTGAGCCCTTCTTCGAGGCTTGAAGCGCATTGGAAAATTTGTTGTGGTCCTTGCACTATTGCAGGCTGACAGCAGAGGGCAGTGAACTCTCACTGGGTGAATTAACCTGGGCCCTTGCTCAGTCCTGAACTTCCCCTTCAACCTGTTTCTGCATGAAACCCTGTCACATCCTCATCGAGGTTAGGATTAAGCCATGCTCACCATGGCGCCTAGTCCTCGTGTAACCAAGCTTCGGTTTGACAATGGTGATGAGATTTTCCATCGCCCATCCCTGACCCCTTCCACTTTCTGCAATCATCTGGCGGTTTGGCACTTAGAGACACCACCTCAGCTTCGGGACCCAGTTTCAATCCAGACCTCCCCCAAACTCTCTGTGATACGAGTTTCCTTGGCTTCTGCCAACATACTGTTGAAAATTGCCCCATGTTTAGGTGGGTGGTTGGAGAATAGGAGGGTGGTGGGAGTTGATGGGGTTGCATGACCAAAATTGTATAGGGAGGCCTGTATTCATTGGAATCTCTGAAACATTTTGAATGTTGAAAGGCGTGGACAGAGTAGATGCAGAAAGATTGTTTCCCACAATGGGAGATCCTAGGACAAGAGGGCACAACTTCAGGATGGAAGGGCGTCCACTTAGAACAGAGATGTGAAGGAATTTCTTCAGTCAGTGGGGGTGAATCTGTGGAATTTGAGGCCACAAGCAGTTGTGGAGGCCGGGTCATTGGGTGTATTTAAGGGAGAGATTGATAGGTTCTTGATTAGCCAAGGGTATCAAAGGTTATGGGGAGAAGGCCAGGCAGTGGGGAAATGGATCACCTCATGATTGAATGGTGGGACAGACTTGATGGGCTGAATGGCCTGTTTTGCTCTTATGGTTTGAATTCAGAAACAGGGCAGCAGGGTGATGTGCACTCATGGGGCTGAAGAGCCTGTTTCTGTGTATCGGTGACACCAGCGACCTGAGAAGAGAGAACAGGCTATCTGTTCATGATGGCAAGGCTCTTTTCTTGGAACTTCACGCTGATTGGCCATGTTACTATCTGACAATGCTGCCAGGAAGTCCTGTGGTTGGGATCGTGCAACATGCATCCCAGATCTTGACTTTTCAATAAATGTGTGCCCTTCTCCTTGTTCCACTGAGATTCAGTTTGCCCAAGCTATCCGCTGTAACATCCAACGTTGATATCCCCATCACTGTGTCGGAGAAAGTTGATCATGGGTTGCCCTGAGAGGAAAGATTGAGTACGGAGAACATGGAAGAGTAGAGCAACAGGAACAGCCCCTTCACCCTGCAATATCTGTGCTAACATTGATACCA
This sequence comes from Narcine bancroftii, assembly GCF_036971445.1. NCBI lineage: Eukaryota > Metazoa > Chordata > Chondrichthyes > Torpediniformes > Narcinidae > Narcine > Narcine bancroftii. Next base: position 10,099,483 of record NC_091479.1, on the reverse strand, counting down.
AATTAATCCCATCTGCTTGTATGTTGTCTATACCCCTCCATTCCCCCCCTGTCGAAGTGTCTCTTCAACGTTGCTCTTGAATCTGCTTCCACCACTTCCCCCATCAGTATGTTCCTGGACCAACCACTCTCCAAGTGAATCTCCCCACTCACTTTGAACCTTTGCCCTTCTGGTATTAGAGATTTCCAAACTTGTGTCCCAATTAGTATTTTGTACACTTCTATTGGAGTTTACTGGCATTGTAGAAGGCCGGGCAGGGGGCTGATTGGGAAAATGGATCAGCCATGATTAAATGGTGGGACAGACACAATGGGCTGAATGGCCTATTTCTGCTCCTATGTCTTATGGTAATCTATGGTCCAGCTGATCAATGATTAACCCAACGTCAAGGTGGTCGAACGTCATCTTTGGAATTTAGTAAAATGAGGTGGTGATGTACCTCACAATACAGGAAGCCCTTTAACCCATCAATAACGTCCATTTTCATTCCCCCACTTATTTTTTCATGAGGCCATCAACCCATTGACCCACCACCTACTTACACTGGGAAAGGTTGGGGGGGGGTAATTTAGCCAGCTAACAATTTAGCTACCAGCTTGGGGTCAGTGCACCCAGGGGAATACCACATGGCCACTTGGGAGAACCTGCCAAGGACAGAAACAAACGCGGTCTTGGGAGCTGATTCTGAGGTGAGTTCATGGCGTGGGACCTTAGTTGCTCAGGTGGGGAGCAGAACTTGGGGCCATGGTCTGATGGTAAAGAACAAGAGGAGAAGGAATCTCTCCTCACAGTAGGTTGCAAATATCTGGTCCTGTGGTCCAGATCGCTGATCACTGATTCAAGGAAGAGATCAATTTTGCACAAGTCCTCCCCGGTAAGAAGTGTCCAACCTGTGGACACCCCATGCAAGCAAACAAGCATCTGGGGGATCAGCAGAGATGGATGGGAATGTTGGCCAGCCTCTGCACGACTTGAGGCATCTCCTGCCAGGTGAGTGTGGGGCATTTCCTCTTTCCCTATCCCGAACCACAGCAGTCAGGGACGAGGTGAGCTGAATGGAGCTGGGTCGCATGGAGGGCGATATGTGATCGCTCCTTCCCCACACCTTTTCGCTCAAGGATCCACCCATCACATGCTATGTTCTCGCTGCTGCCATCAGGAAAGAGATCTAGGTGCCATAAGATTCGCTCCCCCAGGTTCAGGAACAGCTGTTCCCCCTTCACCATCAGACTCCTCAACGACAAACTCAATCAGGGACTCATTTAAGGACTCTTGCTTTTGCACTTTATTGATTTTTTAAATTCTCTCTGTATTGCACAGTTTGTTTACATTTTGTCGACTGTTTAAATTTTTTGTTTACGTGCACATTGTGCCCAGTTTTGCATAATTCTGCCATGTCCACAGGAAGCAGAATCTCAGGGTTGTATGTGATGTCGTGTATGTACTGTGACATAATATGTTATGTTTTATATTGTATTTATATTATATTGGGCCTGTAACAGTACTCGTGACACTAAATCGGAAATCTAAAATCTCCCATCACTGCCAATTCTGTCATCCTCCAGTTTTTATTCATTTCCCACATGCAAACGGTTCTCAGGAACAAAAAAAACCGTCACAGCCCCAGAGAGGAAGGAGGTGTTAAGGGGAATGTTGAATACACCTGATCAGCACAGATAAGTTGGTCCGAAAGGCCTGTTTCCATGCTGTAAAACTCGACGACTCTGGTGCTCTCTCTCCAAATCCTTGCACCTTGTCTCCCAAAACTGTTATGTATTTGTGATTTAGTAATGCGTAAGTACAGAGATGTGATGCTTCTCTCATGGTTTAATACAAGGATGGTTCCCTCCAGCCTACACAATGTCATTATGCAGGCGTTTTACACTTAGATCCATAGAATATTACAGCACAGAAACAGGCCTTCAGCCCTTCTAGTCTGCGCTGAACCTTTTTTTTGTCTAGTCCCACTGATTTGCACCCAGTCCATATCTCTCCCATCCATGTACCTGTCCAAATTCCCCTTAAATGTTAAAATTGAGCCCGCATTCACCACTTCAGCTGGAAACTTGTTCCAGGACCCCCCCACCCCCCCAACCACCACACTCTGTGTGAAGAAGATTCCCCCCCCTATACTTTTCCCATTTCACTCTTAACAACTGCCGATACTTTTGCATTTGCTTCTCCTCTGCAGTTTGAGATCAGGCAGCTGAGGGCTCACCTCGCCCAACAAGACCTGGACCTTGCTGCTGAGAGGGAGGCCGCTATCCAAATGCGTCATGTGTGGAACAAGCAGACCAGCAAGTTTCAAGTGGTGGACGGGTCAAATGCAGGAGCATCTGAAGACGAAGGTTCAGAGAGCATCATTGCCCCACACCAGCCCCCAAGTAAGGATTCTTTACAAATTCATTATTATCAGGCAATTGTAAAGTACAATTGGATGAAACTGTGTTCTTCAGTCCTTGGTGCAGAAACTCATGTAATAGTCAAGTTTTATGGACTCATTTTTTTTGGGGTCAAATTTGGAGTGGGGGGGGGGGTCGACTTTCACATGGGTCATACTTTTGACCACGATAAATACTTGTGTCGTTCGAGGCATCGGGATCTTGGAGGTAAGTCCACGATCGGGACATCAGAAGCTCGGACAGCAGGGGCTTGGGAGAGTCGGGAGCTCTGGTGGGCAGGTGGCCAGTGACAAAATAGGGGGACGACTTTTACACAGGATCGAAAACACTAGACAAATTTGCAGCACGTAGAAAAAAAATAAAGACGGTGAAGACCCCACGATTGCTGTACATATGGGGATTCATAAATGCTTGAGCTTGTGTGTTATATGATTGGTGAATAGCGAGGTGTGCGAATTTTTAAAATTCTGTATTTTTTAACTATTTACTTTCTGTAATTTCTTTTGCCGGTTGCTTGAGCTTTATGGTTGCTTGAATTCCTGATAACGGGTTTTAGTGTAGTAGGATTGTACAAGGAGTTCCTTTGGTCGTTCAGCATCTCACTGCCCTGGGGAAGAAGCTGCTCCTCAGCCTGGTGGTGCTGGCTCTGATCCTCCTGGATCTCTTCCCCGACAGGAGCAGCTGGAAGATGCTGTGTGCATGTCTTTTCATTAAGTAGGAAGGTTGCCACCATCAGTGAAGAGGTAGTAAATCAGGATTTACTTCCTGCCCCATCTTTGGACAATAGAAGCTTTAAAATTTCTAGAGGGGAGATTGAGGGATGGGGGATTCTGCAGTTTTGAGGCAATTGGTTGGAAATGGAAGAGGACCTGTTGTCCCCTGGTGTGTTAGAAAGCATGCAAGCCTGTCCCTTGGTTACAATCTTTCTCACCATCTGGTTAAAAGAGTTTATATCACAGAATGATGTTACAATCTTTCTGTATCAGCATCACCAAGGCCAGCTGTAAAGTGGAGGAGCAAAACCTAATATGTCGGCTGGGCACTCTCCAACCTGATGTCATTTACATCAGCTTCTCCGGTTTCTGCTGGATCACTCCCAGTTCTCCCTCTCTTCCCCATCCTTCTGTCTTCCAGCTCTCCACCCCCCCCCCCCAACCTGTTTGCTGGTGTGCCCTCCCTCCCTTAACCACCTATTACCTCCTGCCTGTGGGGACTGTATTCCTCCCCCCACCATTTAATTCAGGCGCCTCCCCTAAATGTTCCTCATACCTGGATGGAAGGGCTCAAGCTTTATTTTTGAGACATAAAATACTGTTAGGGCTGCTGAGTTTTCCCAGCTTTGTGCTTTTCGCGTCTCACCATCTTGTGCACCTACAGAGAGGCCATACTTGTTCCATTAAAAGAGCGACCACATTTTATAAGCAGACTTGGGGTGGCAGAGCAGGCAGCCATCCTGATCTCTGGTGTTGTTTCTCCTCTGCTGTGGCAGCAGGGGCTTCCTCCGGCAGTGTAAACACAGAGGTGCCTGGAGGAAGTCAGCAGGTCTCGCAGCGTACATCGGAGGTAGAGATATAGAACTGACGTTTCAGGCCTGAGTCCTTCTTCAAGATGCAAGTAAAACGCAGGCAGGCACCTGAATTAAAAGGCTGGGGAGAAGTACGGACCAACAGACAAAATGGATATGGTGAGACACAGGAGAGAGAATTGAATGGGGGCTGGGGTTTGGTCCTGTGCATACAGAGCTGGGGTAAAGGTGACAGAGCACAAGAAATAACAGCAGTTGGCAAAATTAATAGGATTGGTCCATGAACCAGCAGAGACTCAAATGGGTTGAAGTGCCCCCCTTCTATGTCAGAAGATTACTTAGGACACATCCTGAAAGATGCTAAAGTTTTTTAAAAATGCAGAGCTTACTTAATATCTCAAGCCTGGTGCAGTACCCAAACTCTTGGATTCACAGCCCAGGACAGCATTAAGGGATAGCATGTTAATTCAGGAGGCTAGCATACATAATGCAGCAGAGAAGATTCATCATAAATGATTCAAACTAGCTTTCTCAAAGTATTCGTTAGTGACAGGAGGTTCTGTTGAGTCCAAGAGCAGCGCTGAGCGACTCCTGCTCCCACACTTAATGTCCGTTCAAAGAGCAGGCTCGAGCAAAACATGAAAGTCTGCAGACTCCATGGTTGAAGTAAAAACACAACGAAACTCAGCAGGTCAAACAGTGTCCTTTATATAGCAAAGGTAAAGATACAGAACCCACGTTTCAGGCTTGAGCCCTTCAACAAGGAGGGGGGGGCGGGGGAGGAGCACAGCCCCACAGGCAGGAGTTAATAGGTGGATATGGGAGGGGGTTCCACCAGCAAACAGGGGGAGGGGGGAATGGCTCCATGGAGAGGGAAGGGGGTAGAGAGCTGGAGGAAAGGGAAGAGGGGAGAATGGGGAGAGGGCTAGCAGAAACTGGTTGAAGAGGGCCCAGATGGAAAATTAAATGTTCCCCCCTCCAATTTATAGGTGGTCTTGGTGGAAGAGTGAGGCCAGCATGGGAGTGGGGCAAAGAAATTGAAATGGATGGACCCTGTCACTAATTTGGACAGAGCGAGGGTGCTCAGCAAAGCGATCGGCCAGTCTCTCCGACAGAGAAGGCCTCAAAGCAAGCACTGGATAGGGTAGATAAATGGTGGTAAGGGAGGATGTGTGGGACTTCCTGCGGCCGCAGGGTAATGTGCCAAAGAGGCAAATTGTGGAAAGCAATGAGGGAGTCATGGAGGCAGCGGTCTCTACGGAAGGAGGAGAGGGGAAGATGTGTCTGCTGGTGGGATCCTGTTGTAGATGGTGGAAATTACAGAGGATAATGTGCTGGATGCGGAGGCTGGTGCAGTCATAGGGAAGAACAAGTGGGGGGGGGGGGGGAGAGTCGTGTGCCTTGCGTCTGGGGCCAGGTCAGATGACTGGGAAATGGAGGAGATGTACGTAAAGAGCAGGCTCGTCTGTTTACATGGATGTATCTTGTGGGTTCCAACCTGTCTCTCATATCCTCATCTGGTCCCAAAGAGTTGCCTGAGGCCAAATCAAAACCTGTCCTTAGAACACCAATATATGCAATTTTGACTGGAGGCATTTAGAGGGAAACAGAGGCCAGGAAAGCTTTTAAGTGTATATGAACCCCAAGAAGTCCATTACGTTCTTTTTGTATGTCAGGTTGAATTGCCATCTCTAGAGTGCAGCATTTTCAGATACAGTGATTAGTGGGTTTCAGAACAAGGATCAAGTGATGCTCAGAAAACATCTGTCTCTCTCTCTCCCACTTTGTCACCACAGGCTGCGATGTATTGGGGACATTACCACGTGATTCTGGAGAGTGGTTATTGGTGTCTTGCACACACAGATAAGCTGCTGGAGAAACTCAGCTGGTCTCGCAGAGCCTATAGGAGGTAAAGATGTATTACCGACGTTTCGAATGAGCCCTTCCTCAAGGTGTAAGGAACAAAAAGGCATCAGATTAAAGACTGGAGAATGGCATGGGGTTGGGGGGGTGGGGGGTGGGCAGTGGGTGAGTCCAGGCCAACAATCAAAAGGTGTTAATTGGATAAGAGGAAAGATTAGAATTGATTTTGGCTCTGTGAAAGGAGACAGACAGAGCTGGGGTAAAGGTGAAGGGGGAAGGAGGGCAGGTTTAACATCACCTTTCCCCCAGCGCTCTCCCCTTTTCCCTGTCTCCATTCATGGAGCCAAAATTAATTCTCACCTCTCCTCCTATCATATCCATTTAACACCTTTTGTCAGCATGGACTCCTCCCCCAGTCAGGCTTCAGTCTTTATTCCTGTTCTTTGCTTATACCTTGAAGAATGGGTCAGGCCCAAAATGTCAGTAATATATCTTTACCTCCTGTGGATGCTGCGAGACCGGTTGAGCTCCTCCAACATTTCTGTGTTTTTACTTCGATCACAGCGTCTGCAGATTTGCATGTTTCACTCCTGCTGTCTTACCTCAAGTGCCACTACAAACCCCAACAGGAAGAAGAGCTCGGAATTCTTGTTGGAGAGGCTTCTCTTACTGTTCTCTCTTCAGTCAGGATGTCTTTCATAAAAAAAGCAGACTCTAAGCCTTGCAGTTAGCTTCTGCAGAAAGAGTAACCAGGTGGAAAGATCAGATGCTGGGGGAACTCAGCGTCCAGAGGAGGTAAAGCTACATCACTGTCGTTTCAGGCCCAAGCCCTTAGGGAATGAGAGAAGAAACAGCGTCTAAATTAAAGGGTGGGGAAAGGGGGAAGAATGGGAGGAGTCGTCCAGACCAACGGTTAAAGGGTGTTCAATGGCTATGATAAGAGGAAAGATGAGAATTCATTTTGGCTCCATGAAAGGAAATGGAGGAACTAGAGGAAAGGTGCTGGGAGAAGATGATTGGGGGGGGGGGGGTACATTTTCCGGAAACCCAGAGAGGTTGATGCTAATGCCATCCGGTTGAAGGGTGTCCAGTTGGAAGATGAGGTATTGTTCCTCCACTTTACAGGTGGTCTGAGTCTGGCAGTGCATGAGACCATGGGCAAGACATGCGAGCAAAGGAATGGGATGGGGAATTCCCCATTACCCTGATGGGATTGACAGGGCAATTAACCAATCACCTCTGAAGACCATTCAATTTGAATCCTAACTCTTTCTCTTTCCACATGCACACCCTGATCCGCTGAGCGTTTCCAACATTTTCTCTTTTTATTTTAAAGCATCTCCAGGCTTAAATTTATCCACCCATCATCCTTATTTGTCTCTATTGATGTCACCTCATTCCTGTATCCCTAGCTTTGCATCACCCCGTTTCCCCTCTCTCACTTATTGGAATAGAACCTCACTGCAACAATTCTAACACCTCCTCACTCTTCCCTAAGACCTCAATGCTCTCCCTTACCCCCTCATGGTTTTGTCTGCTTGAAACATGCAAGAAATCACAAAAATGGGTTCGATCTAAAAAAAAGTTCATGATAGTGAATTCAGCTCCAAATCCATAAAATACACCTAAAAGTGTCAGGAATCAAGATATTCGTTGTCCACCATTATCAGTGAATCTTCCTTCTCTTAAACAATGATGGCCATTTTTATTATTTCTTAATTTCCTTTAATATCCATCAGGTAACAAATCTATCATTCACAGAATTAAGTTATCTCTGCCCATGTAAATAGCCATAGTAGAAGTGTTCTATCTTTTGGTTTGGAATAGGACAGTGGTTCTCAACCTTTTTCTTTCTACTCACAGACCTTTGGCGTAGGATGTCATAAGTGCTCTGTGGTTAGTAAAGGATTACTTAAGGTGGTCTGTGAGTAGGAAAAAAAAAGGTTGAGAACCACTGGATTAGGAAGTCTCCAAATGACTTTGCATATGAAAGTCTGGCTCTGATCTTTGAAGAGAAACCATTGGTGTCCTGGATGACATCAGTACATTCCGACAGCCAATGACATGGCTTAAAGAGAAGCCTCGGTCACGAGCGAGGAAGGGAGCTTGGGACAAGATGCAGGGAGGTTTGTGTCTGTGAGCTGGGGATCAGATGCCGAGGTTGGTGTTGAACAATTCCGATAATGACAGGCCGGAGGTGAAAGGACTGTTCACCAGAATTAGACTCAATAATGGTGATCCCCAGCTCCGTTCATGTGAGAGCCACTCAATGGGTTTCACTTGTCACATCTTATTTTCCAGAAGCTGCTACAAGGGACGACATGAATAATTACATCAGCCAGTATTACAATGAGCCAAGCAATGGTGAGTAGAATGCATCACACCTGCACCCTGACCCTCGCCAAAAGAGCATCAGAGAGCCCTCTCAGAATAAAGACATTAAACTAACAATATTGACAGATCAATAATCCTGTGCAAGGATACAGCGTTCTCCAGTCCTCGGTGCAAAACACGCAGACACACAACCAGACAGAAAAACTATGCACATGTCGGGCAAGTATTTCATTGATATAAATAAATAAGTATCGGCTCTATGAATATGAGAGTCTCGGAGGGTCAGTGTGAGCAGTTCCTTTGGTCGTCCAGCGTTCTCACTGCCCGTGGGAAGAAGCTGTTCCTCAGCCTGGGGGTGCTGGCTCTGATCCTCCTGTACCCCTTCCCCTGACGGGAGCAGCTGAAAGATGCTGTGTGCAGGGTGGAAGAGGCCCTCGATGATCTTGTGTGTGCTCTTCAGACAGTGATCAGATCACTTCAATTGGGGGGGAGACTCCAGTGATCCTCTCTGCCACTCTTATGGTCCTGTGGATTGACCTTCCATCCATTTCTCTGAAGCATGCGTACCACAATATGATGCAGCCGGCCAGGACGGTCTCAATAGAGCTCCTCTAGAAGGTTGACATAATGGTGGCCAGTAGCCTTACCCACTTCAGTCTTTTCAGGAAGTGAAGTCGCTGATGTGCCTTCCTGACAAGTAAGAAGATGTTGAGTGTCCACGATTAGTCACTAGTTAAGTTAAATCCAAGGAACTTGGTGCTCTCCGCTACAGAGTTGTTGATGTATAGTGGAGGGAGGTCCTGAAATCCATGATCATCTACTCCTATGGAGAAAGACCTCCTCCGCTGAAAGTTTTGACGGTGTTGTTAAATTCAGTCATTTTTTTGTTATCTGTGGAGTGAGAGTCTGTAAAAAGAAAGCACTGGAGCAAAGGATCATCTCAGGAAAATGATCATCACTGGAGGTAGGTTTCCCACCACAACACAACGTAAACTAACCGATTGACTCAGCTGCTAAGAAGCAGTGACCTTTGCTTTAACCATTGGTTAGGACAAAACCAATAGATTTCTGTGGCTCTATCAATGGATGGAGAGCTAACAGGTTGGTGGTAATTGATCGCGAAGATTTTCTTTGAATTAGCCACAAATAATCAGTAAAACCAGATTAATCAAGCACATATGCAGACCATGTACACATAAACACAGACCAGTATAGAAATTCATGAGGGATTTCCAAGCATTATTTTCCTTGATCGTCACATAATAAAGCTAGTGCAATATTACATGGAATTTGTTTTCATCTGCTACAAGGCAGACAGATTCGCTGTCGGCAGAAATTGCCTGAAGTGCCTCTTTCAGTCAGAGAAAGAGAAGGAAAAGAGAGTTCCCTCAGAGTCAACAAGTGACCTTTGCTTTAACCATTGGTTAACCAATGGTCACTGCTTCCTCAGCCCCCACAGTCCAAACCGTTTGCAGCCTGAGCTCCAGATCCGAACCTCCGACACAATCAGGAAACCTTTAGCACCCTCGGCACCATCTCGACTCTTATTTCCAATACCTCTGGTCTCCAGAGGTATTGCAGCCCAGTGTGTTTCCCTTGAGCTGATGCTCACCAGGACCATTCAACAGCTGGTTCTCCCACCTTGCCACTTTGTGTGTTGTAGTCGATGGAGATCGAGGGATGACGTTGCACAGAAAAAACACCTTATTTACTGATTGGATTTGGGAACTGTTTCCAATGGCAGCACTCATTGTTTATCCCTAATTTCCCAAGCCACACGGATGGACCAGAGAATCATGTGGAGATCCAAATAAAATGTTAGCATAGTTCTATTTGCAATTGGGGTACAGAAGGGCAGGAACTGTTGAACAATCCGCCAGTTTACTGGAAGCCTAATAGAGCCCACACTCTCATTAATTTATATTTTACTTAATTTGTTGAACTGAAGATCCTTCACTAGATCAGTGATTTTAGATTTATTGTCAGAGAACATACATGACATCACACACAACCCTGAGATTCATTTTTCCTTGGTCCAAAACTCTGGCTGTTAGAGAACCTTCATTCTCTCCACATCAGTGATGGGGATATCCCAGTGGCCAACCTCTTCAAATCTGAATCCTACTCCCGCGCTGACATGTCTGCCCATAGCCTCATTAACAATCCCACCAAGACGACCCATAAATTGGAGGAAGAACACTTGATTTCCGTCTGAGCATTCTCCAACCAGATGACATTAACATCAACTTCTCTGGTTTCTACTCAGTTCACCCTCCCTTCTCTCTCTATCCTCCAGCTCTCCACCCCTTCCCTCTCCATTCACAGAGCCATCCCTCCTCCCTTGGCTTGCAGGTGTGCTGAACCTCCCTTACCTCCTGTCTTTGGGACTGTCCTCCTCCTTCACTCCTTCCCCTCTATTTTGTTCAGTTGCCTGTCTACATTTTGATGAAGGGCTCAAGCCCGAAACGTTGGTTCTGTATCTTTATCTTTGGTATATAAAGTACACTGTTTGACCTGTTAAGTTTTCCCAGCTTTGTGTTTTTACTCTTGCTGTTAGACCTGTCATTTTACTACCATGGAGATTTTATTTTTTGACAATAACCATGTTTAATTTTTTTCAGATATTGCAGGCCCAGAAGGTGGATCCCACGTCATCACCACAGCTACCATCGACGTCCATCTCCCTAGCACGCTTCACAATGCTTCTTCTGACTTAGTGAACGTGGAGGTGCCAACTCAACTCGAGTGCATCAACAGTTCAGTGAGTGGCACGTCGGGGAGTGTGTCCAGGTCCATAGACAGTAACACCACACAAGCCCAAAGCAACAACAGCCAAACCCTGGACTCCTCCACAGACTGCAGCACAACCAGGCCTGAGACTTATCACCAGGAACACACAGAGCCCACACCGCAGAGAGAGCCGAACCCTGTGGTGCAGCAACTGCTGTCTACCTTATCGGAGGATGCCTGCCTCACTCAGAAAGGACTGGACCCTGTCAATCTCAATCCTCCAAGCCCATCTGGTTCCCCCAATGCCAGCCCGGAGCTGGGACACAGAGTTCGTCTTTGCAACAAGAAAAACCAAGACCTTCTCCAAGTCTACTCAACAAAGCCAGTCATCCAGATCCAAGCTAATGATCTCGTACTGGATGAGAAGCACAAGTTGCGGGAGACTACAGAGCCAACAGCAAACAGGCTGCCAGAATCGTAGTTTTTGCCCTGCTCCAGAGCAGCGCTCTCTGATTTTTTCAGGAATTAAGTCTTGTTGAAACCCAAGGATCAGCAGCGGGGAATTCCTCAATGACCTGTGAAAGTGAAAGGTCTGGAACCCACGTCTGAACGTGGTGGAGAATGTTTTGCCATCAGCACTTGCTCAAAAACGGAGAAGGTGCAAAATGTTCCGATGAACCCATGACATTTTTCTTATTTTGTACGTACATTTTTTCTTAATTTGTAATATCTGTCTTGAAGTGCCGAACATCACTGGAAGAGCTTGCTGAGAGGAGTTCCACACCAGTCTACAAGGGCGATTTTTAAAACAGACACATCTATGAATGTATCTCGAGCAAAACAAGTCCAACTACATCCATGGGCTCAATGTGCCTCCCCAGTCCTAATCTCTTGATGGAAACATGCAAGCCTAACAATTACTGCTAGCAATATTTGAAAAAGACAATAAGCTTCTGCAACAGCCCTGATCCACTACTTCATAAAGGGGCTAACCCACAACATTCCCAAAAAGTTGTCAGTACAGGAGGTCTCACACAAGTTGTGAACATTACTACACCAGATCCCAGTGGTTCTCAACCCTTTCCCTCTGCTCCCTCACAACCCTTACTAACTAACCACAGAGCACCTGTGAATGGGTGGGGGGGGGGGGGGGGCAGGAGGTTGAGAACCACTGGTTTAAACCCAAGGATTTACATCTGCTGCGGAGGTAGAATTAGTAACTTGACAGTGGAAATGAATGTCAAAGAGACAGGGAAGCAAGGAGAGACTTTGCCAAAAATATTTTGCCAAAATTACCAGAATGTTTGCATTTGAAATTTTTAATCATCCATTCTTAAAAGCAAGACATTGCTTTGTGGAGAAGCAGAGGATGTGCAGGGGAACTGTCTTTAAAAGTTGAGATTGCAGACACAGGGTGATTTAAGAGACAATAACAAGCAAGTTTCACAAACCTAATTGTGGAGCAGTTATTTAACACTGACTCAAAACACTATTGGCATCAAGGCAATTTGGGACTTTTTTTTTAAATTAGATGCTTTGCTGAGTTCTCTGCCTCTTGGACACTGTTCACAGGGAAACGGGGATAGATCAGTATTATTCAGGTTTCTCTTTCTGCTTTTCCTTGTCAAAGTTTCTTCATTCAAGTTTGTTCAGTTGATCAGTCAACTTTCTTTTTGCCTAAGTTGTCAATTTCTCACCATTTGCGTATTAACTGTGATTTTCAATTTTAATTTTTAAAAAATTTGGACCTACAGCACAGTAACAGGCCATATTGACCCACAAGTCCTTGCCGCCTAATTTACACCCAATTAACCTACACAACCGGTACTTCTTGAACGGTGGGAGGAAACCCACGCAGACGTAGGGAGAACGTATGAACTCCTTACAGTCAGTGTGGAATTCGAACTCCAGTCCTGATCGCTGGCCCTGTAACAGTGTTGCGCTAATCGCTGAAAAGCAGTGCTTCCCACAATTAATTTAACAAAAATCTGCCTCATCCCTTCCCTATTTACTACCCTGTCTACAAATGCAATTATAATAACATTGAAATTGACAAATTACCCACAAGATATGGTGGCAGTAAACTCCTGGACTATGATTAAAAACACAACACTGGAGAAACTCAGCTGGTCAAACAGTGGACTTTTGAACATTTTGGGCTTGAGCCCCTTCATCAAGGAGTGATAGCAGGTGAGTTAAACTACTGGACTGTGCTGGCAGGTGAGTTAAACTACTGGACTGTGCTGGCAGGTGAGTTAAACTACTGGACTGTGCTGGCAGGTGAGTTAAACTACTGGACTGTGCTGGCAGGTGAGTTAAACTATTGGACTGTGCTGGCAGGTGAGTTAAACCATTGGACTGTGCTGGCAGGTGAGTTAATAACCCAGCAGCCTGAACTAATGTTCCAGCAATGATTTCTACCACAGCAACTGGGGAACTTAAATTCAGTTCAATTTACCTGGAATTTAAAATTAACCTTTGTAGTAATTTTCATTGATAGCATAGTTAAAAACCAGTGTCCTTTTGGATAGACTCTTGGCCGATCGACTGAAATTCAAGCCATGATGCCTACTCTTTCTGCCATACAGCGTGGCATATGGAGACTAGGCCAATTTCCTGCGCACCATCCCAGGAAACAACAGTCACATTTTAGTACACTGAAGTGAGCAGTTAAATAAAGACCAAACCCAAATTAGCAACCAAGAAAATTTCAGATTAGACTGCATCACCATCAGGCGTAATTGTGTTTGCTGCCAGATATCGACCATTCAGAACTTCTAATTGCTTTTCTCTCAAACCTCTTCCCCCCCCCCATGAAGAGCTTCATATAAATACATAAAATGAATCATGATCCTTTGTAACTGATACCACTAATACAAAAGCAGATTTTCACACTAAGTGTCAGCTTGTAGATTGCAGTCAACAGAAATTGTTGAGAAGCAAAATGTTTGAATCTTGTTTAAAACCCAGTGGGATTTGTTAGTGAGTGAAGGCATCATTCAGGTGGGATGGAGACGGAGAGTTGACACTGCGTTGTCCCAAGTTAATGCAACAAGGTTTATTAATGCTAGATTAGAGTAGCTGCGCCATCACCACCCACTGCAGACAGGCGTACCAGTGGGGAGGCAAGTGAGTGATGCCTCCAGTCCTCTGCCACCAGGTTTGATGGGCTGAGGTAGGAATAAGGTCACAAATGAAGAATGGACAATTTTCATTGAGGGGCTGCGAAAGAAGAAAGTCCGCAGGTGCTGTTATCGTTGTAAATACATCATAATTGCTGAAAGAACTCAGCAGGTCACACAGCATCCAAAGGAGGCAGCATTTTGGGCCTGAGCCCTTTAAGGAACCTGCTGAGTTTCTCCAGCATTTCTGTGTATTTATATCAGGGAAGGCTACCTTGTGACTTTAAAAAAAATTTTTTAAATTCAGACAGACAGCACAGTAACGGGATCTTTCAGCCCACGAGCACATGCTGCCCAAGTGACCTATAAACCCTGGTACATTTTGAACAGTGGGAGGAAACCGGAGCCCCCGGGGAAAACCCGTGCAGACATGGGGAGAGCGTACAAATTCCTTGCAGACAGCGCTGGATTCAAACTCTTGTCCCAGTCGCTGGTGCTGTAACAGCGTTGTGCTAACCATGCCGTCAAAAATCATAACCAAGAACTGTCAGAAAGTGAGGGAACTGTGAAAATTACAAAGAACATTAAAGATAATTCTTAAAATAAAGGAAGCATCTTGATTAAACGAGAGAATGCATGTCGGTGACCACTGTATTGCCAGGAGAAGGAAGAAGTCTCCCTTAATGGACCAAAACAGAAAGATAATTTGAATTATGTATATGATTCACAGAACACTGGGCTCACCAATCTTCTGAGCCCACAGTGACTGAAAAATACGGGCAAAAAAGATGGGAGGGGTGGAGGTGAAAGGATGGGGAGCAAAATACATGGACTATTGCCAGCAAGATACCCCTGTACTGACCTGCTGCATTGTCTCCCATTGAGAGAGGACATGATTTAAGATGTCAAGTCTGCAAGAGATCAAATGCTTTAATTATTGAGACAGAAATAATGTCTGATATTTGCACCCTGCATGTGGACTATATGCAGTACACACAACCTTGTGTTAATAACTTTGAAATGCTTAATTTATAAGATCTGAATTCGGTTTAAAAAATTTATATTGCAACAAAAAAATTGTGGAGAATATTAAATCTCTTTTAAATAAAAAATTGCAAGCTTTTTGATTGATTTAATCAGCCTTGCTAGTTCTTTATTGGTGCTTACCACTCTCTCACAGCTTAGGTACTTAATGGTGTTCTGGTAACTCTTCCAAGGAGCGAAATGCAAGTTTGCAGACACTGTGATTGTAGTAAAAAAAGTGCTGGAGGAACTCAAGGCAGATATATCACTGATGTAATTTATCTTTACCTCCTATGTTGAGCACCTCGGCTCTGTCCACCACAGTAACATGGATCTCCCAGTGGCCACCCATTTCACGTCCCATTCCCTTGCTGAGATGTCTGTCCATGGTCCCATGTATTGCCAGACTGCAAACACCCCCAAATTGGAGTTACAATACCTCATCTTCATTCTGGGCACCCTCCTACAGGATGACATTAACATCGACTTCTTTAGTTTCCGTTAAATCTCTCCCCCCACCCTCCACCTCACCCTGTCTCCTTTCTCCAGGCTGTTTTTTTTTTCTTTCTCTCTTCCCTCTCTCCCCCATCTCCTTCCACAGAGTCAAAATCAATTCTCACCTCTCCTCATATCCAATTAACACCTTTTGTTGGTGTGGGCTCCTTCCCCGGCCAGTCTTCAGTCTTTATTCTGACGCCTTCCTGTTCTTTGCTTATTCCTCAGGCCCGAAACATCAGTAATAAATCCTTACCTCCTATGGAAGCTGCAAGACTGTCTGACGTGGGAGAATCATTTCTGAAGCTACTCCTGTTCTCATATGATGCCTTCCTTTCTCCAAATGGGGTTAATGGATGGTGACCAAGAAAAGGAATTCTGGCTGATTTACTACATTTTCCAAATTTCCAAAACTAGATGTGATTGTGAATGACGATGATATTAATGGGGAATTTATTGTCATATATGTATTGAAATTCTATTTAAAACCCCCAACTACAGTAGTATACATTAAAGAGAAAACAAATGAGAGAGAGAGATGAATATTCACATAGTGCAAGGAAAGTGTTCCAATAGTAGACGGTCCTTCCTGTGGTGTCGCACAAGATGACAAGCTAGGCTTGAAGCGAAGTGAGGTGAGGGGAGTGGGTGGAGAACATGACGTGGAATAATGTGAGGTCATCCACAAGGCACAATTTTTTTTTAAAATGGAGCGAGATTGAGGAAACCAACGTCAAACAAGAGAGTCTGATGCTGGGGTCGAGTGCAAGACACAAACGTGCTGGAGAAACTCAGCAGGTTACAGTGTCCATGGTAAAGGGTAAGCCACGTTTCGGGCCTGAGCCCTTCATCAGATTTAAGGAGGGTGTGGGGTGCAGGGGAAGGAGAGAAAAGGGGTAATGAAGGGGAGGAACACAGGCTAACGGGTAAGAGGTTACGTGGGAGAATAGAAGAGAAAAAAAGATGAGAAGTGATGAGGATAGAATAGCTCATTGATAGAAGGGAGGGAGGGGATGGGAGCTGGAGGAAAGGAGACAGACCTGGGTTTCTTCACATACAGGTCAATGAAAACACACATCCAGATGCATCAGCCAAGCAAGGCCAGCAAATAGAACAGGAGCTGGAGTCAGCCAACCGGTCCATCAAGCCTTCTCCACCATTCAATTAGATCATGGCTAATCTGATGATAGGCTCATCTGGCTCCGCCCCCGCTCCAATCCCTACTGAGTAGAAATCTATCCAACCTCATCTTAAATATATTTACTGAGGTCAGCTCCACTGCTTCAATGGGCAGCGAATTCCACAGATTCACCCCCCTCTGGGAAAAGCAGTTCCTCCTCATCTCCGTCCTAAATCTACTCCCCTAGATCTTGAGGTTATGTCCCCTAGTTATAATCTTCCCCACCAGTGGAAACAACTTACTATCCTCTATCTTAATGTTCATAATCTTATACATTAATTTGATCTTCATTACAAGGTAATTTGAATACAAGAAAGAGTAAACACATCTTGCCACAAGACACCTTCGGCAAACCAGAGAACTGCCCACTATTTGGTCTAAATAATGCATGCAGGAGAGAGGCTGCATCACTAGACGTGAAGAATGGCCCCTCGATTGAGGTCAGAGAACCATCCTTCTACAGGAGTTGGAACAAGCAAGAATATACTGTCAAAAAATCAGGACCAAATCAAACTGTGGCCCTTGCCCTCACAAACTGAAAAGCAGCAAATAGATTTGAAGCAGTCTTTTGGGAAAAAGCTTTGTTCATGTTGTTAATGTTTCAGCAATTGGCATTAATAGATTAGTCAAAGCTTTTCCCTGGCTTAAGCATCAAAATGCAAAATGCTGCGCCTTGTTAAAAAATTAATCTTGGAAAGATTACAATTTAATGGAGTCGTTCAAAGCCCCGAGGAATGGATGGACCCACATGTATTACTGTACGATATTTTCATACTCCTTTTGTCAAGATACTGATCGCAGTTTTGCCCCATCCCCAAGGTCAAACACAAAGTAAAAACCCTCCCACTTTGCAGCTCAGACCTCAATATTACATGATACACTTGTCCTTTCCCAATTGCTTTGCTGCTTTGAAGCTAATGGGACATCATCATCTAATATTAGGAGTGGGCTGAGTGAAATATTAGCTGGGATTAGAGGTAGCACTCTTTTTTATAACAACTCCACAGGATAACCAATGCCTATAGGGAGGGCAGACAGGCCCCCAGTCTAATACTTTGCCAAGAAGATGCACCTCCCACCCTACCGGCTTTGGTGAAAGTGCAGAAGAGATTTCCTGAAATCATTCCAGGAATAAGGGTGATTAGATGTGCTGGTATGGTTTTCCTCTGAACAGAGGAGGTTGCAAAATTGTATAAAAGTATTCAACATAATGAAAGGAATGGGCAGATTAGAGTCTGTCATCCATTGGCAGAATGAAACAGTAGAGAGAGTCGGGTCACAGCAAAAGCAGCCAAGGAAAGAATTTGCAGATGTACATATTGGAGGGGAAGAAACGAGAATGGTCATATATAGAACCAGCAAAGACCTGGCAGGACTGCTTTCTTGCTGGAACCATTCACTCAATGCCATCATCATTTTTAATTCACTTCAACCCCTCCACTGGATTACACTTTAATCATCAATACTCAAAAGGGGTACAAACCTGATCTAAGCAACCTGGACGATCAAAAGAACATTTTCCAGCCACTACAGAGACAATAATTAAGGTGCAGTGATCAGCATTTCATTTTTAATCACACCATCTCACACAGAATACAATATCTGGTCCAAGCTGATACTCAAAAGAGAAACGTGCAACCACTTTTTTTTGGATTTAGCTGCGAGATATTTTTTGCATCTCACTGCATAGAGCACGACCATCAATACCCACTTATTTATCACTCTGCACTAACACTTTCTTAATTACACCAAAGCAATTAATATCTACTTTTACACGTTTGAAATTTATCTCATCTAGGATTATCTTCACACAATAATTTGTAATCACATATATTTAAATGTTTTATAGTAGTTGATTGATGGTTCATCGTTCCTTCAACTTTTGAGTGAATTCAAACTGAATAGAATTCAAGCCTAATTAATTAAGGAGATTAATGGAAGCATTTTATTTTAAACATTAAGAATAAAAATTTCTGTCTGGGAGGAAGCCACGTGCACATTCACACATTAAAAAAAGATAATTGCACTTCACAATTCCTGATCCATAGTCTTTTGAGTTTTCACACATCAAACTCTTTTTCCAAGTACTTTCTGAATGTATTGAGGATTTCCATCACTACCACCCTTCCTGGCACGGAGCACCAGACCACAGTCAATCCGTGGGTGAAATTCCTTTCCCCAATCCTGCACCAACCTCTGCAAAATGGTGGCTACTAATGTTGAAATTCCTCCTCTGGGAATTATGTCTATTCTATTAAACCAACGCAGGCCTTCTAATTTTATAAACACTGCTAAATTTCCTTTTTACCATCCTTTCTCTTAAGAAAACAAACCCAGCCAATCTTCTATACTAGAATATTCTAGATTTCTAAACTTTCTTGAAAAGGTATAAATACCTAAAATCTTTCTTTAAAATTGCTAGAATCTTATTAACCCTTTGGACCATATCCCTCTTGCCATTTTTAACTTTTCATAATATATACTCCAGACTGGGTCTTTGGGTAAACCTTGACAGTACCAAAACTTGTTGGTAGTCCCTGAAAACAGGGACACGGAGTCAAAAGGTTAACACTAGGCTTTAGCCAACTTTTCAAAAAATAATTGAGTATGTTTTATTTCAAGTTTACATATAGCAAGGAAGTGTGTTTTGCAAGCACCCCAACTAGAGAATCCATAAATGGTATAGTAGTGTAGTTATTTACTATAAAAGTTAGCTATGTTCTCACTCTCTAGTTTAATGTTTATTCAGATCACAAGGTCTAGAGAATGTATTCCAATTTCTAATGACAATACTATTCGTGAGTACAGTTCCATTGTCACACTTCAAATATTGATATCCACTAGTGCAGTATCGCCAGCTAACAGTAAATGGGCTTACCTGATAACAGGTCCTTGACAATTCTTCACGATGGAGCTGAAATCCTTACACAGGCAATACTCTTCAACAGGAATGTGTCTCTCTGCTCAGTAATTGCTGATATTAGAAACTGAGCTCGATACAACATGGAAATCCATGGTTTTAAACTTCTTCATGTCCAACTTAGGCGAGAGAAGATACAGCCATTTGCCATACAAGTGTAAATGAAGAAAAAGTTCCAACTGCAGTTACCTGCCTGACCATGGTTTTTGACCTAATTGATCATTTAGTGGTGGCACCTTCTTCATCTGAAACCATTGAGTGAATTCTTAACTTGATGCCCTGTTTTCATCTTTTGCTTAAAAGGACACACACAGACACGTTAAGCATTAGAAACTTCTGTTACATTTCTCTGTACCCCAGGGCATAAATTTAATTGCAAACCAACCACAATCCTCAATAGGATTAGTTGGCTCAGTACAGATTTGGCAATTACAGTTGGGAACTTTCCACCCACCTTGCTCAATAAGTTCAGGAATACAAGCTCTTCTGAAGGCTTAATTGGCTGTGAAAAGATTTGATGAACCGGCAATAAATGGGTGGCAGACAGATGTTGCAAGGAAGAAATATTACATGCACTATTCCTGCAGGCACTTTCAGGTTTCATCACATTTCCAGTGTTGCTGTTCCCAAGTTCTGGCCACTGCACCAGAAAGATGTTCTTCAAGCAGAGAACATTGTTGGATTCTGAAATACTGATCAGACAGGGAAGCAAATTCGGCAGTAACTTACCAAAGGGGATTTAATTGCGCACTGAGAAGAAAAAGTTTATAGAAACAGGGTCAAATGGAAATGGGGCTGCCCAGTTGACATAGCGGTGGGCATAACGCCTTTATAGCGCCATCGAACGGAACCAGGGTTCAAATCCCACACTAAGTTTGTCCCCTCTGGGGGCTCTGGTTTCCACCCATCGTTCAAAATATACCAGGAGTGTAGGTTAATTGGGTGTAAACTGGGCAGCACTTGAGCCGAAATGGCCTGTTACCGTGGTGTATGTCTAAATTTTTTAAATTAAAAAATTTAAATCTGCTCTTTCAGAACTAGGAGATGTCCAATGGCCAAACGACCTCTTTCTAAGCTGTACAAACAGGAAACATCAGAAGCAGTCAGTTGTGGAGAGTTAATATTCGATTGGTCTTCAACTTGTAACTTTATATCTTTCCACAGATGCTGGTCTGCTGAGTATTGCAAAAATGCTTGCTTTCATTTCATATATTCCAACATCTGCATTATTTTTAATGCTACACAATTCTCACCAATTTTACTTCTTCAGTCCAACCATGCTCCAACTTATTTTGAAAGACTTATTTGGTAACTGGCCAAATCCTCACTTGAATAGGCTACACTATTCACCAAAGTAATGCCCGAGATAAAAAATCCAGCATGGGAAAATGGGAGATTCAGCGGTTAGCACAACGCTGTTACAGCGCCAGTGATTGGGACCAGGATTTGAATCCAGCGCTGTCTGTGAAGAGTTTGTTCGTTTTCCCTGTATCTGCATGGGTTTTCCCTGGGGGCTCCAGTTTCCTCCTACCTTTTCAAAAAGTACCAAGAGTTGTAGGTCAATTGGGTGTAGGCTGAAAGAGCCTGTTATCGTGCTGTATGTTTAAATTTCTTTTTAACTTTAAAAACTTTTAAAAAAAATAATTTTAAATTTTAAAAGTGACTGGAGAAAAATAAAATATGAAACGTTCAGATGTACAGTCGCATCCTACCTCACTTCATTGATTGGCATTTCGTCTCGATTTGTGGAGGGTGCTCCGTTAAAACACACAGCTGCCAAAATATCATTCGCCACAGCAGGCAGAAGCAGGAGGATTATGAAAGAAATCAGATTTTGCTGAGCTTTTTCCAAGAAATGGAAATAAATGTTTGGATGCAACTTTTGACATTTTATCAGACCACATAAACAAGCCCTAAGCAAAGCTCTCAAAATCAGTTCAGATTCAATTTTGCTAATTTTACTTTTCCATTGCAACATTACTGTTCCTTGTTCAAGTCTCATCTGTGCCAGAGCAGTCTGTGTGCCTTAACACCTTTCAGTGGCACTGTTTGTTTTATATCTCGACTCTACTTCAAAGGCACTCTTGCTTGCTTATTTCATGTTTGTTCAGCATTTTTCATACCTCTCTGAGATTCCATCTTCTTCCAGTGTAGATGATGTATGCGACAGAATTTAAAGTAAAACAGTACTCTTTCCTTCTCAAAGGGAATTTTAAAAATCCAATTGAGGTATTAGTTATCAGGGGGTTTGTTCAGATATTTAGTTTTTTCAAGGCTTCAGATTCATTCAAAAACCTGTTGCTGGCATCCTAGCTTCCATTCACCTGTCATCTCTGTACTCAGTAATCCAACTCTCTGGATTTTTTAAAAATTCTCTATTTCCAAGTCTCTCCCAATCATCCTGCCCATCAGTAAGAAAAGCCTTAAAATTATAGTCTTGCTAAAATTCTCTTTTTTTTCCCCTCTGTTCTAATGTTCTAAGCTCTAATGTACAGCTTCCTTGTACCTTGCACAAGTCCTTGTGTTGTTGGTGAAAGGTACCAAGGAACCAACATTTCTACGCAGTGCCACAGCCCACACTAGGAAGATAGAATACCTTCACATGACCTTGTCAGGGTTCATGGAGGCAAACATTGAGTAATTTCCTACTGTAAACATTTATGTACGATTTTCCCCAGAACTTGAGTCTCCTACACTTCAGGTGCGATATGATGAAATGTAATTTTCCCCCACTCTTTCGAAAAGTCTTCACCCAAGAGCATCCACTGCCCATGGATAACACTGCACAACAAGGATTTTGCTTCCTGAACCCTTTTGGGTGCATTTTATGGATTTTGGGCTGTTGATCACGAAAATTACCTTAACATTTTCCTATCGTTTTTTTTTAAAGATACAACCCATTTTTATGATTTCCTGTCATATTTTAAGTCTACTTCAAGCATCCATGAAGTGTAAAACGTCACTGAAAATCAATTTTCTGCATTCACACTTGGTCTCCTTCCCCGCTGATCTTGGTGCAGTCAGTGACGAACATGGTGAAAGGTTTAACCAGGACATTGTGACCATAGGAAAACTGGAATCCATCAACGCTGGCCAGCTATTGTTAGGCACTGACGCAAGCGGCATCAGATGCTGAGTACAAACAAAATCAGCGACAAAACATTTTTAGGTCAGTTGAACTAACGCATGCTAAATTCAAAAGTTAATGCTTCTCCAACTTCCTACAGCAAAACTGAAATTATCTTTGTGTTATCAATGTAATTAATCTCTTTTATGCATTGATGGTATTGATGTGTGAGAACGCAGATTCAAAAGAAAGGCCATACGATTTATTTCACAATAGTATCTAGTTGGTTACCATGAAATTTGTAAAGGATAAAATTCTCTTAAATAATTTACCAGTCAAATAATTACTTGGGTCTCTCTTCTTTCCCTTCTGCATTTGCTTCCCAGTTTACCTGCCCCACAATTATCCCCTTGCATCATGGTATTCCTAATAGAGCTTCTGGCTCCAACGACATGCCATGCTTGTGTGCAGTGATTTCTATTCCATTTGTAGTAACTTTCCATGGTAACCCACAACCTGGTGTGTCATAGAGGGTGAACTGGGTTGTTGTTTCTCTTTACGAACCCCGAGTTTTCTAAACAAACTGTTTCTGGGGCTTGGGGATGAAGCAATGAGACAACCAACACAACCTTCAATAATCATGATCTTTCCCTGACACATCCATGATGTACTCCCAACTAGAAATAAAATCACTAACCGTCCCCTTGCTGGAGGTCTGCTGTTTGTATTCTCAAATGAAAATCAATCAATCCTCTTGAAAACAACCTGAAAATTTCATGGAACACAGGTTATCACTCGTTATGACTGCTCGAGTTTGTTAGGAAGGTGTTGAGTTTACCCTAGAAGGAAAATAAAATGTTTGAGAAACTGCTCAAATATATTCAAGGATTCATTTCCAGAGTAGGGCTGAAGGGATTTTGGGCTTGGAAATGTGGACACCCTTTTACACTTGGATTGGTACATTCACAGGAAGTATTCAAATCCTGGAACTTCCATTCGATCGGTAACAAAATCAATCAAGTATAATCAATTGGTTATATTGACAGAGACAAACACCATGAGGATCAGAAACAAGGTTCCAAATTGATGTACACATTATCAGCACATGATAGGCGAGTCCAATTCATGATTTGGCATCCATTTGGCCAAACAGTCAATCCTCGGAATTATTTCTCCAGAAGAGCCGTCATCTCTGGAACAGCCTGCAGTGGGGGGGGGGGGGGAGTAGTAGAATCAGATTAAGCATTTACAGATTCCTCCATTTCATTCAAGACATTTAAATTTCTCCAGCACTAGAAACACATCTATGACGTTACAGTTTCCTCACATTACACAATCGATCAGATATCATGGAGTTTGTGCAGTTTGCCCTGCAAGTTCTCCATCCAAAAGGGCAAGCAAGGTTCTACTGATCAGAACAACTTTTCCCCCCCCCCCCCCCAAAGTGTGCCACCAAAGCTTTTAGTTATAAAGATTTAAGTCTAAAATACACAAGACAGCAATAAAAAAAAACCCCACTATTTCACAAATTTGGCAGAGCTGTATGTACCGTTAACTTTCCACAGTTTAAATTAAAAACTGTAGCTTTAGGTTCACTCATTCATAAAAGCAGCAACACTGACCTTCATTCTGGGCAGAGAATTACCATTGCACTTGATGCCATAAAACATTCAAAATGTGGGCAGGTGGGGCTTGAGAGACTTAAAAAAATATCCACCAGAAATGAGAGAGTACCTTTGTTAGCAAGAGCAAAGAGTCCACATACTCTGGGAAAAATATAAATGAGGTTGACAAGCAAAGGATCCAAGAGTACAAGAAACAAATGAGCATAAGCGATTTTAACAAGATACAAAGTGCTGGGGAAGTAGTTTTGGGAAAAAAAAACACTAAAAAGTAGAGAACTTTTATTAAACATATAGAAATTTTATTTGGTCACACTTTGAGACGTCTAATAGGCTCCATAATATATTAGGTGGCTGTTGACAAATCAGAAAAGTCCTTGATAAATTTATTTCATTGGGTGTTTGCCACATGAAACTCATCACCTCATGCAGTTCAACCTGTAGAGGTGTTTAAAAGAAAAGCAAGATAAATGTTTAATTGGCCACGATTGATGAAACAGCCAGTGTGAAACCAACAGTAAATGGGCTAAATGGATTGTACATTGACACTTGAACTCAATACATGATTTAAGCTCAAACCAGTGGGGCGAGCCTTCTAGCCGTAAGGCTCCCAAATCAATGCACCTTGAACGTTTCCAATCCAATAAGAGCAGCAGTCAATAATGCAAAGACCATTGTTACTTCACAGTTACTCAGAGGGCAACACTTCAGTTCATGTGGAAAATGAGAAATGTTAAGATGGTACAGCAACCAGCAGTCTCAAGCAATGGGCAAAAACAATTAAAAATGAAAATAAATAAGAATAAAATAATAGGTTAAAATATGCACATTTAAAATTGTAAATGTTCTCTGAAGTATCATATAAACCTTTGGTGAAGATGGGAGTAAATATTCAGCCAGCGGAGAGCCTTGGTCGGGCTTTGTTCATAGCAGCTCTTTGAATAAAGTTGTGTGAACAGTAATGGCGTCGCCGGAGGAGTCACGTGATGGAGTAGTGGCCGAACGGTGAACTCCAGCCCTTTCCAGAAAAGTCGGGAAAAACAAAGGAAAACACAAAGGCACAGAAATAAAAGTTACAGAAAAGTGAGTATAAAGGTGGAAAGAAGATGGCGACAAAAAAAGAAAAATCGAAAGCAACGGTAAGAAGAGAGGAAGAGAAGACAAAGGAGGAAAAAGGTGAAGGCCTTACCTGTCCGAAGAGGCCCGCTGCGGAGAGAGAAACCCGCTCCCTCAGGTCGGTAAATAATGGACTACAAAAATGGCTCGCTGAGCCGAGTAAAAGTGCGCAACCGCGCATGAAAAAAAACACACCGACGGGAGGGGGGACCAGCTGGGGAGTTGATCTCCACAGCCGGCAACGACAGCTGCAGAACACCTGCAGCAAGAGGAGACCACAGAAGACAATAGAAACAAGAAAGAAGAGGAGGAAAGGGCAACAAAGAAACAACAGATGGTCAACCCAGAGGAAGAAGAAGAGGAGGAGGAAGAGTACAGGGAAATAGAAGAAGAAAAGAAAGGCAAGGTAAAGGATATACTTGCTCTTATTAAAGGATACATGGAGTCATTTAAAGAATGGCAAACACAGGAATTTAAGGATTTAAGAAAAAGAATAAACAACACAGAAGAGAAAATAAATAAAATGGAGATGACCTTAACAGAAATGGGAAAGAAAATGGACAAGATGGAAGAGCGGGCAGTAGCAGCAGAAATGGAGGTAGAAGACTTAAAAAAGAAATTGGAGAAATCTAATAAAAAAACTAAAGAGACACAAGAACTACTAGCTCAAAAAATAGATACAATGGAAAACCATAACAGAAGAAATAACATAAAGATAGTGGGCCTTAAGGAAGATGAAGAAGGCAAGAATATGAGGGAGTTTATAAAAGAGTGGATCCCTAAGACCCTAGGATGTCCAGAACTACAGCAAGAAATGGAAATAGAAAGGGCACATAGAGCATTGGCCTCTAAACCACAACCACAACAAAAACCAAGATCTATTGTAGTAAAATTCCTAGGATATACTACAAGAGAAAAGGTACTGGAGAAGACAATGGAAAAAGTAAGAGAGGGCAACAAACCACTGGAGTATAAAGGGCAAAAAATCTTCATTTATCCAGATATAAGTTTTGAACTCCTAAAGAAGAGAAAGGAGTTCAATACAGCAAAGGCGATTTTATGGAAGAAAGGGTATAAATTTATACTGAAGCATCCAGCGGTATTGAAAATATTTATTCCAGGACAACAAAACAGACTATTCTCGGATCCAGAAGAAGCACGAAAATTTGCAGAACAATTACAAAAATAGACTGAGGGAGGAAGACGGGTAATGAGAGTTAAAATGATCACGATTGATATGTATGTGGGTAAAGACAAAAATAGACTGAGGGATGAAGACGGGTAATGAGAGTAAAAATGATCACGATTGATATGTATGCGGGTAAAGACAAAAATAGACTGAGGGATGAAGACGGGTAATGAGAGTAAAAATGATCACGATTGATATGTATGCGGGTAAAGACAAAAATAGACTGAGGGATGAAGACGGGTAATGAGAGTAAAAATGATCACGATTGATATGTATGCGGGTAAAGAGGTATAAGAGTGAATAGAGACAATGAGCATACGTGAATGTATCTGTACTTAGAGGAAAATATAGATAGTATAGACAAGAATTAATAAGGGAAGGTAATGGAATAGAGAGAATAAGGAGGGAATTAAAAGAGTGACCTTTGTGACATATGAAAAGTGAAATCTTTTCTGGGGGGGGCGGGGTGGGGGGAAATAGCGGTCACTGCAAAATCAGTTGACGCTTGCGAGTGGATTCGCAAATCCAAATGGAGAGGGGAGATGTGGTTGTCCGACAAGGGATAAAGGACAACTCAGGAGGTGAAGGGGAGATTGGGGATAAATAAGATAGAAATAGGAGAATAAGGAAAATGTTGGATGTTGTAGGAATGTTGTCTTATAAAGAGTTGAAAATAAGAAAACAGAAATGGAAAAGGAGGAAAGGTAATGATGGAAAAACGGAAAGAGAAGATAAACAAAATATAAAAGGGCTACGCTGAACTATATGTCTTTAAATATTAATGAAATACATAACCAAATTAAAAGGAAGAAACTACTAAATTTAAATGAATAAATGTATTCCATTAGAAAAAATAACATATAGGTTAAGAAATAATATGGAAATATTCGAACAAGTATAGGAGCCTTACATTAAATACAATAGCGAAAACCTACCGGGGACAAACATTACCTAAGTTGATGGAAGGAGAAGGAAAGAAAAGAATGGACTCAGTAGAATTTCTGGTGTAATTTTGTTGAATGACAACATTGTCTGACTGGCTTAATGCAACCTAGATTGTATACCTAAAATGGATGAGAGGGGGGGGGGGTGGGGGGGTGGTTTGGGAGGAAAGGGGGGGGGGGAGAAAAAGTCACTGTATATGTGTGAAAAAGAAATAGTGTATATCATGGCTAATGTGATTTATGGTGTGAAAAATAAAAATTTTTTAAAAAAACAGTAATGGCGTCGCCCAGGATGAAGAGCTGGTTGATGCCACTCGCCATTGGGGTGACTCTCTAAACGTGTCTCCTTATCCCTGCTTTGCGGGAGTCACCCCGGTTAGATCTGTAAACTCTGGGGGGGGGGGGGGGGGGAAGGGAGATTAATTATCTTTTATGTTATTGTTCATCTTTCAGGTGGCTCCATGGAGGGGGAGGAACCTGCAGATGCAACGACAGTTAAATGTTTTCAAAGAATGTGACTGAAAAGTAAAATGCTTTAAGGTTTATATATTCATGTAAGTGAAGTTTGTTCAGTATTGTATTTTTCTCTTTTAAACTGTTTATTCTTAATGTAGGTGTACGAGTTAGGCTTTGTGAGAACAAATCTCAAGCAACTGAAAATATACTTATCCCTCAGTATTAACCATCAGTCTTGAACATCAAATCGATTTTTGTATTTCAGCTGAATTGTAGTAGAATGCATACGGATCCAGTGAATGGATTGATTGCAGGTGACAGGACACATTTAAGTTTAAAAAGGAGAGGATTCAAATCAAGTGTGCATGCCATTTATTTATACAAAATCTAATTGATTCAGTAATTGCTCATTGATCAGTTAGCCTGCACTAGATCACGCCAACAGACAATGGGATAATTCATAATCAATCTATTCTTAATAGAATCCCATTGAGTTTGTTTACTTTGGGTAAAAGTCACTCTACAAATTGATTACTAAAGATGGGGTTATTTAATCAATGTGCAGGTTTGTCTGCAAGTTATCAACACTTAAAAAATCTTCAATGGGATCTTTACTTTCATGCCTTAACTGCCTTTGAGGTGATAATAAGCCAACTTCATGAACCTCTGCAATGCATTTGGTGTAGACATTCCCACGGTACTAATAGGGAGCTCTGATCTGGAAAAGCTCAGAAATATATAAAGTACACTTGGAGTTCAGAACAATGAGGGAGAACTTTACATTCTAGACTCCAGACAGAATAAATGTGGCAAAGTTGTTTCCCCACGAAAGAGGAGTCAAGGGCAAGAGGGCACAACTTTGAAGGGCGCCCATTTAAAACAGAGATCCGGAGGAATTTCTTTAGCCAGAGAGCGGTGAACCTCTGGAATTTGCTACTTCGGGGCAGCTGTGGAGGCCAGGTTGTTGGGTGTATTTAAGGGAGAATAGTCAATAGTTATGGAGAGAAGGCAGAGGAGTTGGACTGAGTGGGAAAATGGATCAGCTCATGATGGAATGGTAAAGCAGACACGATGGGCCGAATGACTTACTTCTGTTCCAAGATCTTATTTTGAAAAGAGGAGTTATTCTTGGATCTTGGACAAAATCTCACTATTAGTTGTCATTTCCATGGTGTTCTTTGTGAGATTTTGCTGTGTGCAACTGGGAGAATTTTTAAAAAAATAATTAGCCATGGGGAGCTTTAGGACATTTGAACATTGTAAAATACAGTCTAAATGCAAATTCTTAATTTCTCACGAGAGGAAATGTAAAGGAAAATAGAACTAGGAACAAGTCTTATTCAGTAAAATCTCAAATTATGGCTGATATGTTATTTAAAGATCCATCTAGCTTTCATCTTAAACTCAGTAACTGAGCTTCCACATGCCTCCTGGGTAGAAAATTCTAAAAAGTCATTGCTGTCTGGAAGAAGAAATTTCTACTCATCTGTGATCCTTGGATCAAGGTAACCTGGGCAGGGATCCCTCCATCTAGCGTGTTGAGAACTTTGTTTCAATAAGATCACCTCTCATTCTTCTAAACACCATCAGCCCAGTTTGCTCAATTTTAAATGTGAAATGACCCTGATCTGTTCGCTGACAGCAAGCCCCAATGGTAGGTGTATCCAAGAATATTCGAAAAGAGCTGCTTGGAGTTGGGTTATAGGTGCTCCCAGTTTAAATAGCCTTCCATACTTACTGTCACAAGCAAGGCCGCAAGGAAGGAGACGGGAAAGGAGGAAAGAGACAAATAAAACTCTTCACTAAGTACTGTAAAAAAAAATCCTTGGTATCCGGCACCTAGGGGGATGGGTAAATGCCAGACGAATGAATTTTCTGCTTGCTTGAGGTTGGATGGATTGGCGAACTAACCGTTGGGGGGGGCTTCCAATTTTAAATTTTTGTAATTTTTAACTATTTATTTACCACAATTGTTTTTGCCGATTGCTTGAATTCAGATAACAGGGGTTTACTGTGATCAAAATGTGCTTTTCAAGAGGTTAAACGTGCTTTCAGAATGAACTGCTCATTGCAGAGAGATAATAAAAACAACCTCACTTCACTGAAGAAAATTTCACGCCAAGCCACTCGAGGAGAAGTTAAACCCAAGGACTGAAAGCTTAATCGATGCTAGGTTATTAAATTTGTCCTAATAAAGAAAGACAGAGGGAGGGAGACCTCAGAGCTCAGGCAGCGGAGCACACGGAACGATGGATGTGGCTATGCTCAAGGACGATCAAGACTCAGAAATGGAAGAGGGCAGACATCTCGGAACATTGTAGAACTAGATTACAGAAGCAGGGAGCATCAGGACCGTGATGGAGGGAATGTTAAAATAGAGGCGAACATCTGAATTTACTGGGTTACTGTCACCCATCATTTATTACAGAAACTTACTCAAACAGCGTTGGTGCCAGTCACACTCCAGTCGGTTGGTAAATAATTCATAAGTAAAGAAAAGCCCATTGACAGAAAAAAAACTTGAGCTACATCAATCACAGTAAACAAAGCTCCCTTTTTCCAAGTCCTCTTTGACTAGGCATCCGGCAATTGGTCTAGCTCCCATCACGCAGTTCTCTACTGCAGCTTGCCCATCACAGGTGTTTGGCCAAAGATAAAGATACCAGTCAGCTCAGCATGCAAACGTTTGCTCAAAAATCAAGGAAAACCAGCCTGTGTTGAATATCAGTTACTCCTTCTGATGAAAGGTCCCATGGTCGTCACGGAGTGAGAGAATCCCAGCTGAACTCACCAGTGATGAATACAGCTTCTCAATTATTCAGGAGATCTCCATTTCCATTAACAGGAAATAATGCTGTCTTACAAAATTTATTAGGGAAATTGTCTACGTGTTGTTTCCACCTCCCGTCACCTTGTCTCTGGATTATTAAAATTAAAAGTTGGCATGGATTCTTCCATCTCGTTTTCTGCCTACTGCCCTGTGGTGTGTTCCACACACATACCCGCTGTTGTACATAGCAGGAGAAGCAAGCAGGAGCAATGTCCTTGAGGGCAGTGGTGCACACTGTTTCCTCACGCTTCAAAGAGACACTCTGGTCTATGTCCTCGCTCTACCCTTGTTTTCCTTTCCATAAATGCTGCCCGTCCTGCTGGGTATTTCCAGCATTTTGCTACTTTTAATCTACGGTGAGCTCCAGATTCAGATATTGCACTTAGCATAGCCTTCTCTTTGGAACTGTACAGCACTAGAATGCAAGATAATTAAATGGCTATTTTCTTATCCGATTGCCATTTGATGACCTCTTGTGAAAAATTATATGCAATTAATATGGATTAGAAAATGCATTTCAATAAGTACTTATAATTTAAAGTTAGGACCACGATCAAACAGAGTTTGGCAATGAGTCACAGGAGGAGAAACTAATGTAGTTGGCCCTCAAAATTGGTTGAAGGAGTTGAAAATGTCCAGGACAGAGAAGAATCAAGGTCCAATTTGGCAGCAGATGGACAAAAAGGTTTCCATTTCTCAGTGAAACCACCACTGCCAAGGATGGATCACTGCACAATGAAGATTTTGCTTCCTGAACACTTTTGGGTGGATTTTAAAGATTTTGGGCGGCTGATCACGAAATTCACCTTAAGATTTTCCCATCACAGACCACTTTTTCAGATATAACCTATTTCTGTGATTTCCTGTCATATTTTTAAGTCTACTTCAAACATCCATGAAGTGTAACATGTCACTGAAAATTAATTTTCTGCATTCGCACTTGGACTCCTTCCACCTGATCTTGGTGCCGTCAGCGATGAACATGGTGAAAGATTTCACCAGGACATGGCGACCAAGGAAAAGCAATATCAGGGCAACTGGAATCCATCGATGCTGGCCGATTATTGTTGGGCACTGACACAAGAGGCATCAGATGCTCAGTACAAACGAAAATCAGAGGGAAAACATTTTTAGATCATTTGAACTAATTATTATGCATACCAAATTCAATAAAATTTAACTTAATGTTTTTCCAACTTTTTATGTGATCCAGCAAATCTGAAATTATCTTTGTCTCTCATAATCCCCAATATATTTCAGGAAGAAAACCTTTAGAAAAAATGTGTCGTCCAGTGAAATCAGTCGATTACAAAAGGAAACAGCAGATATCCCATGGGGATGAGAAAGCTACAAAGATAGAAAGAAAGGGCCAAAATCATGGCAAGTTTGAGGACAGGACAATTTAAAGTTTCTACCTTTTCAGTAACAGGAGACAATGAAGATAGTAAAGTTTTTTTTTAATGTGCTTACAAGGTTTGAGTGTCAATGGCAAGAAAAGCATTAGTTGTTCATTCCTAATTGTCCGAGAGAAGTTGACAGCAAGCTGCTTTCCTGAACTGCTGTAATCCATGTGACAAAGGTACTTTCCCAGCATTGAAAAATTAGTTGTGATATTTGAAACTATCAACAATGAAGGCATAAATTTCCATATAACCTGAAGAGGGACAATATCTCCATACCCCTGGTGTCCTTACCCTCTTAAATGAGAGGAGCTTTGGACTTGGGAGGTTCTGTTAGAGGCTCATGTTACTGCAGTACAACTTATAGAGGATGTGCAAAGGAGGAAAAGATTCACAGATGTTCTCATAAGCTCTTGAAAAAGAAGCCTCATGCCCGTCAACTGGGAACCTCTGGCCTATGACCAGAGTGAAGGATTATTTGGGATGGTGTGGAGAACTTTAAACTCATGCATTGGAGCCTGGTGTAAAAGACAGAGGGAATGCATCACCTCAGACAGTACTGCCTTCCCATCATATTGACAACTTCTGATCCACAATAGGAAAGTCTGAAGTTCCCTCATAGAACTTAAAAACCAGAAAGAAAGAAGCCTCTCAAACTCAAACTGCTTTAGAATAAAGAGACACACAGTGGGCACAGTATAACACTTTGGTAAATAATAAGTTTAGTGTGGTGAATGGAAGGCTGATTAGATAGGTTAGTTTGCATTGAACGCTGTCATGCATCTTGTGTCAAGTTTGGTGGCGCTCTGTGAAGGATAGGCAGGACTGACTAGGAGACAATAACAGAGAATTAGATAAGTTCCACCATTGAGAACATCTACAGGGAACGCTGCCAATGGAGAGCATCAAGGATCCACACCACCCAGCATGCACTCTATTCTCGCCTCTGCCATCAGGAAAGAGGTCTAGGTGTCTCAAAACTCATAGCGCCAGGTTCAGGAACAGTTGCTCCCCCTCCACCATCAGACTCCTCAATGATAAACTCAATGAGGAACTCATTTAAGGACTGTTTCTTTTGCACTTTATTGTATGTATTTTTTCCTCTCTAATGCAGTTTAAAATGTGTACATTGTGTAGTTTTTTTTGCACCATCAATAAGTTTTGCAATAAGCAGGAAAATAAGTAAAAAGAATCTCAGTTGTATGGGATGTCATGAATGTACTCTGACAATAAATCTGAAGATAGAGGCCAGTCAGCAGGTATGGAGAATATGGATTTGCAGCTTCACAGAAGAGAGCGTAAAGTCTCCTTACAGGCTCAACAAATGAGTGAATAGATCTTGCGTCAAATCGCATGCTCGTACACTCCCGAACTGAGGCAGGGTGGGAAAAATCAAAGCCAATGAAGCCACTTTTACCATTACTGACTTCTTGCCTGTACCCGGGACACCAAATCTGTAGCATGTCTTAACAAGCCAAACCACAAAGTACTCCATCTCTCCCACTGTCATCCAGTTAGCTAAATGCCATCAATTTTCCTAAGCTTTTTTTTCCCTGATTTATTTAATATTAGGCAATATTATCAGAATTGTATAATATCAGAAAAAAATACTATGCCATAGTTGGTGTAAAATGTCATCACTTAATGTATCTTGGTGCCTCACAGTTTGGCGGGCAGCAACCTCCTTTGAAGAAGACCGCAGAGCCCACCTCACTGACAAAAGGCAAAGGAGGAAAAACCCAACCCCAACCCACCAATTTTCCCCTGCAGCCGCTGCAACCGTGTCTGCCTGTCCCGCATCGGACTTGTCAGCCACAAACGAGCCTGCAGCTGACGTGGACTTTTACCCCCTCCATAAATCTTCGTCTGCGAAGCCAAGCCAAAGAATGTAAAGCAAATCAGATCATTTTTACCCTCTGATTAACAACAGATACCTCAAAAGTTTCTGCAATAATTATGACAGCAAGTTGCATTATTTACTAAATAACAATCTGGAAGATTAAACCTCCAAATACATTTTAAACAGAGTAATCCCTGGAATATTTGAATAATGACACAATGGAAACCTTTTCATTTTATCATTCCTTTTAGTATTATGCCACTTCCCAAAATAAATTGTCCTGCTCTCCAATAAAAACTTTAAAAGAGCATTAAATGGGAAACTGTGAAGTGCACACGACAATT
Source organism: Narcine bancroftii (assembly GCF_036971445.1). NCBI lineage: Eukaryota > Metazoa > Chordata > Chondrichthyes > Torpediniformes > Narcinidae > Narcine > Narcine bancroftii. Next base: position 10,065,081 of record NC_091479.1, on the reverse strand, counting down.
TAAAGACTGCGCACAAAAAAAAGCACTGAAATTAGGACCACAATCGATTGTGCCTGTAAAGTCATTTCCAAAGAAATATAAATGTCAGTGAAGTTCAAAGATCGCATTAACTAGTTTAAATTTGGCAACTGCTTGTGAAGCATTTTTTTTAAAATATAAGCCCAGCAAAAGAAACGTTGCTCAAATTTGAATTTCGGTTATGAAATGAATATTCTCTCTTTAGAAAAGAGGGCAAATTACAGTAGATTAGTCTCACATGCATCCAAGGGAAGTGAAGGGGTCATTTGGCTGAAAGATGGACCCACAAAGGGCAAAGTCATAAACTAATGCAACCATTTTAAAATCTGGCAGTGGCTACTCTATCTTACTTTGTGTTCTTTCACCTATAATCTACCTCACTTTAGTCTTATACCATTAGTTTTATCCTGATTTCCCATTTCATTCAATTGCAGACCTTCCCTTATCCCCATTCCTTGCTCTTCATTTTCTCCAACTCGACTTGTATAAAATCTGCAACATTTATAACAGTTTTCAGCTCCGATTAATGCCAACGAACTGAACCATTAATTCTGGGTCTCTACATAAATGTTGCCTGTCCACCTGTATATTTACTAAGAAATGGCGGAGGAACTCAGCAGGTCTCACAGCGGCCAGGAGGTAAAGATATCGAATCAATGTTTCGGGCCCGAGCCCTTTTCCGAAGGATGACTAAAAAGCAGGCAGGCACTTTTACCTCTTATTGATACTGCAACACCTCCTGAATTCCTCTAGCATTTGTGTTTTCATTATAATCACAGCATCCGTAGTTTCACATTTCAATGTATAATTTACAGATTTTTTTTTTTAAAACTAGCAATACATATTACTTCTCCCAGTCTCCACAAGGATCAAAATCCCTCCTCTGAATTTTGTTTCCTTCTCAGAAAACAGGTTTAAACCTTGAAATAACATCCACCTTTCAATGTCATGCCTGCAACTTCATTAAGTAAAAAAGATCACTCAACCTTCCATCTTCACTGATCTTCCACAAATCCACATTCCTGTCAGATCTCAACATTTCTCAGTTGATCTCAGCTGACTATTCTCTGCTCTCCAGAGGGGAAAAAAAAAGGAGTTCAAAAAAATTAACACGTCGCTAATCAGACAATAAACAGAAAACTTGCTCCATTTTCTCGCGGATAGTGAATTTCACCCTCTATGCACTCTGGGTACCATCTTTCATATATTCCAATAAATAACTCACCTTGAAGAGATCAGCCACCAAGCCATAATCTGCCACCTGGAAGATGGGAGCCTCAGGATCCTTATTAATGGCCACAATAGTCTGGAAGGAAATTAATACACTCAATATCCACAAACACAAAAATTCATTCAAAATTACAATCCTATTGGCAAAGAAAATTAATTTTACTGAAGTAGATTATTTTAATATATGGCATCAATTCTCAAGTTTCCCAGAACCAGCCCCCATCACCACCGAATACAAAATTCCATGGGGCTGCTCATTTTAATGCTTACCTCCTGGCCGCTGTGAGAGCAAAGCACTCACCCCAACTGGGCTGTCGTCCACAGTTACAGATGGACACATTTCCGGAAAGTCAATCGGACTACACCTGCAGCTGGCAACGCTGAACTGTGATCTCTGGTCACCCCAAACTTGCCAATCAAAAGATGCCTGTCTTGCTTCCCCCATTAAGATCAACTAACTATCTATGATCTTGTTTAATAAATAGAGTCAATGTTCTGCAAGGAGCACGTTCTACTTTTCAATACAAAGATCAGGCTGGCTGTAAAATTTGTTAGAAATTCACTATCTTGCAATTCTGGAAAGAGAGGCTTAAATTAAGCATTCAGGAGGCTTAAGTTAAAAGAAAAATCAAACCACAGGTTAGAGAGAAAAATATAAATTATAGATTGGGTTTCCATCTGCTTTTGAAATTGGAATGTGACTATTCAGTGTATTTGTCTAAATACACTGCACACAGAATTAAAATCATGTGTAGTCATGTATGACTGGGAACAAGTGAATGAAGGCATGTGGAGATATTGTTCAGTTTAAAATGACAATTGTATTTTCTCAATTTTTACATTTCTTACATAAAGCTTTGGGTCTTAATTGCCATCTCATTGCCATCACTGTTAATAATGCCTAGATTCCATTGGTGACACTACAGCACCTCCAGTAGTAGGTGGATGTCATTAAAATGTGACAAGTCAATAGAGCTGATAGTTGGAGGAATTTATAATGGGGATTTGGGGGGGGGGGGGGGGCGGGGAATAGCTTGCCAGGAAATACACTCAGGTTTCTGATCTAACACATGATGGATGCACATTTTATTTTACAATACAATTTTCAAACAGCGGTGCTTTAGGGAGGGAGATGGTAAAGGAAAAAAAAAATTGGAGTTCTGTTTAAAACCCCAACACATTTATATTTACACAAATTCTACATTTCACAAAAATGGCCATCATTACGCTTCAAACCAATAGTGGGAAAAGTAGATATACATTTTAAAAATGTGTTCATGTTCTCTAAATGTGTAGAAGGGTGTGAACACTTAACTTGCCATCTATAAAGTTTATTAAAAAGTTAATTAGAAAGCACTCATAAAATGGAGGATTTGTGGTGGGAGGTCGGGAAGGTGTAGATCAGTGGTTCTCAACCTTTTTCTTTCCACTCATACCACTAAGTATTCCCTAGGCCATAGGTGCTCTGTGATTAGTAAGGGATTGCTTAAGGTGATATGTGGGTGGAAAGAAACAGTTTGAAAACCACTGTTTTAATTGCACCCATTTGTCTCATTATGTGCAAGGTTTCAGAACTCCAAAGGAAATGGGCCAATGACCATTTTTCTCAAGCAAAACATTTCAGTAACAATTGGGTCTGGAGCGGTGGTTTTCAACCTTCCCTTCCCACTCACATCCCACCTTAAGCCATCCCTTACTAATCACAGAGTACCGATGGCATAGGGATTACTTAAAGTGGTACGTGATGGAAAGGTTGAGAACCACTGGTGTAGATTGTTGAGTAGGTCAGCACAACCTTGTGGGCCGAAGGGCCTGTACATTAGGGTTAGGGTTAACCCTAATGTGCTGTAATGTTCTATGATCTGTATCTTATAGTTCCTGTTAAAATTAATAAGCAAACAGTTTGTGGGGGAGGAGGCAGAAGAGAATAATAAAACAACGTAAACAAGCTGACAGGGTCAAGCATTCTCAGCTCTCAGGCTACCTGGCATATGCACATCCCACAGGAGTTGAATCCAAACACTGAACTATTCGCTGAAGGTGCATCAGTACACTTATCCCTGGAAAGTATGCTCAGTTTCAATTCCACAATGGTATCAATAGGTTTGGGATTATGTCTGGTATGGATAAAAACAAAGTTGATCCCATGTCTGGATCAGACCACTGTTAAGTTGCTGGTTCTCAGGGGGTTACCCTTGAGCCATCTACATTCACTTGGCCTTACTGTATCACAGTGTGACCTAAACTCTCTGGACAAACGTCTCCAAGACTCAACTGCATTTCTGAACTGGGCCTCTACTTATTCTCTTCCGCACCATTACATCAGGGAACATGCTTAAATCATTTGAGGCAGGGGTTGAAGCCAGAACCAATCTCCATTTAATTTGCTTCACCAGCCTATCTTTCATGTCCAGGCAGCATGCTTGTAAATTTACCAGCTACCTCTCAAGTCCCATTGTTTCATCATAATCATTGATTTCTGCTCACCTTCCCTCCCTTCACCCACCCAGCCATCCATCCATTCTTCCTCCCCTTGATCGCTGCTATCCCCTCCCTCCCTACCTTCTCCACCTTTGTGACCACCCCTCCCCCCTACTCTTTTATTCGGACACCTACCAACATTTTCCATACCTTGATGAGGGGTTCACCAGAAACGCCGGTGATGTATTTTTACCTTTCCTACATAAAGGACACTGTTTGACCTGCTGAATTTCTCCAGTTTTGTGTTTTTACGCCATCATGTCCTATGTCGATTAGAAGCACATGCAGCCCTTTCGTTGTGGCCTGGCAAATTTTTAATATCGCTCTAGCACAACTTCCCTGCTTTGATACAGGCAATCTGCTCCGATACAGAATTAACATCTGACCTGTACCCAAACCTATCCCTGGTAATCTGAATCCAAAGTTAATCCATACCCAAAATGACCATTGCTACAAATAACCATTTACGGAGCGGAAACAGGCCATGTCGGCCCTTCGAGTCCGCACCGGTTCACTAGAACAATTCCACTAGCTCAAACCTCCTGCTCACCACCAATAACCCTCCAACCCCCTCACCTCCATGTAGACATCCAACCTTCTCTTAAATGACAGAAGGGTCCCTGTCGCAACTATCTCATTCTGCCACCACTCGCTGAGTGGAAAAAGCCACCTTTAATATTTCTCCTAAAGTGTTGCCCCCTTACCCTTAACTCATGGCCTCTTGTTCCAACCTCCCCTGCCCTCAAGGGAAAGAGTCTGTTTATGTCTAACCTATCTATTCCTGTGATAGTCCAGATCTATCACCAATGTATATAGTGTATATAGTTACAGTATCTAGACTGTGCTTACAGCGATTGACTGTCGTACGTTCGGCCTACCAGCAGCTCCTGATCCGCTGTGAGGACCGACCATTCACGGCCCTCGAAGCGAATGGGCAGCTATATCAATTTCTCAGGGTACCATTCGGGGTCACGAAGGGTGTCGCGGTCTTCCAGCAGGAAATGGACCGGATGGTGGACCAGAACAGGCTAACCGCTACCTTCCCGTATCTGAACAATATCATCATCTGCGGCCACGACATGCAGGACCACGACGCCAACCTGGACAAATTTCTTCAAACTGCCCGTCGGCTGAACCTGACTTACAATTTGGACAAGTGTGTCTTCCGGACCACACGACTCGCGATTCTAGGTTGCGTGGTGGAGAACGGGATAGTCATGCCAGATCCTGACCGCATGCGTCCCCTAATGGACTTCCCCCCCCCGCCCCCCAACCATACCCAGAAAGCGCTCAAACGCTGCCTGGGCCTTTTCTCGTATTACGGCCCAATGGGTTCCACACTACGCCGACAAGGAGCATCCTCTTATCAAGACCACCTCCTTTCCCCTCTCGACTGAAGCCAGAGCGGCTTTCGATCGAATCAAATCCGACATCGCCACTGAGACGCTGCACACGATCGATGAGTCTGTCCTGTTTCAAGTCGAGAGTGATGCATCCGACTTCACCCTGGCAGCCACCTTGAACCAGGCCAGTCGGCCTGTAGCCTTCTTCTCCAGAACCCTCCAGGGTCCAGAGAGTAGACACTCCTCGATCGAGAAGGAGGCCCAGGCCAAAGTTGAAGCGGTGCGTCGTTGGAGACATTACCTCGCTGGGAGGCGCTTTACACTGTTGAATGATCAACGCGTGGTCTCCTTCATGTTCAGCAACACCCAGCGAGGTAAGATAAAAAACGACAAAATCGCCAGATGGAGAATCGAACTCTCCACCTTTAACTATGACATCCTGTACCGGCCTGGTAAGCTCAACGACTCGCCTGACGCGCTCTCCAGGGGGACGTACGCCAGCATACAGATGGACAGACTACAGAAACTCCATGAGGCGCTCTGTCATCCAGGGATCACTAGGTTTGCCCACTTTGTGAAGGCGCGCAACCTACCCTACACAGTCGAGGAGATCCGCTCCATTACCTGAGCCTGTTCGGTGTGCGCTGAATGCAAGCCCCACTTCTTCCGTCCGGATAACTCCCACATTATCAAAGCCACCTGCCCCTTCGAGCGTCTTAGCGTAGACTTTAAGGGGCCCCTACCGTCGACCAACTGTAATAAGTACATCCTTACGGCCATCGACGAGTACTCCCGCTTCCCGTTCGCTGTGCCCTGCCCAGACACCACTGCCACCTCAGTGATACAGGCCCTTCACAGTATTTTCGCCATTTTCGGGTACCCCAATTCCATCCACAGTGATAGGGGGGTCCTCATTCATGAGCGCAGAGCTGCAACAGTACCTTCTGGAGTGTGGTATCGCTTCAAGCAGGACCACGAGCTATAACCCATGCGGTAACACGGTAACCAGAGCGGTTACACTGGCTCTCTGGTCTAAAGGTCTCCCCATCTCTCACTGGCAGGAGGTTCTCACTAGTGACTTACACTCCATCCGCACCCTCCTATGTACCGCAACAAATGCCACCCCCCACGAAAGGATGTTCCTTTTCCCGAGGAAATCCGAATCAGGAACCACTGTACCGGCATGGCTCACCATCCCTGGCCCCGTCCTTTTGCGACACCACGTCCGGCACTCAAAGAACGACCCCTTGGTCGACCGAGTGACTCTACTCCACGCGAACCCGCATTACACCTACGTTGAGTTCCTAGACGGGCGGGAGGACACTGTTTCAGTGCGGGACCTAGCTCAGGACGCGGTAGACCCAGCAAACCCCCCAACCCAACCTTCCCCAACTCTTTTATTCCCCAGGCCCCGTGCCGCAACAGAAGGACCAACAGCACCCCAACGACCCGGGTCACCGTGCCGACAACACGACTGGGGAATTGAGTGAAGGAGCGGTCGCACCCGACGAGCCCGCTGGCGACACCACTCCAGCAACCCCAATCCCGGCACCACGGCGGTCACGCCAGATGGTCAGACCCCCTGACCGCCACAGTCCTTAACCTTCCCCTTCCTTTCATTCTTTCCCTCTTTTTTTTGGTTTTTTTTTCCAGGGTCAGTTCTCCAAGAAGGGGTGAATGTGATAGTACAGATCTATCACCAATGTACATAGTGTACATAGTTACTGTATCTAGACTGTGCTTACAGCGATTGGCTGAGAGCTAAGCCACACCTATTGTCTGGGCCTTAAAGGGTTGTGTCCCTAGCCAGGTTGGATCATTCCGGACTGGTCGGCCACCTGTGAAGAGCTCCTGTCTTTTGCTAATAAAAGCCTTGGTTTGGATCAACAAGTCTTTGATTCTTTCGACGAGCTCTACAATTCCTTTCATAATTTTAAATACCTCTATCAAGTCTCCTCTCAGTCGTCTCCATTCCAATGAATAAAGTCCCAGTCTCCTTAATCTCTCCCTGTAATCCAGATGCTGTAAGCCAGGCAACATCCTTGTAAACCTTCTCCACCTTATCTATATCCTTTCTATAATTTGGAGACCAGAACTGAGCACAGTACTCCAAACCTGGCCTCACCAATGCCTTAAACAGCTGCAGTATCACCTCCCAGCTCCTATACTCTATGCTATGATTTTTGAAGGCCAGCATACCATATGCCTTCTTAACCAACCTGTCCACATGGGAATCCACCTTCAGTGAACTCTGCACCATAACCCCCAGGTCCCATTGCTCCTCTGCGTGCCTCAATGTCCTCCTCGAAAACTGTACATGTCCTATTCTGGTTATTTTTACCGAAATGCAACACCTCGCACTTGTCTACATTGAATTCCATCTGCCATCTTTCAGCCCACTCTACCAAACAAACCAAATCCTTCTGTAATCCAAGAAAATCTACCTCACTATCCACCACTCCCCCTATTTTTGTATCATCCGCATATTTGCTTACCCAGTTAACCACACCCTCCTGTAAATCATTAATATATAACAATTTTAGAAATTTTGCAATCACACCGAGAACATTTTTAAGAAAATTAGACAATTTTGGATCCAAAAATCACCAAGGGATGTGGGGGGGGGGGGGAGTGAGAGGAATTATGGTATTAAAATAGATGATAAGCCTTGACAGCTTAAAGTGTATTATTTTAAATGTTTCCATTCAATTCATGTGGCAATACACAGCAAACTATCGTAAAGTGCTAGTCAGGCCAATCAAACCCAAGTGTTTTATGCAATAATGCATCCAGTCCAACTCAAACCCAATAAATTTCACCAATTAATATCAGGCTTGAGTTGAGCTGCCAGGGTCCATCTCGGAAAACTCTCCTCTGCTGGGCCTATTAGTTTTAATTCAGTTGTCACAATGCTATTTTACTATCTGTCTGAAAAAAAATAATTACCTCATCTGGCCAATCACAATAAATTTTGCAGTGACTAGTTACCAGTACTTTTCAAGACAGAGTTTCTTGGAAAGTTTGAACTCCTTCATAAACACCAGCACTCTCCCTCGGTGAACATTAATCTCCACCGACTGTAAAA